>NC_143068.1:34202500-34515416 GCF_052426305.1 Pelodiscus sinensis
CCTGGGATGTCCAAAGGTGACTGTGTCCCCCAGGACGGAGCCGGGGGGCAGGACATGGCAGCCGGGGAGGAGCTGTGCACGAGGGCAGACAGAAGGGGAAGGGTGACACGCCTAAACAGAGTTGTTTTCACACTGATACGTGAATGTCCTAAGCAACTGGAACCAGGTCAGGCCCTGACCCCCACGACGAACTCTGCGCAGACAGAACCCCAAGTCTGTGTGGTCCCCTCGGACGCCCGGGAGCTCTCTGCTGATGCAGTGTCTTGTGCATGGAGCTTCCTGAGGGACCGGGACAGATATTGTCTCTTTCCTTGCTCTGCAAAGCGCCGGGTGCACGCATAAATTAGCAATAAGCTTTAATAATGAATGTCCTGGTCTCTCTGCTGTAGCCACACAGGGGAGTCGGTGGCTGGAACGTTACGTTCTCCCAAAGGCTGGCTGGCTGGCTCCAAAGAGCCTTGCTCCCTCCCAGTCTTCCCAAAGCATCAGCCCTCCCGCCTTTTCCAATCAAACTGTGCCCTGTGCTGAAACATACGTACAACCCTGCACTGAGGAGAAACAAGTATGGAATAGAGTCATCAGACAAAAGGATAACATTCAGCTCTAGCAATACCTGGCCCTGTGTTAAATATCTTTTGGCCTTTGTGGGAGACAACACTAGGATCAGAGGAAATCATAGTGCAACCCTGTTAAAACAACACCATTCACGCTGGGCTACAGCCTCACTGCGAGTTTTTTTGGCAGAAAATATGCTAACGAGGGACTCATTAGCATAAGTTGCAATTCATTAGCATATTTTCTGTCGCAGTAAAGACGTAGCTTCTGATTTCTGCTTGTTGCCTGCCATTGGGCCTTTGACTGACACACACACACACACACACACACACACACTTCTTATACAATCCCAGGGACAAGAGAAACCCCTTGCTGATGTTAAAGTCTCTTCTATCCCCGGCTTTCTTTTATTTTCATGGGTGCTGTGCACTATTTATTTGAAGCGCTACAATTCACTGTCAAAGTCCATTCCCAGCTGGGATTTTGCATCGGTCTCTTAGCAGCCGGAAAGTCCCCTCCTCCATAGTGGTTGTGATCCGTTGTGTTCAGTAGGCTGGGGCACAGTCTTGTGTACTCAAGAACGGCCATTAGCACCTCTGCCCCTCAGTGCCCTGGGCACATTAACTAACCGACCTTCCTAGCAGCCTGGGAGACAGAAACACCAGAATGAATCCCTCCGTGTTAGATGGGGAAACTGAGGCAGAAGTTAAGTGACTTGCCCAAGACCACAGAGGAAGATTACAGAACCTCGAAGGGAACCCAGGAGTTCCTGGCTCCCAGGCCTGAGCTTGTTCCACGAGACCATACCTCTCCCCGACATATAAGAGGAGGGACATCCTTTGCAGGCCGTGGTGTTGCCAGCTGGCTATGTTACGCTAGGTATTTCCCAGAATGCTTCACTTCCCTCCTCTCCGTGCCTCAGCTGGACTCATTTCAAAACAGGCGGGGATGCAGGAGAACGTCTGCTTCACCCGCAGCAGAAAGGGGACCGGGACCTTCGGGTCTCTGCTCCTTGGCCCCCGTCCTTGCAGGGGTCCTGCTGTCCTGGACGCGCCGTCTGTGTCGGCAGGAAGCAGAGCCCTGAGCTCTTCCTTGTCTTTGAAAGGGTCGGTGCCATATCTCTGCGCCAGCTGTCTGTGGATCTGCGGGGTGCAAGGAGAGTGATGAGGACCCGGCTGATTCCCACAGTGCAGAGTGCCCGAGGCTGGACATGTGCTGTAAGATACAACGGCCTGGTCACCTCTCCTGGGGCTCCTCGACCCCTCTCCTCACATCATATGGGCCAAATCGTAACTGGCCCCCGGAAAGGGAAATGGATTGGCCCCGTATTTCAGTGGCAGGCCTCCCGGGCTATGGCTACCTATGTCATTAGCATATTCTCTGCCCAGGGCTTTTTGTGCAAGAGGTTTTTGCGCAGAAACAAGCAGCGTAGATGGATCCGTTCTGTGCAAAAACTCCCTTTTGTGCAAGATCCTCATGCCTCAAAAAAGGAGGTACACGGATCTTGCGCAAAAGGGAGTTTTGCACAAAACGGATCCATCGACGCTGCTTGTTTCTGTGCAAAACCCTCTTGCGCAAAAAGCCTCGGGCAGAAAATATGCTAATGACAGTGTGACAGATGCTAACGAGCACTTCATTAGCATACTGTCTGCCGGTAAAAGCCGGCAATGTAGACATAGCCTCGGATACAGGGCTCGGCAAGGGGTGCTCGTCCTCTGGAGTCTATTTGAAGCACGGGAGAGTGGGCGGGCGAAGCCTTGTGGGAGGGACGACTGGACCCGTGTCCAGTTAATTACTGGGGACAACTAATGACAAAAGGGGCAAGGAGTGCAGGCTAAAGGTTCATAACTAGGGAGCCGGATGGGGACACCGAGCAGAGAACCCCGGCAGCGCCCACCGCTCCTCAAAGCTGTGGATGGAGCCAGTGGGCGCCGCCCAGAGGAACTCTGCCCAGATTCGTGACACGAGGGAGGAGCGGAAATAGGCCCCACAGTCGCAGAGAACCCCTCGTCCAACATCTTACTCCTGGGGTTATAGATGGCGGCCTTTGCTAGGGCCAGGAGTAGGCTGACGAGGAGGTATCGCGACTCTGTGGGGCCACGGATGGGGTGTGCGTACAGGAAAAGGTGGGGAGAGAAGTGCAGCCAGAACCTCAATAAGAGGTTCTGGAGGAGCCGGAATAGGGGCTGCACCCTGGCGCATTCGAGAGATGCATGCGCCAGGTTTTCCCTCACGCCACAAAAGGGACAGGCTTCCGGGATGGGGGTGAACCGCGCCAGGTACACGCCCGTGAAGGAGCCGCCAACTGATGTCCCCGATGGGCCGTGGAATTAAGGTGGAGCACACACTGGCCCATCGGGGTCCCCCACCCTCTATAGGTCTGAGATAGTCCTGCCACTTGGAATCAGGGCGGGACAGGAGGGTGGGGAGATGCAGAGTGTGGAGCATGAGCGTGTACAGCTGTTCCTAGGCGCGGTCCAGAAACAGACCGGCTGCAGCCGGCTGGGAGTCCAGGGGTGGGGAGGCCAGGGGGGCCCGTGGAACAGGGGCCCAATAAAAATAGACGGAGGCTTTGCAGGAAGGGAGGGGCGGGGCATCCCCTCTCGCAGGGCTCTCTGTAGGAGGTCGAGAGCGGGCCCCGGCAAAGCCGCCTTCACCTCCTGGAGTAGGCGCAGAAAGGTTCGGGGGGTGGAGAGCCCCATGCGCCGAGCGAGCGCTCGGGGATCCACCCAGTCCCCCCTGTCGTAGTCCAGGAGGTCTCCGACCATGGTGGTTTCTGCCAGGATCAGCCTCCGGCGCACCGAGGGAGACTCCGCCACCTGCACGCTCAAGGCTGGATTGTGGAGCAGGGGCTCCGTGAGGAGGTCTGCTCCCTCGGCGGCCACAACGGACCTGGTCGCCAAAAACAGCTTCCAGGTCTGGAGGAGGTCCTGGTAGAATTCCGGCAGCTCTGGGAGGTCTCGCGGAAGGCCTCTCGGGTGGATAAAAAAGAGCTGCCGGTCGTATCGGAGCCCTCGGAGGCGGCGGAGGAAGGTGCGCGCCAAGGTGCCCCATGCCGGACTACCTGCACTAAAGAGGAGTCTCTGCAGGGCCTGGAGGCGGAAGGTCCGGACCTGGCTGCGCTTGCAGACCAGGCCCCGGCCCCCCTCCTCCAGGGGGAGGGACAGGACCCCTGCAGAGACCCAGTGCAGTCCCGGCCAAAAGAACCCCAAAGCTGCCCTCTGGAGCTTGGCCAGGACCTCCAGGGCCGGGCGCAGGGTGTTGAGCCGGTGCCAGAGCATGGACAGGACCAGCTGGTTTAGCACCAGTGTCCTCCCGCGAAGGGAGAGACACCGGAGCAGTCCTGCCCATCTCCGCAGCCGCTCACCCATCCTGGCCTCCAAACCTTGCCAGTTTTCCGGCGGCGAAGGATGCGTGGCGGATAAATAGACGCCCAGATAGAGCAGCGGACCCGCGCTCCACCTGATGGCCTGAAGCGCGGATGGGAGGGAGCCGGCCCGCCACCCGTCCCCGACCACCAGGCCAGAGCTCTTGACCCAGTTGACCCGGGCGGAGGAGGCTGCCGAGTAGACGGCTTGGCAAGCCTCCACCCGCGCCAGGTCGCCCGGGTCCTGGACCACGAGGAGCACATCGTCGGCGTACGCCGACAGGACCAGCCGCAGCTCCGGCTCCCGAAGCACCAACCCCGTCAACCTCCTACGGAGGAGACAGAGGAAGGGCTCGATCGCCAGAGCGTACAGCTGGCCCGACAGCGGACACCCCTGACGTACCCCCCGCCCAAAGCTGACCGGCTCGGTCAGGGTCCAGTTGAGCCTGACCAGACACTCCGCGAGGGCGTACAGCACCCGGAGAAAACCCACAAAATGGGGCCCGAAGCCGAAGGCCTGCAGGGTGCCCAGGAGATACCCGTGTCCATCCTGTCGAACGCCTTCTCCTGGTCCAGGGACAGGAGGGCGAACGACAAGCCGTCCCTACACCCGAGCTCTAAGAGATCCCGGACCAAATACAAGTTGTCAAAGATACTGCGGCCCAGGACGGTATAGGTCTGGTCAGGATGGATCACGTCCGCCAGCACGGACCGCAGTCGCAGCGAGATGGCTTTTGCTACGACCTTGTAGTCCGTGCTGAGGAGTGAGACGGGACACCAGTTCTGTAGGTCGCGGAGGTCCCCCTTCTTCAGCAGTAGGGCGAGCATCGCTCGCCTGCACGACAGAGGGAGGACCCCGCTCTCCAAGGACCTCCGCCCAGACGGTAACGAGGTCTGGGCCGAGGACGTCCCAGAACACGCGGTAGAACTCCACGGTCAGCCCGTCCATGCCCGGGGTTTTATTGTTGGGCATGAGACGGAGGGCTTCCGAGAACTCGGCCAGAGTGAGAGGCAGCTCCAGCCGGTCTCGGTCACCCACGCTGACCGTCGGGAACTCGGTCCAGAGCGCCCTGCAGGCGTCGGCTTCGGTCGGATCCGGGGAGAACAAACTGGCGTAGAAGGCCCTGGCCCTTCCACGCATCTCCGCCGGATCCGTGAGGGGGGTACTGTCCTCTGCCAGAAGGCAGGTGACGTGCTTTTTAGCCCCCCTCCTTTTCTCAGCCAACCAACAGCCCGGCTTGGTGTCATCTTTCACATGGACAGAAATCCAAGGCGCTGGGCGCTGGTGAGCCTGCAGGGTTCCATACGAGGTGACGTGTGGGAACGGAGGAGGGGGCTTACGTACTGCGCTGCCGAGTTGATTAGGGTTCAGTCTCTCCCCTTTTGCTTTCTCTTCACCCAGCTGCCCGGCTTGCCCACCCCTTAGTCTGGCCCTGGGTTTTCTCCAAACCTCTTCTAATTTATCAACTGCCTTATTGAATTGGTCACAGCAGTCACATCGGCGCCCACACACAGAGCTAAAATAACCCGCCCCCTGCTCCTGCTCCAGATTCATGCACTCGCTCGTGTGGCCACTGTCTCTGGGAGCTCAGGTCAGCTGATTATCCACCAGGACTCCCCAAACTTTCAGCGTCAGAGTCCTCCCTCTTGCCAATGTGGCTACCTGCTTTCTGCCTAGAGGAATAGACATCCATTTAGCAATGTAAAATACGCAGTGCCTGCTTGCATCCAATGTACCAAGTGATCCGCATCACTCTGAATCAGCCACCTGCGCTCCTCCAGTATTTACCAGGGAGGGTGTTATGTTTTCTTCCAGGTCCTGGCTCAAAATGTTAAACAGCTGAGGGCCAAGAATCAATGTCTGTGGGACCCTACTGGAAACATATCGACTTGACAACTATTCTCCATTGACAGGTACAATTCGAGACTGATCCGTTAACCAGTTTTCAAACTGTGTAATGTGTGCCATGCTCATGTTAGATTGTTCTGGGTTTTACCTAAAACATCATTTGATACTAAGTCAAATGCCTTACAAATGCCTGAGCACATTACATTACTACTACTATTACTACCTTTATCAACCAGCCCCCCCCCCCCCACAGAGTTCTTCTTCACACAGCGTGTAGTCAACCTGTGGAACTCCTTGCCAGAGGAGGCTGTGAAGGCTAGGACTATAATAGAGTTTAAAGAGAAGCTAGATAATTTCATGGAGGTCAGGTCCATAAAAGGCTATTAGCCAGGGGATAGAAATGGTGTCCCTGGCCTCTGTTTGTCAGAGGCTGGAGAAGGATGGCAGGAGACAAATCACTTGATCATTGTCTTCGGTCCACCCTCTCTGGGGCACCTGGTGCCGGTCACTGTCGGCAGACAGGCTACTGGGCTAGACGGACATTTGGTCTGACCCAGTACGGCCATTCTTAGGTTCTTATGTTCACACCGCTCCGCTACCTTGCCTGGGATCGATGTCTGGCTAACAGGCCCATAATTAACTAGGTTGGCCTGTTAAACAGGTCCAGGAACATGCTAGAGCAGGGGGCTGGACTTGATGACCTCCAGAGGTCTCTTCCAGCTCTATGGTTCTAGGATTCTATGCTCCCGGTTTGTGCTTGTGGCCATGGGAGTGACCAATCGGAATGAAGGGGCGGGGCAGGGCAGACTGGCTAAGCAGGTGATGAAGGCTACCGTGACCGGTGGGGGCCCAGAGAAGGTCCCAGCAGGGGACTACACTGCTCCAGGCAGGCGTCTGGGTTCCATAGCCCTGACAGCCTGGCCCTATGCAGTGTTTGGAAAGTGGGTGGATTGTGTGGCTCCCTCATTGGGAATCTCTCCCACCATTGGTCCCAAGCCTTGATCAGTGTCTTCCTAGTGACCTCATTTTCCCTCTCTTGGTTCCACACTCTTTGCTCCCAGGTCCCTCTCTGGACCCGGAGTCCTTCTCTCCCTGCTTGGGCCATGCCCAGGAAGCGCTGCGTAAGGACTGACCAGCGTTACCCTGGCTCTACGCCGCCGTCTGCTCTCACCTTCTGTGCAGCGCCCTGGCCGAATTCCTCCAGCTGCTGCTTGAAGCCTGGGTTGGGATTGGCGATCGGCCGCACAGCTCTTACTGCCTGCAACACCTCCTGCCAGCTCAGCTCCGTCACTGCCATGACATAGGCAATAACAAGGGTGGTGCTCCGGGAGATGCCTGCCAGGCTGCAGACAGAAGGGGGGGAAGATCAAGGCCTTCATCCTGCTGTCTTCTTCCTCCTCCTCTCACAGCCCTCCTCCTTGGAGCCCATGGGCAGCCCCGCCACCACATGCTCCTTCCCTTGTCACGGCTATTTCAGTGCCTCCTGCGAGAACTTCTCCTGTCACCCTGATCTGATCTGCATGCACATCACAGCCCCCTAGAAGTGAAAACGTAACGGGACCTCGGGCACTTCGTGTAGGAGCCTCTACAGTAGGAGGGAGGAAACTTGTTTGGGGTCAGGGGCCGCTGACCCACAGAAAAATCAGTTGGGGGCCACAAAACAAAACCCCCTCCCTGACGTGACTGAGTAGGGAGTCACCCTCCCCACGTTCCCCTCGCACAACAGAGCCTAGGGCAGGGGCTCCCAACCTGGGGTACGTGTACCTCCAGGGGGGACGAGACGCTTGTCAAGGAGGCATGGGGAATATTTGTTAAATAACTAGATTATCCTAATTGAAATATTCCAGAAGTAGCAGTGTGAGTGAAAAAAGTTGTGGATTCTAGAGTCTAGAATGTGTTTCCTTTCCTATTGAATGGGGGTACGGGAAGGTTTACTAAAAGCCAAGGGGGTACGGGAACCAAAAACAGTTGGGAACCCTTGGCCCAGGGGGCCCCAGCCTAGTAGATTTTATGTGTTCCAGCCCCACAGTGGGGCAGAGGAAAGGCTGGAGTGCCAGTGCAGGCTCCCCAGTACTGGGGGGAGCCCTGAGACTCAGGGGCTGGATCCAGGCAAATCAGGGGTTCCCCTCCCCTGCTCTGTAACTTGAGCTAGAAAGCCGGCTGGCTCTCAGCTTAGGCTGTAGCGCTCACTCCTTACCTCTCGCTGGAAGTGGGCTAAGTGCCGCTCCCCAGGGCCACATTACGACTTTTGGGGGCCCTAGGCACTTCTGCCTTCGGGGGCCCCTCTCACC
Source organism: Pelodiscus sinensis (assembly GCF_052426305.1). Lineage (NCBI taxonomy): Eukaryota > Metazoa > Chordata > Testudines > Trionychidae > Pelodiscus > Pelodiscus sinensis. The sequence goes on from NC_143068.1 coordinate 34,210,563, forward strand.
ATAATAACATCAATATTAAAAATGATTTTTGATCTCACTTTAAATACTTCACCATTTTATTTTTTTTCTGTTTTAGGCAAAATGTAATAGATTTTCGTGGGCCCTAAAAGTTTCGTTTTTTTCTGATGCGAGAAAAAAATTAAACCATTTTCTTCGACCCTAAAAGTTTATTTTTTTTCTTCTGATTTTAAAATAAATTAAAACATTTGTGTGGACCCCTAAGCATATCGTGGGCCCTAGGCACTGTGCCTAATGGATAAGTCGGCCCTGCCGCTCCCTGGGACAGTGACCCACCCCCCGTAGGCGTGTGGGTTACAAAAACACGAGCCACTTCCTGGAGCCCTGCCCCCCAAACTGGTTCTTCTCCTCCCCCACCCATTAAAGCTGAAGCTCATGCTGCCCTGTCTGCTTGGTCAAGGCTCCCCTAACCCAGCGGCCCCCGTACATCAAGCTGGGCTAGGAAGTCTTTCACTTCATCCCTGACTCCAGGCAGCAACCCCGTCCCCAGCGGGGTTCCCCCACCAACAGAGCCCGTCCGCCCAGCATGTGTGGTCTGTTTTCTACAGAGCCGGAGCCTCCTGGGGACTCTACTTCCCAGTCCAGTTTCCTGTGGTGCTGTGCTCCTCCGGTTATGGGAAAGGACCCTACCAGTGAACAAGGCAGTTCCCTCCGTGCAGGCGGCAGCAGTGGATGAAACGGATACAGGCCTTAAAGTGCTTCTTGCTAGCAGACAAAAGCGACAGAGAGTGAAGACTCCAGGCTGTTAAATAGGGTGTCACAGGAAGTGCAAGTGTTCCCCTGGGTGCAGGGCCAGGCGGTGGCTGCTTCTTTCCTAGGCACCGTTCCCAGCTGCTGATTTAACAGCATGGTGCACGGGTGCCAGGGGGCTGATGGGCCAGGCTACTCCGGGCACCTTGCAGCTGCCAGGCTTCCAGAGGGCCCCTCTGCTGTACCCACCAGGCCAGTAGCACAGCTGGGGACTGGGCAGCCCTTTCCTGGAGCGACCTCAGTTAAAGGAAACGAGCCAGTCTCTGGCCTTGGGCAGCTTGTCTGCTTACGCCCTTCTCTTTGTGCTCACCCGCCACAGCGCTGGGGGCAGGACACAGCACCAGACAGCCCTGCTCTGTTATTCATGCCTCCGAAGTGTGACCCTCGGCCCCTCCGATTCAGCTAAGCCTGCGGCCCTTCTCCCGCAGTGATGGGTGCCCACTGGATTCTCTCACAACGAGGCGGCCACCCACCCGGATCTCAGGCAGCCTTGTGCCTAGCTTGTGACCCCTCTCACACAGAGCTCTGGCAGGCTGGCGCACTGGGACTATGACCTAGCTTCCAATAGCCGATAGCACCATCCCTGCAGCATGGCATGATGGTTTCAGCCTCCAAGGCGTCTCTTGCAAGGCCCCACCTTGGGGGCCCACTTGAGACAGCTGGTTTGAGACCTCGGCTGTACAGTCAGGGACTTCCCTCCCCCCCCCCATACGTCCTGCACGCTCCCAGGTTCCCTCAGACTCTGGAGCAGCCTTGGCTTGGCACTCACATGTTGGCCTCGGGCGTGTCCTGCAGCGGAATGAGTAGATACGTAATTTCCTGAAATGTATACAATGCATTGGTCAGAGAGATGTGGAGGTCTTATTGTCCCTAGCGCTGCCCACTCTGCAAGGACTCCTCTCCTTTTGTGTTTTAGTTACTGCTTCCTTCTCTCAACCCTGGCTCTACAGCAAAGCAAGTACGCCCCCACCCGAAAACACTTCCAGAGGCCATGGAGCAATGTCCGCTGTCTGGGAATGCAGCCCAAGGACTGAGCGATCAGGGAAGGAAATGGATGACTTCCGACAGCGATGGGATAAACAGACGAGGACACTGTGATCTCCCACTACGGCCGAAGGGCCGACAGTCTCTGATCATTTTGCTTTCAGATCATGGGACTCTAGGATTTGGGTGCGATAGACACAGGAAGGCCCATTTTCCAGGCGGAAAGAGCAGCCCGCTGTCCCTGTGGCTGTTCTTCTTGAGGGAGGAGGAAGGTGTTAGGGGCGACCGATGCAGGGGGCGATGTTCGGGGCTTAGGTACCTACCTGCAGCAGTGGCTGGGGAGATTCATGGATTGAAATAATATGGGTGATCTTATTCCTGCTCAGTTGCTCCACGTCTTTGGCATCTGACAGAAGGAAAAGTACAACAAGATGTCCGTATGCCCTTTGTTCTTACCCGCCCCACAAGCGCGCCTGCCACACTGCTGCAGACAAAGAAACCTGCACATGCCTAGCTGCATAGGAACACACAGCTGCATTATATAGACACACAGAGACGGGTGCCCATACACACACCAGGACTACGTCTACACTGGCATGATTTTCCGGAAATGCTTTTAACGGAAACGTTTTCCGTTAAAAGCATTTTTGGAAAAGCACGTCTAGATTGGCAGGATGCTTTTCTGCAAAAGCACTTTTTGTGGAAAAGCGTCCGTGCCAATCTAGACGCGCTTTTCCGCAAAAAAGCCCTGATTGCCATTTTCGCGATCGGGGCTTTTTTGCGGAAAAGAAATCTCTGCTGTCTACACTGGCCCTTTTGCGCAAAAGTCTTTCGGAAAAAGACTTTTGCCCGAACGGGAGCAGCATAGTATTTCCGCAAGAAGCACTGATTTCTTACAGTAGGAAGTCAGTGCTTTTGCGGAAATTCAAGCGGCCAGTGTAGACAGCTGGCAAGTTTTTCTGGAAAAGCTGCTGATTTTCTGGAAAAACTGGCCAGTCTAGACACAGCCCAGGGGAACAAATGCTACCACAGGTGAAAACACAACCTATAAATCCAGGCGCCCACACACGCTACATCAACAGACACATCCCTGCGCGCACCCTTACCCTGCGTGCTCACATCTGAATGAATACAAACAACATGCACTCCACACACACACACGCCAACGCTTACTGAACACAGGCCTGGAAAAATGGGAGCCGACACATGGGCCGATACATGTATCCGATGCGGCCACATGACGGAACGCGCTCTTCCCCCACATGCACACATGCCAGCTTGTACTGCTGCCTGCACCATGTATCCCATCCATTACCTGGGATGGAGCTACAGCCACGTACAACACGTCTACATGTGGCCCCATCTGCCTGAACTCTCTAATGTCTGACCTTATCTCAACTGATGCCCCCATCTCCTGCCTGGCAGACGGGATCCCGCCCACGGGCCGGTATTTGCCCACTGCTAGTATGAAGGGTACTGAAGCCTCTTTGTCTGCAACTACAGTGACAAAGCGCAAGGAGCTTAATAGGATATAAAGGTGCTTCTTAGTCATGACCAAACCAGGGAGAAGCCTCTCTCCTGCGCCCACGCGGCATGGAACAATCCCTGGATGTCCCTGCCTTCTCTGGGACAAGTTGTGTGGCTCAGCATCTCCGGACATCACCTCTCAGGATATTAGAACATAAGAACGGCTGTACTGGGTCAGACCAAAGGTCTATCTAGCCCAGTAGCCTGTCTGTCGACAGTGGCCAGCACCAGGTGCCCCAGAGAGGGTGGACCGAAGACAATGATCAAGCGATTTGTCTCCTGCCATCCCTCTCCAGCCTCTGACAAACAGAGGCCAAGGCACCATTTCTATCCCCTGGCTAATAGCCTTTTATGGACCTAACCTCCATGAAATTATCTAGCTTCTCTTTAAACTCTATTATAGTCCTAGCCTTCACAGCCTCCTCTGGCAAGGAGTTCCACAGGTTGACTACACGCTGTGTGAAGAAGAACTTTCTTTCATTAGTGTTAAACCTGCTACCCATTAATTTCATTTGGTGTCCTCTAGTTCTTTTATTTAGGGAACTGTAACGTGGGAGCCCAGTCCTGCTCCCCGTCGTCTCAGGTTCCCCGGTAAGCCTCCGGGTGCTGGTCCTCCGCCGCTGCGGGGTAGGGAGATCCGGGCCCACCCTCTCTCCCGGACCCCAGCCCAGGGCCCTAAGGATGGGCGAGTGGCCACCAGCTCTGCTGTGGCGGTGCTTGTCCGAAGCGCCCCGGTCCGCCGAGTTCGCCTGCCCTGGGCTGCTTCCTACCCCCTCTCTATTACCCCGAGGCCCCCTCACGGTCTTGTGCTACCCTCACCCCCTCTTCCTGTGTTGTGTCTATCTCTCCTCGTCCTCCTCCGCTAGTTCCTCCTTCCTCCGTCTCGTCCTCCCCCTCACCGTTCCTCCCCCGGCCTCCTCCGCGCTCCCTCCCTTGCTCCACCGGGCCTGTTTTTAAAAACCGCGCCGACGTCCGGCCCTGATGACGTCAGGCGCCGCGTTGGTTGGCTCCTCCCCCTCCGTGCGTCCCCACTCCGCCGTCAGCCCCACCCCCGCCGTGCCGCTCGTCAGCTGGGCCGCAGCGGCGGAGCAGGCCTGGCAACTCGGCCCCGCTCCCCGGGTAGTGCCCAGGAGTGTCAGGGCAACCGCGGGTTTAGTGCGGGGCGGGCCGACGTCGGTGGGAAGGGGGCGGCGCGCCCCATCACAGGAACTAATAAATAACTTTTCTTTATCGGCCCTCTCCACCCCACTCGTGATTTTATAGACCTCTATCCTATCCCCCCTCAGGCTCCTCTTTTCTAAACTGAAAAGTCTTCACGGCTTTAATACCAGTGTTCCTGATCTAAATAGCACACACTGTATTGTCAGGGCCTGGAGAAAATGAGGCCCTTTAGGAATGGGGACGGGGGGCAGAGGTTTACATGCAAGTGATGCAACACAGACTATCTGGAGCTTCCCAACTCAGGCAGTTCTCTGGCTCCTCTCAGCTGCGCTGCTCACCTATGAAGTTCCCAAGGTAAAGTCCAGGGAGAACCTGCAGGACACAAAAAGGAAGATTCAGCCGGAAAGTGGGTGACACCTAATGTGTCCCCCCCCCCCCCCCCCCCCAGAGCTGGCGTTCAGACAGAGCCGCCTGGAGCATGCTTGCCGCTCGGAACAAGCCAAGAAGAACCAAGACAGACAGAGGAAACCCCCCTCTCTGCACCACCAGAGCTCCCCCTTCCTGGACCCCTGCCCACCTCTGCTGGTGAAGTCGCTAAAGCTCTTCCTGCGATGAGTGTGTGGGGACAGGGTGCTCCATTAGTGTGAGGCTCCTGCTTTGACTCTGCTGCCTCCGTGGACCCCAGTGAGACGGGCCTCCCACGCGTGAGGAGGGCTAGCAGCCCCCCCATCGGTCCCCCGCTTAGACCACTAGGTTATACTCCCTCCTCCATTTAGCCAAAGAGTGCCAGTCTTATAAGCAAATTCTCACCAGCAACTATAGACCGCACCACAGTAACTCTAACTCAGGAACCAATCCCTGCAGCAAACCTAGGTGCCAACTCTGCCCACATATCTACACCAGCGACACCATCACAGGACCTAACCAGATCAGCCAGACCATCACGGGTTCATTCACCTGCACACCTACGCCATCATGTGCCAGCAGTGGCCCTCTGCTATGTACATCGGCCAAACTGGACAGTTCCTACGTAAAAGAATAAATGGACACAAATCAGATATTAGGAATGGTAATATACAAAAACCTGTAGGAGAACACTTCAATCTCTCTGGACACACAGTAGCACATTTAAAGGTAGCCATCCTGCCGCAAAAAAACCTTCAAGACCAGACTTCAAAGAGAAACTGCTGAGCTACAGTTTATCTGCAAGTTTGACACCATCAGTTTAGGATTAAATAAAGACTGTGAATGGCTATCCAAGTACAAAAGCAGCTTCTCCTCTCTTGGTGTTCACACCTCCACATCAGAGACTAGAAGTGGGCTTCATCCTCCCTGACTGAATTAACCTTGTTATCTCTAGCCTTATTCTTGCCTGCATATTTATACCTGCCTCTAAAAATGTCCACTACATGCATCTGATGAAGTGGGTCTTTGCCCACGAAAGCTTATGCTCCAATACATCTGTTAGTCTATAAGGTGCGACAGGACTCCTTGTCGCTTTTGCAGTCTTATAAGAAGTCCTTTCTTTTCTTTCTATTGCTTCTGAAGTAAACTTGTTCCCAACACAAGAATAGCAGGCCAGTTTGTTGCAGAATTTAGGAACACAAATGCATGTCTAATCTGTGCAAGCAATCATAGAATCATAGAATCATAGAATAATAGGACTGGAAGGGACCTCAAGAGGTCATCGAGTCCAGCCCCCCGCCCTCAAGGCAGGACCAACCTTCGTCTACACCATCCCTGACAGATGTCTATCCAATCTGTTCTTAAATATCTCCAGAGAGGGAGATTCCACCACCTCCCTTGGCAATTTATTCCAATATTTGACCACTCTGACAGTTAGGAATTTTTTCCTAATGTCCAATCTAAACCTCCCCTGCTGCACTTTAAGCCCATTACTCCTTGTCCTGTCCTCAGAAACCAAGAGGAACAAATTTTCTCCTTCCTCCTTGGGACACCCTTTTAGATATTTGAAAACCGCTATCATGTCCCCCCTTAATCTTCTTTTTTCCAAACTAAACAAGCCCAGTTCATGAAGTACCAATCATGGTAACTGAGGTGCATACTTTGCAATTGTGTACCTGAACGGTCTGAAAATCTGGTCCTAAAGTTTTAAAGATTTTCATTTCCACATGCTCTCAATTCCAGTAATCTACCTACTGCTATTTCCCATGGTGAGATGACATCTGTTGTAGTCTTAACTTTGTTAGGCACAGTACGAACTTCCAAACCACAGAAACATCCATTTCTTTACCGCCCTAACCAATAGCACCATAGACTGTTAGAAGTAAGGCATTTAAAAATTCAGTGCACTCAGAACCTTTTAGGTTACCTTTTTACATTTCTCTCAGTCTGGACAATGAAAACAAATTGAGTCGTTTTCACTATTTCTAGAAACAGAAGATTAGATGAGATCTCAGAATCATTGAGTCCACCCCCCTGTGTTGTGGCAGGACCAAACAAGCCTAAACCATCCTTGACAGGTGTTTCTCCAACTAGCTTTTATAAGCGTGCTAGATGGGAACTCCATGACCTCCCTTGGCAGCTTGTTCCAGAGCTTAATTACTGTCACAGTTAGAAAATTAACACACCCCAAAATCGTATTTATGCAGCTGCATCTCGTTGACGATTCATATTCAGTTTGCGGCCCACTATAACCTCCCGATCCTTTTCAGCAACACGGACACAAACCCAGTTATTCCATTTGTGGTAGCTGAGCATTTGACTTTTGTTTATCGTCAATTTCAAGTTCTTGATGCTTCCATGCTTGGCTCACAAATTCTGCAGGGGAATGCTCAAAATGACAGTTTCACTTTTTTTTCCAAAGTACATTTGGAAACGTTTCTATTGGCCTCATAGTTCATAAGAGGTCTTTGAAAACATTTACAATTTGGACATCGACAATGTGCCTTTAACAAACTAACTTTCAACTGCTATCATAGCAGCTAGCTACTAAGAGACTGCTGTAGTGCATGGACTCATATTCAAGGGAAACTGCAGTAGCCACGCACCCAGGCATGTCCTTATTACACAATAATATGTGCCTCATTCAGTCCTGCTCTTCAGAGAATGGCAATAACTTCATTATATTGCATCCTTCATCCAAAATATCACAAGATTCTTTGCTGTGCAATGACAGCGTGGAGATAGAATGCGTTAAAGGGTGAAGCGTGCCGGTTCCTCCATGGGTAAATGAAGTCACTTCCTTGCAACCTGAGAAAAGTTCATTGAATGGGAAGTAGTGGCTGCCCTTTCCATTAAGCTATGCCCTGGATACCGGCTAGAGCAGTTGTCACCAACCAGTAGATCAGGATCTACTGGTAGATCTTGGAACCTTTGACAGGTGATCCTGAGAGGTTTCACTGGGAGGCTAGCAAGTGCCGGCACTTCATCTGCCCCTCTCAGCACTGCTGTGCTGCTCCTGCCCTCTGCCTTGGAGATGCCCCTCAGCCCTGGGAGTCTCCTGCTTGCTGTGCAAGGCACAGGAAGAAGAGGAGAGGGTGATGATGTCAGGGTGCCCCTCCCGCCACCCTGTACCCCATTGCCACAGAGCAGAGGGGAGAAGGGATGGAGAAAGTTTTCTGGCTGCTTTTGGGAGTGGTGCAGGGCCTGGGTCAGAGTGAACCGGCCTTAGCCCCCTGCACCACCACCCAGAAGCCACCTGTGGTAAGCGGTGCCCAGCTGGAGCCTGCATTCCGAACCCCGGCCCCAGTCCTGAACCCCTCCTGCCCCCCAAACTTCTGCCCCCAGCCTGATAAAAGCGAGTGAGCATGGGGGAGGGAGGGTGGAGTGAGCAGGGGCGGGGCCTCAGAGAAGGAGCAAGTAGGAGGCGGGGCCAGGGTGTTTGGGTTGGCGGTAGATCCTGGATTGCCCTTACATTCAAAAAGTGATCTTATGCTTAAAAAGGCTGGAGACCCCTGGGCTACAGCAAAGCCAGTGGGATTAGAGCAGCTGCCACTGAGAATGCTGAGCAGCCAAGTGCGCCAGAACAGAGCTCTACAGATCTCTTCTCATGTGCTCGGGGCGGCCCTAGACTGGCTGCCAGCAACTGGCGCCCTAGGCGAACCATGCAATCGGCACCCCTACCTCCAAACCCCTCGATGATATTGCGCCACCATTCGGCGCCCCATTTAACTTGGTGCCCTAGATGACTGCCTAGTTTGCCTATATGGACGGGCTGCCCATGCATGTGCTCATCTCATCTAGTTCTCCGGGGTAAAACTTTGCTTTCACCTGCACAGGGTAGTGTCCTGGGCTTTTCCTTGGCCTCACTGGTGTCCCTGCTGTAATCTCCTGGGGAGGAATCCCAGGACCGCCACTCATCTGCTCTGACGTCTGTCTACTTACTGCTGTCTTCCTAGGGTGGGAGCACAGGTGCTTGGAGCCCTTACACTGCAGACTGGTACTAAGGACCTTGCCTACTGTCTTGCATGACCTCTAAAGCCAGTGTCCAACCAGTTCTGAAGCAAACTAGCCACATTCAACCAGCCACATAGACACATGGTTCAAGCCAACTAGCCACACTCAACCAGCCACATAGACACATGGTTCAAGCCAACTAGCCACACTCAACCAGCCATATAGGCACATGGTTCAAGCCAACTAGCCACACTCAACCAGTCATATAGGCACATGGTTCAAGCCAACTAGCCACACTCAACCAGCCATATAGGCACATGGTTCAAGCCAACTAGCCACACTCAACCAGCCATATAGGCACATGGTTCAAGCCAACTAGCCACACTCAACCAGTCATATAGGCACATGGTTCAAGCCAACTAGCCACACTCAACCAGTCATATAGGCACATGGTTCAAGCCAACTAGCCACACTCAACCAGCCACATAGACACATGGTTCAAGCCAACTAGCCACACTCAACCAGCCATATAGGCACATGGTTCAAGCCAACTAGCCACACTCAACCAGTCATATAGGCACATGGTTCAAGCCAACTAGCCACACTCAACCAGTCATATAGGCACATGGTTCAAGCCAACTAGCCACACTCAACCAGTCATATAGGCACATGGTTCAAGCCAACTAGCCACACTCAACCAGCCATATAGGCACATAGTTCAAGCCAACTAGCCACACTCAACCAGCCACCTAGACACATGGTTCAAGCCAACTAGCCACACTCAACCAGCCACATAGACACATGGTTCAAGCCAAATAGCCACACTCAACCAGCCAAATAGCCGCATGTGGCTAGCGGCTAGCGTGTTAGACACCACGGCTCTAAAGAATCCCCATGTAATTTCCTGCCCAGCTTTGCACAACCTGTAGCTGAAGACCCACTTCTACTCAAGGAACTGGATTTTGCTGGTTCCTTAAAGTAGATTTCACTCTAAACTTAGGCACACACGAGGGTGCCTTGAAATCTAACAGAAAGTTCACCTGGCTCTTGCTTTCCAAGAAACAAGAGTACAATAAAAAGACCTCACACCCTAAAAGCTCTGCCAAGCCTGTCTCAGAGAGAACAGAGATCCCCAAAACCGGCGTCTCGGAGTGTTCACCTTATTCATGCCATTTCCCATGGTTCAAAGCAATTACTACCGAAGGCCAGGAGGGATGCAGGCGATGTTTCCTGATGCTTTGGCACAGCGGTCCCTCAGCTGATATCGTAGCTGCCTCTCCAAAATGCTCAATGGCAGGATTTCTGTGTGGGTGAGGAAGAGATTCACTGTGTTTGTTGCAATAGGAGCGGCTTGCTTGTTTTTTCCTCTTCACAAGCACCAAAACTGATCTGGCAGCAGCTGAAGCCCTTCTCTCAGGACGGCCTCCCTTCCGGATGGTGAAACTGCTCTCAAAGTGCCTTGTACCAGTTGTACTCTTGGCCAGGGCTGAGACAATAGAGGAGAAATCTGAAACCACCCCTCTCCGCACTCTTGTGGGAGTGCTAAGGCCATGTGGGTCTGCTGTCTTGTGTTGTTGCTTTCCAAGCAAATCTGAACAAAGCCTCCAGTGTTGGAGAAATAACAAAACCCTTTGTCCCTCTTGCTCTCTTACAAGGAAGGTTTGTTAAGCCACGCAGCTGAATGCTCAAAGGGATGCCCACTTCTTCTGCATGTGGCCCCTTGGGGCCGTGAGTACTCCTACCCCTCCAGTGAAACTCGCAGCCTCAAAGCAATTCCAGCTCTTGGTTTTCACTCACACAGAGGCAAAACTTCCCTTCTTTTGGGGTAGCTTCTTGCTTTGTACTGCCAGGCATGATAGTAGCCTCTGCAGAGCAGAAAGCAAGGCCAAGGGATCACAGGGAGAAAGTGGGGTTCGGGTACCATCCATCAACATCATTGTACTTGGCAGCATGGCACATACTACGTTCATGACAGTCTGGACAAGTATGCCTCATAATCAACCCACTCTTCAAGGTATGTAACCACCTACCCTGTTTGCTACATGGGCATGCTCAGCATTGAGAGGCGCTCAAGCAAAACTCCTGTTCCAAACATGCCTGAACTTGAGAGGACTTGGATCTGATTGGGTGCTAGCCTGTGCTGCAAGGAAGACACTTTATCTATATTTTAACGTAGGGAAACTGAGGAAGAAAGTGAAATTAACTTGAGAAAGGTCTGAAAATCCATAGCAGAACGGAGGCAATTCTCATTTCATTCTCTGCTCTGCCACAGGTGCTCCCTGTGTGACCTTGGGCAAGTCCCTTAAGTCTCTTGTACCTCAGTTTCCCATCTGTGAAACAGGGATTATAACCCTGCTCTGCATCATGCTGTGAAGCCAAATCCATAAAGACTGTGAGGTGCCTGACAGTGTAGTAAGGGTGGGGAGTATGCTTAGATCCTTGTGACCTGTGACTGTTCCTTTTACAGGACTGTATCCACTGTGCCTTTAAGAATTTAAGCTCTTTGGGTAGGAACAGGGATAGTGTTCACAATCTATCTACTATAAAGTTTCATGCCCACTGAATGCTGCACAAATTACCTGCCAGCAGGCCCCAGACAAAGATGGAATGGTGTAAAAGAATTGAGTATGCATTTGCAAATAGGCTGCGAGAAGATTCCCTTTAAGTCCTTTTAGTAAAGAAATGTTTTCTCTCTCTAGCACCCAACAGTTGTGGATTTCAAAGCACTCCATTATATCACTGTGCTGCAGGGAAGGCACATTATCTACATTTTTAAGGTGGGAAAACTGAAGCAGAAAGAGAAATTAACTTGATAAAGGTCTGAAAATCCATTGCAGAACCCAAATCCTGCAGTTCTTTCTCAGGCAAGGCACCCAATGAAGTCAACCAGGATTTTTCTTGAAGAAATGGCAGCTAGTGCCACCCCCCCCCACCCCCCCGCGATTGTCATGATCTTGCTCAGACCATTAGGCAATACTCTTTCCAGTATTAGCCAGGAGCCTCACTCACTTATTGCCTCACCAGTGACTAATGTTCCCCCTGAGAAAGGACACAGTGTATCCTTGCTCCTAGCTTCAGCAGCCAGCTCTCTCCTATAGAGCTTGAGTGCTGCTTGTGATTTCCCCAGCACCCTTCACTCTGGGAAGAGGAGGCGTGTGTCATACCCAATGCCTGGCAAGTCAGACACTGAAGTTTCTGAAGCTTCAGGGGGTAGCCGAGTTAGTCTGTTACAGAAAAAAACAACCAATGGTCTGGTGGCTCTTTATAGACTAACAAAACATGCAGATGGGATCGTGAGCTTTCGTGGGCACAGCCCACTTCTTCAGATGACCAGAGCTATGAGTTTAGGAAGTGCAGACCCAAAATAAATAGGAGGGGGAAGGGAAGGGGAAAAAAGGGAAGGGCGGTGGGAGACAGGGAGCTAGAGGGAAGCACTACAGTACATATCTAAAGATTGGGTAGTTAAAATGAAGCAGATAAGAATCAATGTCAATTGATAGGATCCTTCCTGACTTAGGAGTCTACACAAAGAGCTGTTTGTACCTTCAACAGCTATTAAGGTGGTAGTGGCCCAACTTCAGATACTTACTGATTCCCTCTAGCTCCTCTCTCTCCTATTTATTTTGGGTCTGCACACCCTAAACTCATAACTCCAGTTGTCTGAAGAAGTGGGCTGTGCCCACGAAAGCTCATGATACCGTCTACATGTTTTGTTAGTTTATAAAGTGCTACCCGACCATTTGCTGTTGTTTTTACTGAAGTTTCTGGCAGATATCACTGACCAGTCTCTTTCCTACACAAATCCTTAGTTTGGTGCCAGGGATGCCTTTGGTTTGATAATCAGAAACATTATATGCTCCCTTTGCTTCAAAAGGATTCAGGGTGGTTCTTTACTTGTGTAGGTCTCTGCACCACCACAGCTGTAAGCATCTGGATTGAGAACTGTGTTCACTGCAACAGAAAGGCAGCTCAATCATCACGGGTTTCAGTGAGGCCAGCGTGGAACCCAGAAAATGTTTCCTTGAATCCCTGGGATGCTTTACTAGTCTATGGATTGCCAAGGATGTTACAACAAAGCTGGGCCCAAGAGGCTGTTGCCCAGCCAGGCCTTCTGGAATCAGCCTTGTCCTTCCAGTGAAAAGTGGATGGGGTGTGTGTGTGTGGGGGGGCATTCACAGAGCAGTCCAGCTGCAGCTCCCAGAAGGGGCTCAGAGCAGGCTGGCTGCTGGATCCAGTTCTACCTACCACCAATGTTCTCTCTAGTCTTTTCTATACATGTGCAGAATAATTTGTAATGTGCACTGAGGCACGTGTGGATGTGCACCACCAAGAAAAACACAAAACCTAGTTCTGAGTGCTCTGCTAATCAGCAGAGAGGCACTGGAACCTCTCCCGAGCAACTGCACAAGCACCCAGCTTGCAGGGAACACTGCCCCCCATGCAAGTCAGGCCAAGAGTCCAGCTGGAGGCCTTGAGGCTGGCAAGCAAAGGTGCATGGAGCAGACAGGAGCAAAGGCAGGGAGCCTGGGGGACAGGACCCAATGTGTGCGTGTGGGGGGGGAAGGAATGAGGAGATGGGCTGGGAGGGGGAGCAGGAAGGGAGATAAGATGGGGGAAGGGGAAATGGGGGAACGTGGGTCAGAGGACAGTCTAGTGGGGGCTGGGGGAAGAAGGGAGGAGAGGTGCAGGGCAGGAAGGCAGAGTAAAAACTAGTGGGGGCTGGGGGAAGAGGGGGGCAGGAAGGCGGGGGGCAGAGGACAGGCTAGTGGGGGCTGGGGGAAAAGGTGGGGGCAGGAAGGCAGAGTGGGGGGCAGAGGACAGGCTAGTGGGGGCTGGGGGAAGAGGGGGTAGGAAGGCGGGGGGGCAGAGGACAGGCTAGTGGGGGCTGGGGGAAGAGGGGGGCAGGAAGGCGGGGGGGCAGAGGACAGGCTAGTGGGGGCTGGGGGAAGAGGGGGTAGGAAGGCGGGGGGGCAGAGGACAGGCTAGTGGGGGCTGGGGGAAGAGGGGGTAGGAAGGCGGGGGGGCAGAGGACAGGCTAGTGGGGGCTGGGGGAAGAGGGGGTAGGAAGGCGGGGGGGCAGAGGACAGGCTAGTGGGGGCTGGGGGAAGAGGGGGCAGGAAGGGGGGGCAGAGGACAGGCTAGTGGGGGCTGGGGGAAGAGGGGGCAGGAAGGCGGGGGGCAGAGGACAGGCTAGTGGGGGCTGGGGGAAGAGGGGGGCAGGAAGGCGGGGGGCAGAGGACAGGCTAGTGGGGGCTGGGGGAAGAGGGGGGCAGGAAGGCGGGGGGGCAGAGGACAGGCTAGTGGGGGCTGGGGGAAGAGGGGGGCAGGAAGGCGGGGGGGGCAGAGGACAGGCTAGTGGGGGCTGGGGGAAGAGGGGGGCAGGAAGGCGGGGGGCAGAGGACAGGCTAGTGGGGGCTGGGGGAAGAGGGGGCAGGAAGGGGGGGGCAGAGGACAGGCTAGTGGGGGCTGGGGGAAGAGGGGGGCAGGAAGGCGGGGGGCAGAGGACAGGCTAGTGGGGGCTGGGGGAAGAGGGGGCAGGAAGGGGGGGGCAGAGGACAGGCTAGTGGGGGCTGGGGGAAGAGGGGGGCAGGAAGGCGGGGGGCAGAGGACAGGCTAGTGGGGGCTGGGGGAAGAGGGGGGCAGGAAGGGGGGCAGAGGACAGGCTAGTGGGGGCTGGGGGAAGAGGGGGTAGGAAGGCGGGGGGGCAGAGGACAGGCTAGTGGGGGCTGGGGGAAGAGGGGGTAGGAAGGCGGGGGGGCAGAGGACAGGCTAGTGGGGGCTGGGGGAAGAGGGGGGCAGGAAGGCGGGGGGGCAGAGGACAGGCTAGTGGGGGCTGGGGGAAGAGGGGGGCAGGAAGGCAGAGTGGGGGGCAGAGGACAGGCTAGTGGGGGCTGGGGGAAGAGGGGGGCAGGAAGGCGGGGGGGCAGAGGACAGGCTAGTGGGGGCTGGGGGAAGAGGGGGGCAGGAAGGCGGGGGGGCAGAGGACAGGCTAGTGGGGGCTGGGGGAAGAGGGGGCAGGAAGGCGGGGGGCAGAGGACAGGCTAGTGGGGGCTGGGGGAAGAGGGGGCAGGAAGGGGGGGGCAGAGGACAGGCTAGTGGGGGCTGGGGGAAGAGGGGGGCAGGAAGGCGGGGGGCAGAGGACAGGCTAGTGGGGGCTGGGGGAAGAGGGGGGCAGGAAGGGGGCAGAGGACAGGCTAGTGGGGGCTGGGGGAAGAGGGGGGCAGGAAGGCGGGGGGGGCAGAGGACAGGCTAGTGGGGGCTGGGGGAAGAGGGGGGCAGGAAGGCGGGGGGCAGAGGACAGGCTAGTGGGGGCTGGGGGAAGAGGGGGCAGGAAGGGGGGGGCAGAGGACAGGCTAGTGGGGGCTGGGGGAAGAGGGGGGCAGGAAGGCGGGGGGCAGAGGACAGGCTAGTGGGGGCTGGGGGAAGAGGGGGCAGGAAGGGGGCAGAGGACAGGCTAGTGGGGGCTGGGGGAAGAGGGGGGCAGGAAGGCGGGGGGCAGAGGACAGGCTAGTGGGGGCTGGGGGAAGAGGGGGCAGGAAGGGGGGGGCAGAGGACAGGCTAGTGGGGGCTGGGGGAAGAGGGGGGCAGGAAGGGGGGGGGCAGAGGACAGGCTAGTGGGGGCTGGGGGAAGAGGGGGGCAGGGTGGGGGGGCTCTCGCCTCAGGACGCCCCGCCCCCCGCGCGGTGTCTGTGCGTGGGGGGGGAGGGTTGGTTGCTATGGGGACGGGACGCGCAAGATGGCGGCGGCGCTGGCGTGAGCGGCGGTGCCATGGCGAAGAATAAGGTGGGGGGGGGGCCGGTCGCGGGCGCCGCGCACCTGGGGGCGTGCAGCGGGGCGGTTGCGCAGGGCCACGTGCCCCCTCGGCCCCCCCCCCCCGTTTACCGGTGTGTCTCCGCTTGCAGGGCGCGGCCCACAGGGGGCCCTACGGCGGCGCGCGGCTGAAGGAGCGGTGAGTGGCGCCCCCCCCCCGCTGCGGACTCCTTGCTGCTCGCCGGCTCCCGGTGGCGCTGCCGCTGTGAAGCGCCCAGGATGGCCCCGCTCGGCGCTTCCAAGCGGCAGCTGCCTGGAGCCGCACAGCGCTGCCTGCCTCTTCCCCGCCCCTGCTGCCTCTCCCCCATAGGGACAGCAAGGGTGGGGAGGGCTAGTCCCGCACATCCCTACTGCACCTGACTCCACCTTTGCTTCTCATCACACAAGTGCTGGCTGCTCCCTTCACAACTCTTCTGCTAAACAGGGTTTGGGCTGCCTTGGATGGTGGTGATGGGTTTCAAACAGACCTTGGTAGTGTCGCTTCAGCCGCAGCGCCTCAGGCTTGCAGATTCCTTGGGCTTTTGTGAAAATGAGAACAGTGGTTTCGAAAAGTTCTGACTCCACATTTTTTGTTGGAATGGAAGGCTACGTCTAGACCAGGCATGTCCAAAGTCCGGCCCGCGGGCCAATTGCGGCCCGTGTTCCGGTTTAATACGGCCCCACAGGTAATTTGGCAATATCTATCTTTTATGGCCCCCAACGAATCCATATGTATTGAGATGAATACATTGTAAAATCTCAGTTAATGTCAGTTGGTCTAAATCAGTTATAAATATATTTGGACACAACATGTATACTTGGTGTTATGTTCCTGTTCATATTTTTTTAACTTAAAAGTTGACAGACAACCTTTATTACCAATAATATGTAATGTACTTTACAATGTTCCTGACATATATTTCAGCTTCCTGGATTTTTTTTCATCTGGGCTTCAGATATGAAAGGCAGAGTGATTTAACACCTGTTTAGATTTGTCATCCATGTGACGAAATGAAAAGTATGCCGTTTGCAATAAACTTTGCATAAAATAGTTAATTTGCATTTAATTTTAATGGTTCAAAGAATGTCAGGCAAAATGGTCGGCCCTCACGCATGTTCACTTCATCAAATCTGGCCCTCTTTGAAAAAAGTTTGGACACCCGTGGTCTAGACTGTAAGCCTCTGTCGGAAAAGAGCGTCTACACTACAACCAGTACTTTTGAAAAAGCAAGCCACTTTTTTTGAAAGGGAGCACCCAGGCAGGCTGGATGCTCTCTTTCAAAAAAAAGCACAGTTTGCATTACATAGCGCCTCTTTTTCGAAAGATCAGTTTCGAAAAAAGACATTCTTCCGCGTAAAATGAGGTTTTCTGTGGTCAGAAGAAACTGCTGCATTCTTTTGATTTACTTTGGCAGCAGTCTAGACGCAGGGGAAGTTTTTTTCAGAAAAAGGCCATTTTTTTTTTCGAAAAAACTCTGTAGTCTAGACACACCCTAAGGCTACGTCTACATTGGCACCCCTTTCCGGAAAAGGGATGCTAATGAGACGAGTCAGAATTGCAGTCTGCGGGGGATTTAAATATCCCCCGCACCATTTGCATTTACATGGCTGCCGCTTTTTTCCGGCTTCAGATAAGCCAGAGAAAAGCACCAGTCTAGACGTTATTCTCCAGAAAATAAGCCCTTTTCCGGAGGATTTCTTATTTCTTTCAAGTAGGAATAAGAAATCCTCCGGAAAAGGGCTTATTTTCCGGAGAATCGCATCTAGACTGGCGCTTTTCTCTGGCTTATCCCAAGCCGGAAAAAAGTGGCAGCCATGTAAATGCAAATGCTGCGGGGGATATTTAAATCCCCCGCGGATTTGCAATTCCGACTCGTCTCATTAGCATCCCTTTTCCGGAAAGGGGTGCCAATGTAAACGTAGCCTAAGTGTTTTGTGAAGTCAGTGTGATTTTTTTTTTTTATAAAGTTTCTCCAGCAACTAGGCAAGTCCCAAAATGTTTCCTGGTTTCTTGCCAGCTTGCCTGCCCACCCCTTTGGCAGGCTGCGAGGGAGGATGGTTTCCAGAGTTCATAACTCTGGGGTAGCTGTCTAGGAGGATTACCTCTGAGTCTGGGACTTCAGGGCTCTAGGGTTCTGCAAGTTCCAAGCAGACTGACCCAGAGCCAGGGATCCAGAATTTCAAAAATTGGGGCTTTTGTTCCAAATTGGAATGAAACTAAATTTCAAAATTCCCCATGAAATGAAATATGTTTCTCCGCCCAGCAACAGTCATATCTTGCAACTATATACTGTTTTTTCATCCCAGCAAATCTCAAATGTAATACACTGATGGGAATCATTTCATGCACCACAAAAATGCAGCCACATATGGGGTGAAGTGCAGCAAATAGTTAGCAGTGCTTAGTAACAGCGCATACTGTTTTGCTTATGCTAAATTATTATCAGTTGAATCAGCAGGTAGGTAAAATAATTACTTGAGATGGAACTTGACCATGGCACTGAAATTAGCCCCCCTGAGTTTCATGGTGTTTTTAATGACCACACGTGGTCAGTACCAGATTTTATATCTGATCTGAAAAATAGTATCTCCAGCACCATAGCACTTCATTACACAATTCAGGGCATTTATTATTTACAGACGTAAAGGAAAGAGTTAGAACCATTTTTTGCAGCACCGCCGTGTTCCTTGGAAACTCACATCCAGTATTTCATGCACTGACCAACCTTTTATTTAATCTGTAGGGTTGGATAGGATCATAATACAAGGTAGTATGACTGAAATGTAATTTAACCAGGGGTCTGCAAGTCATTTCAGGGGACCACAAGCCCCAGTGCCCTTCAAGGCAGGAAACCCTGCAGGGCAGAAACCGTGAGCCCCAGCATTTCATGGGGCTAAAGCCAGGGAGCCCAGAGCCACAAACCTTGGGAGTCCTGCAGGGCAGAAGCCCAGGAGCCCTATGGGGCTAAAGCTGGGAGCCCCTAGTCCTGGCCCTCTATGGGGCTAAAGCATCAAGACCCCCTCTTCCCATCCTGCAGGGCAGGGCTAGGGCCAGGAGCCCCTCAGGACAATAGCTCTCAGCCCCCAAACTATGTAGGACTAAAGTCCAGCATCTCATGGGGCAGAAGCCCAAGCCTCCTGCCTCAGCCTGGCAACTCCCCACTCCCCCCAGCAGGTGAAGCTCGGAACCCCAAGCCTATCTGGAGTCCACTAAACCCTAGAATTTTGATCACATGTTGGGGGGCTTCAGAAGGAAAAGGATTGAGAACCCCTAGATTAGAGGGTAACTTGACAGTCCGAATTACTGAAGTATAAAGGGGAGTGAGATGTTCTGCACTTCAGGACTTCATGCTGGTAAAGGCGTACATGAAAATGATTTGGGTTGTCTCAGCATAGTTAATTTTAAAATTAGGGCTGTCAATTGACCTGCATTAATGCCTGCGATTAACGCAGGGCAGGATTAATGCGTTAATTGTTTTAATGTGTTAATCGCAGGTATTAATGCTGTACTGCCCCTTTGAGGTGCCGCTCCGGCACTTCAAAGAGGCAGCGCAAGCGGAACCAGGGATTAGCTGGAGTCCCCAGCTGATCCCCAGCTCTGCTGTTGCAAAGCCCCTTTGAAGCTGGGGACTCCAGCTGATACTGGGCTTCATGCAGCGCTGCTCCATTGAAACGCTGCTGCGGCGTTTCCAAGGGGAGGGGCATGCAATTAATTGCGTGATTAATCGCGATTGCATTTTTTAATCACTTGACAGCCCTATTTACAAATTTTTTATAGTCTTCTCCCTGATGCTCATCACCATAGTATTTAAAAACTTTGCCTATGTTAATGAATTTATCTTCATGCCACTGCTGTGAGATAAGGAAGTATTATTAACATTATTGTGCAGATAGGGAGCCTGCAGCACAAGAGATTAAATGAGTTTCCTAAAGTCACACCAAGAGCCTGTGGCTGAGCAAAGTACAGAATCCAGATGTGCATCTCAGGCAGACTTCACAGAGTGTACAGTATCTTTTTTCTTCCCCACAGAGAACCAAGAGCTTGTATCCGCTTCAAATGTGCGCTCACAAATACCATCTTAGATATCCTGCGCCAGAGACCAGGATGGGTTGAAGTAAAAGAGTAAGCTCCAGATCCTTTCCCTTTGCAAATGGGTTAGTTTCCCCCATTCTTTCATCAGTTCAGCTTGTCTGCACTCTAATTTTCAATGTTGGCAAACATTGAAAACATTCCTCCTTGTCACTTCATGCTGAACTTTGTTATATTGTGGCTGTGGACCAGGTCATACAATGGACAAGGCATGGTCAGTCCTTTCAAAAAGGCACGGTCAACCCTTTTTAGAGTGAAAGCTGAGTGACTGGTTTGTTGAAGCTGAACGACACTGTACACGTCATCAGAACAATTGAGCTCAACGCTGCGTCAGTCGGGGAAGGAGAAACCATGTTTGACTACTGTTGTTAAATGTGGCTGAAAATTACAGTGCAGACACAGTCTCTCTTCTTCGCCAGTCTCTCATTCTTACTCTGATTTAGGATTGCAACCATTTATCCTGACCCTAGCTTTTTCTTTCCTTCACTGATTTGTTGTGTTTGAAAACTGAACTGCTGGGTATACTTTTTCAGTTTGAGTTCAGCTGCTATTGGTCTATCATCTGTTCACTGGGATCTTATAAATACAATTAAACAATGAAGTATTGACTCAGGAGGAAGACTGTCACACAGCGAATTGGAGGGAACTGACTTCAGTGGAGTTAACCTGGCGGTAGAGGATACCATTCTAAATCCAGCTTCTGATTTTCTAACTGGATGATTTCAGTTAAACTGGTAGGCAAGAATCAACACGGTAACTGTTCTGTGCGTGTGGTCAGCAGTCAACCATGAGGTGCCCTGACTACTAACTTGCTTTGTCTATTGAAGATAATCATTTGGCTGCATGGATGTACTCCCCTCTGTGTCGCACTTGCTCTGCGCAGGTAGCCAGCATCGCAGACTTTGAGAGGGCCCCCAGAATACAGAATCAGATGAGGCATGAAGGCGCCCGGCCAGGTTTATTATAAATGACACACTGTCCTAGCTTCCCTGGATCGGGTGTCTACAATCAGGCTAACACATGTCTGCTTGTTACAGTGGACTCAGATCAAGCAGAGGGCTTTCCGACTGTCACCTAGGCTGGACAAGGACAACCCCTTTAGAGTACATTTTTATACATCGGTGCAAACAAATTACACATCACTCCCAAAGTGTCATGTTGCCACTCCTCTGACATTACTAGATACCACTGCTTAATTCGCATATGGTGGTTCGATCAAAACATTTCTATCTGTCATGCTGTCATTTTAGACCCTGCCCTGAATCTGGGTCGGTATGTCCCTGTTATCTGTGGGGAATGTGTTTGGTACCAAGATGTTTCCTAGCAAGGTTTTCTGTTACCATCCCTCTGGAATGTGTTTATGCCCTGTGTCTAGTACCAATTAAGTCTAAGTGTTTCTGCAATATCAGCCCTGTTCGTGCCAAGTTCTGTGAGCAGATCCTGTCTTTTGCTCACAGTTTAACTTTGCTTTCTATTAGCAGTTTGGACCATTGGTGCCTAGGTCTCAGGCCTCATACCAGGCCAGCGGTTCATGTTTTAGACTATCGTCTTACTTCTTCCCTAATACATTGGTAAATTCAGACTAAAACAGACTTGGTTACAATGGGGATCATTAAGAGCCTAAAATTTTAAAGAACAAACATTTTAAAAAAATAATTTAATCATGCGTACCATGGCTTTGTATTAGACTATAAAAACTGCAAGGAGAGAAGGAAGCAGTGGTGATGATGATAGCTGGTGGCTGTCAAAAAGGTTGGGTGTGGTGATGACCTACAACTCAATGCTTGCCTTATTGATTGTCTCTCCCTATAGGGATGGTGAGTGGGATTTTTACTGGTGTGATGTCAGCTGGCTTCGGGAAAATTTTGACCATACCTACATGGATGAACATGTTCGCATCTCCCACTTTCGGAACCACTATGAAGTAAGAAACCACTATGGGGCGGGGTGAAACATATGGGTCAGGATGATTTGGGGAAATAGTTTTAAACTGTTCGTAAACTTCCATGGGGAAAGCTTATTGATTAAAGTGCCTTGTAATATTCCCTCCCAGGAGACCTAATCCCCTCCTGACTGCTGGGTAACCCCTCTTCAGAATCTATCAACCTCTGCCACTCCAGGAAACAGAAGAATGACTTTGCCAGGAACACTGCCCTAGACTTAACTGTATTCCATGTCTGCTAAATCTCATGAAAACTGAGCTGGACTGTCTCAGAAATCCAGGACCAACTATACACTGTGTTGTAGCAGTTTTCCTTGGTACAGTTATAGGGTACGTCTAGACTACATCCCTCTGGCGCCAGAGGGATGTAAATTAGACATATCAACATTGCAAACGAAGCAGGGATTTAAATCTCCTGCGCTTCAATTGAATAAAAATGGCCGCCGTGTTTTGCCAAGTCAGCAGTTTGTCGGCAAAAAGCGGCTGTCAAGATGGGGATCGGGCAACAAAGAAAGCCTTTGTCGGCCAATCCCTTATGCCTCGTAAAATGAGATTTACAGGATCGGGCGACAAAGGCTTTCTTTGTTGCCCTATTCCCGTCTTGACAGCCGCTTTTTGCTGAGAAACTGCTGACTCAGCAAAATGTGGTGGCCATTTTTATTCAAATGAAGCGGGAGAGATTTAAATCCCTGCTTCATTTAAATCCCTGCCGGTGACAGAGGATGTAGTCTAGACATACCCATAGTGTAGTTCTAGAATGCAGCATGTCCAAGGCTTTAGCAGAAGCAGAAACCCAATACGGTCCCATGTGCACTACAAAATAGAACTCTGTTTAAATATATCTGAAGACAATTGCGTTGCAACCAGGTCATCTGTGAAATGGTTGTATTTCCAGTATAGACAAGCCCAAACATTTGGTGGTCACCCTGGAAATCAGCATAGCAGCTGTATCTAAGGGTGCATCTACACTGCACCCTTAGCTCGAAATAAGATATGCAATTTGCATAGCATATTTTATTTTGATTCTGTTTCAAAATAGTCTATTTTGAAATTTGGTGCATCTACTTTTCAAAATTTCAAAATAACACATCCCTTATTTCTCATGGAACAAGGTTTACAGGGATGTTGAAATAGCAGGTCCGCTATATTTTGCAATAGTGGAAGTGTTCAAAAGACGTGGGATACCCAAAATAGCCTTGCATTGTAGACATACCCTGAGAGTTTTACACCAGGAAAATGCGCTGTGGATTGCTACAGCTTCCTCTTGCTCCTCCAGAGAGAAAAGAAAAACAAACCAAAAACAAAACCCAGGCACTTGCCACTGTGAAGACTCCACTATAAAGAAGGAAAGAATCTCCAACTTTGTCCATTGTTTTTCTCAGTTAACCCGTGGCATCACTGCCAAGATCCATTACCAGATGTCACCAGAAACATTTTATCTTCTGGGCAATTTGAGTGAAAGAAGAGTGACAATTAATTTGTTTTAACATTTGCAGAGTCTGCTCTTGTATTTCTCTTTCCACTTAGCTGACTCGGAAGAACTACATAGTGAAGAACCTGAAGAGGTTTCGGAAGCAGATAGAGAGAGAGTTGGGAAAGCTGGAGGCAACAAAATGTGACTTTTTCCCCAAGACCTTTGAGATGCCCTCAGAGTACCACCTCTTTGTGGAAGAATTTCGCAAGAATCCTGGCATCACCTGGATTATGAAACCCGTAAGTATTGCCCTGTCCAAGGAAGGGGACATGGCTCACCTGGGTGTTCCGGGGGTGAGGAGTATGCACAAATCCGTAGTAGGCATTGCTCTTAGCCAGGCGAGCAAAGTAGAAACAGCACTTTTGGACCAATCTTCTGGTTGATGTTTCTTCTTTTATAACAACTTCTTTCAAAAATTGAAAAATAACCTCATTCATCTACAGTGACAAAGTAAAATGAGAAAACACAATGGCTATGTCTACACTGGCGGGTTCTTGCGCAAGAATGGCTGTCCTTTTATAGAGCATCCACACTACCCGCCCGCTCTTGTGTAAGAAGATTTACAGTAAAGTGTGATAAGAGAGGGCTTCTTGCACAAGAGCTATGCTTTTTTCTAACAAGTGTAAGCTGTCTTGCGCAAGAGAGCAGTGTGGACGTGCGGCAGGGATTTCTTGCTCAAGAAAGCCCTATGGCTAAAATGGACCAACCCGGCAGCACCCCAGCTGCTCTGCCCCAGGCGTCTGGATTCAGCCTGCTGGTGAAACTGACGCTGCTGGTCAGTTTCAGCAGCGGCTGAATCCCGACGCCTGGGGCAAAGCAGCTGGGGTGCTGCCGGGTTGGTCCCGTAGCACCGCCCCTCTGCGCTGCGGGACCAACCCGGCAGGACCCCCCAGCTGCTTCCCCAGGGGTCCACAAGTCAGCCGCTGCTGAAACAGATCAGCGGCTGATTCCAGGAAGCCCGGGGCAGAGCAGCGGGCTTCCTGGAATCAGCCGCTGATCTGTTTCAGCAGCGGCTGAATCGGGGACCCCTGGTGCAGAGCAGCTGGGGTCCTGCTGGGTTGGTCCCCCAGCGCTGTCCTTTGGCGCTGCGGGAGCAACCCGGCAGCACTCCAGCTGCTCTGCCCCAGGCGTCCCCAAGAGCAGCTGGGGTGCTGCCGGGTTGCTCCCGCAGCCCCGAGGGGCAGCGCTACGAGACCAACCCGGCAGCACCCCAGTTGCTCTGCTCCCGGCTTCCCCGATTCAGCTGCTAGTCAGTTGCAGCAGCAGCTGAATGGGGGAAGCCTGTCCGGCTGCCCCAGCACTTCCGGGTTCCTGATGGTACCGGACCATCAGGAGTCCCAGAGCATTGGATGCCGGACTAATGGAGTTTTACTGTATATATGACAAATTAAGTTGTGCTGGTGGGGGAGTGGCATTGTATACAAAAGAAAGCATAAAGGCAAATGCAGTAAAAACCTTAAATGAATCAAACGGTATCTCTATGGATAGAAATTCCATGCTTGACTAGTAAGAATATAGCATAAGAATATGCTGCTGACTACCTAACTTGACAACAATGGCTGTAACATGATCAAGTAGAATAGAGAGGCTACAAAAATAGAAAGCCTAATAATAATGGGAAATTTTAGCTCTCCCCATGTTGACTGGGAACATATCACCTCAGGCTGGGATGCAGAAATAAAGTTCCTAGATGCCATTAATGACGACTACTTGGAGCAGCTAGTCCTGGAACCCATAAGGGAGGAGACAATTCTTGATTTAGTCCTAATACCACAGTCGCATTTAACTTCAAAAAGGAGAACTCCACACAACCAAGAAGGCTAGTTAAGCAGAAATTAAAAGGAACAGTGAGAAGAGTGAAATGTCTGCAAGCTGCACGGAAACTTTGTAATGACACAATAATGGAGGCTCAAACTACATGCATCCCCCCCAAATTAAAAAAAACAAACCAAAAACCAGAGGAACAAAAACACCACTGGGGCTAGTGAACAGGAAAAGAGGTGGTTAGAGACAAAAAGACATCTTTTAAAAACTGGAAGCCAAATCCTATTGTGGAGAAAAAAGGAGCATAAACTTGGACAAGTGTAAAAAGTCTAATGAGCCAGTCCAAAAACGAATTGGAAGAGCAACTAGCAAAAGACACACAAACTAACAGCAAACTTTTGTTTAAGTACCTCAGAAGCAGGAAGCTTACCAAAATATCAGAGGAGCCTCTGGACAATCGAGATGCTAAAGGAGCACTTAGGACATCAAGGCCTGTGCAGAGAAGCTAAATTAATCCTTTGCATTGGTCTTCACTACAGCAGAGATGAGATTCCCACATTTGAGTCATGTTTTTTAGGTGGCAAATCTGTCACCTAAACTGTCCTAGGTGGACACATCAATAGAGGAGATTTTGAAATAAACTGACAAATTAAACAGCAGTAAGTCACCAGGACCGCATGGTATTCACCCAAGAGTCCTGAAGGAACTAGAGTATGTAATTGCCAAACTACTAATTGTAGTACTTAACTTACTGCTTAAATCATTCTCTATACCACTGTTTCTCAACCAGTGGTACAAGTACCCTTAGGAGTACTCGAGAGACGTCTGAGGGGTACATTAACACAACTGAAATTTGAAGAAAACTGATTTTTTGTTTGAGTTTTACAGTGCTTTATTACTTTTGTACTTTTTACACCCAAAAATGTCATCACCTGCCCAGGTACGATTAAGTTGTTTAAACAAATGTGTTGCAGTGGTAGAAAAAAATTTTGTGTGTCTGAAAACTGTAGATACGGGGGGGTGCTTATAATTTTTTTTTTAAAGGGGGCACTTTATAAAAGAAGGTTGAGAAACACTGCTCTGTACCAGACTGGTGGTTAGCTAATCATAGAATCATCGAATGCTAGAACTGGCAGGGACCTCAAGAGGTTGACTCCCATCTCCTGCACTCCCAGAAGAATCAAGAACCATTTAGATCATCCCTGATAGATGCCTATCTCATCTGCTCTTAAATATCTCCAGTGATGGAGATTCTAGTACCCTTCTAGGCAATTTATTCCAGTGCTTAACCACCCTACAGGAAGTTTTTCCTAATGTCCAACCTAAACCTCCTTGCTGCAATTTAAGCCCATTGCTTCTTGTCCTATCATCAGAGGGACAATTTTTCCCTTCCTCCTTGTAATACCTTTTAGGTACTTGAAAGCTGCTATCCCCTTCTCAGTCTTCTCTTTTCCAAACTAAACAAACCCAGCTCTTTCAGTCTACCCTCGTAGCTCATGTTTTCTAGATCTTTAATTATTTGTTGTTCTTCTCTGGACCTTCTCCAATCTCTCCACATCTTTCCTGAAATGTGGTGTCCAGAATTGGACACAATACTCAGTTGAGGCATAAATGGCACAGAGTAGAGCAGAAGAATTACTTCTTGTATCTTGCTTACATCACTCCCTTTAATGCATCCAAGAAGGATGTTTCCTTTTTTTGCAATAGTGTCACACTCTTGACTCATATTTAGCTTTGTGGTCCACTATGACCAGATCGCTGTCTGCAGTACTCCTTCCTCAAATCCTTATTTTGTATGTGTGAAACTGACTGATCCTTCGTAAGTCATGTACTTTGCATTTGTCCTTATTGAACTTCATCCTGTGTACCTCAGACCGTTTCTCCGGTTTGTCCAGATCATTTTGAATTATGACCCTATCCTCCAAAGCACTCGCAGCTCCTCTCAGCTTGGTATCAAATACTTTATAAGCGTATTTTCTATGCTATTATCTAAATCGTTGATAAGGATCTTAAACAGAACTGGTCCCAAAACAGACCCCTAAGGTTCCCCGGCTCCTAATGTTGCTGCTCTTTTGAAGCGCCGAACCGGTGCTTCAAAGGGGCAACACAGCATTAATGCCTGCGATTAATGCATTAAAAAAATTAACGTATTAATCCTGCCCTGCGTTAATCGCAGGCATTAATGCAGATCAATTGGCAGCCCTATTTTGTATACAGACAACTAAGGGTACGTCTAGACTACATGCCTCTGTCATCAGAGGCATGTAGATTAGGCTACCAGACATAGGAAAATGAAGCGGCGATTTAAATAATCGCCGCTTCATTTAAATGTACATGGCTGCCGCGCTGAGCCGACAAACAGCTGATAAGCTGTTTGTCGGCTCAGTGCTGTAGTCTGGACGCGCGGGTGTCGACATCAAAGGTATTTGTCGACCACCCAGGTAAACCTCATCTCAGGAGGCTTACCTGGGTGGTTGACAAATACCTTTGATGTCGACACCCGCGCGTCCAGACTATCGCGCTGAGCCGACAAACAGCTGATCAGCTGTTTGTCGGCTCAGCGCGGCAGCCATGTAAATTTAAATGAAGCGGCGATTATTTAAATCGCCGCTTCATTTTCCTATGTCTGGTAGCCTAATCTATATGCCTCTGGCGACAGAGGCATGTAGTCTAGACGTACCCTAAGATACTGATTTAGTTTTGCCCCTCAGTTCTGCCTTTCTCTTCTTTATCCCTGCGATTACAGCCCATGCTCTCTTCCCAATTTCTGACCCATCTCCCAGGTCTCCATGTTTCTCACTTACCTGTGGGCTTTGGTCACCTGCCCCCCTCAAACCTATTTGAAAGCCCTCTTCAGGTTAGCCAGACTGTATCCAAATACTCTCTTCCCCTTTCTAGATAGGTGCACCTCATCTCTGCTTAGCAGTCCTTCTTCCTAGAACAGCATTACAATGTCAAGGAAACCAAAGCCCGCCCAGAGACACCATCTTCACAGCCATACATTCACCTCCAAGATGCATCTGTTATGCCAGTTTTTAAAATAGCTCCAGCAGCAAACCTGGCAACTAGAGGCCAGTAAGCCTAACTTCAAGTATTAGACAAACTGATTAAAACTGTAGTAAAGAACAGTTGTCAGACACACAGATGAATATGATATATTGGAGAAGAATCAATACGACTTTTGTTAAGGAAAATTAGACCTCACTAATCTATTAAAATTATTTGAGGATGTCAAGGAACATGGCTGAGTGATACAGTTGATATAGTGTACTTGGACTTTCAGAAAGCCTTTGGCAAAGTCCCTCACCAAAGCCTCTTAAGGCAGACTCTCGTGGGATCAGAGGAGAAACTTGAAAAACAACAAATATTTCTGCAACATCTTAGAGACTAACAAAAAATGTAGATGGTATCATGAGCTTTCGTGGGCACAACTCACCTCTTCAGATAAATGGAGTATAAGGGGTCGGTCCAATTTTCAAATAAATAGCACTGAGAGGGGGATGCGGGGGTAGAGGAGGAAAAATAAGGAAAAAAAGGGAAATAAATTGTCAATTCGTGTCCATGCTAAATGAGGCAGATAAAAATACTTAGTGCCCTTTTGTTAGTTTTTTTTATGTCATTAGGATGTGGAATGTAGCAGGCCATCCAGCCAATAACTTTGTTTAGACTTCTCTTGTAGGTATCAAACTTGTAAATAAAATTAAGTTGTGTAGCTTCCCTGTGGAGCCGGCTTTTGAAATAATACGGTGACGCTTAGATCCATTACTAAGTGCCCAGGCAAGTTAAAATGTTCCCCAACAGGTTTCTGTGTGTTGCCTTTTCAGATATCTGAGTTGTGTCCATTAATTCTTTCTCATAGAGACTGTCCAGTTTGGCCAATATACATGGCAGAGTTACATTGCTGGCATTGATCACATTGGTGGATGAGTTGTATGAGCCTCTGATGTGGTGGTTTATGTGGTTAAGTCCTGTGATGAAATCACCTGTGTAGATGTGCGGACAGAGTTGGCATTGGGGTTGATTGCAGGGGTGGGTTCCTGGGTGAGTATGATGAGGGGGTGTTGTGTGGTTGCTGGAAAGAATTTGTTTGAGGTTAGGGAGTTGTCTGTAGGTGAGGATTGCCCTGTCCCCCAAGGCCTCTGAGAGAGAGGGGCATTTTCCAGGCTAGGTTGTAGAGTGTTGCTATCGCGCTGGAGGGGTTTAAGTTGGGGGCTGTAGGTGATGATCAGAGGGAAAGTCCTCTCTTAAACAGGCTGGGGGCTGCCTGTTGAGTAGCTCTGGTCTAGATAATACTTAGTTGTGCTTAGGGAAGTTAAATTGAGGTTATTTTAGCAATCAAGTAGTCGATAGAAATTTTTATTGACTACTTGATAGGGGAAGCAGCCCCACTCAGTCCCGCCTTGCACCGGGACCTAATGCCACTGTGATTCTGCAATTTAAAAGGCAGTAGGAGTTGGGTAGCCTTCTCCACACGCGCACACGCACACACGCACACGCACACACACGCACACGCGCACACACACACACACACACACACGGCTCCTACCGCATTTTAAATTGCAGAACCACAGTGAGGTTTGGTCCCTGACCCAGCGTGAGCAGGGACTAAGCTAGGTTGCCTGCCCACCTGGCTCCTAAAGTTAGTTTAAATTGCAGAGCCGCAGCGAAGTTTAGTCCCGGTACAAGCCAGGACTGAGCGGGGCTGTCTGCCTAGCCTGTAGCAGCCCCTGTCTGGAGGGGAGTCCCAGCTCCCTGCTGGGACCCCACAGGCAGGGGCTGCTTTGCAGGCAGCAGCCCTTGGCCACAGGCGATCCCAGCAGGTAGTTGGGATCCCCCTGGACAGGGGCTGCTACCGGAGCTGCCTCCCCTGCTCCCCTCTCCCTGCTGCCTCTGATAGAGGCAGTGGTGGGGGGAGAGCAGAGACAGTGCTGGGAGGAACTGGCTTTTAAGCTCCTGCTCCTCCCTCCCCCCTCCCCTCTGCCTCTGATATAGAGGAGGGGTGTGTGTGTGAATGCAAGTAGTCAACGTGACTACCCGATAAGTTTAAGCTTATCAACTAATCGACTAGTCTCTTACAACCCTAGTCTTGCCTCCGTGCAGGGGACAGAAGTAGATGACCTGTCAGGGTCCCTTCCAATGCTACATTTCTGTGATTCTATGACTGAGCAACAAAAATGGCAGCTGAAATTCAGTGTTGATTAAAACAAAGTAATGCATGCTGGAAAACATCCCAACTATACATGTAAAATGATGCCATCTAAATTAGCTGTTACCACTCAAGAAAGAGATCTTGGCACCATTGTGGCTAGTTCTCTGGGAACATTTGCTCAATGTGTCATGGCCAAAAAAGCTATAAAGTGTTAGGAACTGTTAGGAAAGGGATAAACAAGAAAATGTCAGAACGCCACAATATAAATCTATGGTACACCTATTCCTTGAGTACTGCATGCAGATCTGGTCTCCTCTTCTCCAAAAAGGTGTATTGGAATTTGGAAAAAGTACAGAGAAGGACCAAAAAATATGAGGGCTATAGCACATACAAAGAGAGATTAAAAATACTGTTCAACTTAGAAAATAGACAACTAAGGGGGTTCAGGTCTGAGAGAGGTCTGTCAAATCATGAAGAAGGGAGAGTGACTAAGGAAGTATTAGTTCCCCCTTCACATAACACCAGGATCCGGAGTCATTGAATGAAATTAATAGGCAGCAGGCTTAAAACAAACATCAAGTAGGACTAATTCACATAACATACAGTCAACCTGTGGAACTTGTTGCTAGGGGATATTGTGAAGGCCCAAATTATAACTGGGTTAAAAATAATTACATACGTTAATAGAGGATAAGTCCATAAATGGGTATTAGTTGAGATGGTCAGGAATGCAGTCCCATGATACCTCTGATTGCCAGAAGCTGGGACTGGAAGACAGGAGATGGGTCACTCAATAAATTGCCAGGTTTTGATCATTCTCTAAAGCATCTGGCACCGGCCACTGTTGGAAGACAGGGTAGTGGGTTAGGTCTGACACAGTTACCATTCTTAGGGAAAAAAAACTTCAAAAACAGACTGCAAGGGGTACTACTGAGCTGGAATTCATATGCAAATTGGAGGAATGGCTCCCACATTTCCCCTTCAGGTCCTCTCCCCTTCTCAGTACTGTTGAAGGTGAGCCACATACACCCTGGTTTAATTAGCACTAGGGTTACACTCCCCTCTCTGTATCCCTGCCTTTCTTTCACTTCAGGCATCTGAGGAAGGGACTTGTATCTCATGAAAGCTTACGCCCTAATGCCCTAATTTTGTTAGTCTTTAAGGTGTCACCAGAGTCCTTGTTGGTTTTGCTGAAACAGATTAACACAGCTACCTCTCTGAAACCTGGACGAGGTCTGGCACAGTATGGCCATTCTTTGGTTCTTGGGGCAGTCATTTTGCTCTGCAGGTCTGGCAGGAGGGGACGAGATAGGCCTGATCTGCAGCGACAAACTATGAGTAGTGAATGGGAGGCAATTATGCAAACTAACAATTTAATTACAGCCAGGAGGATAACAGCTAGTGATTATCCCAGTCTACAGATGTTAATTTGGGTTAATCAGCAACAAGAAACATTCTATTAAGCTTACATTTTGTGCCCACATCCTCAATTATCACTGGAAACAACCAGAATACAATAAATGAGAACATATTAAAAGATGGTCGTCACAAATTATACCAGCAACTGGAATGAAGTAGTTTGTGGTTGACCTCAACACTTGCAGGTAAAAATAAACTTCATGTTGCTTCTCATGTTACTCTGTGCTCCTGAAAGGCCCTAGATTTTGCAATCGCAGCCACTGCATGTGTTGTGATTGTGTTTAGAGGGATATACACAACTCTGGTCCCAGAGCTGAACTCGTGTGAGGCCAGGGACAGATCTTTCTTAGTGGACAATCCATGGGATTTCCATCCTCAGATGCTTCACCAGTGTCTGGCCACTTTTACTGTGCAAGGCAAACTTGGTGGTCTTTAAGCTCATACTGCTCTCGTGCTGCTTTTTGTAGCTCTCTAGCATCTCTCTCGACTGTTGCTTTAACCACATTCTCGTTGCTACTGTAATACAACCAGACTCCAAACAGAGCTTAAATCAGAAACGTGTTGTATTACTTTATTTCCGTAACCATGTGATTTACTTCTTGTATTTGGTCCCTTGGAACAGCCTTACCTGAATTCTGCCTACTAAGCTATCTCCACTTGGCTTACGTCTAACATCTGAGCTACTCTGATAAAAGAAAAGAGCAGGGAAGTCTCTGCCGTTTTACTTCTTTTCCCAGAAATGTACAGTAGGGAAAATGGAGCCTAAACTTAGAGGCTACAGCTACACTGCTGGTTTTGGAATCCCAGCTCTCCAGTGTGATAAAAACAAGTGTTTCTAGCTTCAAACTACCAGGACAGTAGATCATCCCTCTGGCTACGCCTACACTGCCGGTTTTGCCAGCAGTGAGTATGCAAATGAGGCACAGATTAGCATATTGCCACACCTCATTTGCATAATGTACGCAAGGCATTTTTGCGGGGGGGGGCGGGGGAAGTGGTGTGGATGTTTTCTTTTTGAGCAAAAACCCCTTTTCCCGCCAGATCAGTAAACCTCTTTTTTGGGGGGATAAGGAACTGGCAGGAAAAGGGGTTTTTGCACAAAAAGAAAACGTCCATGCTACTTTTTTCCCCTGCAAAAACGCCTTGCATAAATTATGCAAATGAGGCATGGCAATATGTGAATCTGTGCCTCATTTGCATACTCACTGCTGGCAAAACCGGCAGTGTAGGCGTAGCCAGAGGGATGATCTACTGTCCTGGTAGTTTGAAGCTAGAAACACTTGTTTTTATCACACTGGAGAGCTGGGATTCCAGAATTTCCTGGGGTAAAGCTTGTTTCTATCCTTGGCCTGTCTTCCTAACATCATGTCACCCTGAATTTACAGAAAATAGCTGAATTTTGGGAACTTTTTTTAATTGAATTTTACATTCACTCCAAGGCTGGTAGTTAGTAATTAAGGCAACGTGGCTTTGCTCACAGACGGAGGTGAAAAATAGTCCCCATAAAAACTTCTTACAAAATCTGAAAACTCATGGCACCCCACTCATGTGTAATGTCGGTGTGACGGCGCGTTGAGGGTCCCCCGTCTCCTGCACCCCCGAAATGGCACGAACAGACTCCACCAGCCAGTAGAATAGAGGTGGTTTATTGCTTCCCCAGTATACAGCACAGCACAGATGTCATCAGGTTACAGGGCAGGCCTAGGATGCCTCAGCCCCCCTTGATATGGGTCTGGGGTCTCGGCTTCTAAACCCCCCAGCCTTTGCTGAGGCTGCTTCCTCCATGCTCCCAGACAGAAAACTAACTCACTCTCCTCCAGCCCTGCCCCCCAGCCAGGGTAACATCCACCTTCCTTTGTTCCTCTCCATGGGGGATGGCTGGTCAGACAGGTTGAGACACCCTTTGCATAATGACTCATCCTGTTTTGCTGGGCTGTGGTACCAACTGCAGCCAGTGGGGGTTACCCCAGAGCCAGCAGCATAGAAACCAGCCAGGTACCCCCACTACGTCACAGTCGGCATCCCAATAAAACATTTATATCACCAACACCATCAAGTATTTGCTTTTTATGGCTCTGTGTAAATTGCATCTTCTGCCTTTTAAACAGAGTATGGAAAAGCACTGACATATTCATCTGTACTGGAACTGTGCGGGGTTTTGGCCGACTTTTGTATAATTAATATTATAGCTCCCTTCATCCCAGGAGCTCAAAGTGTTTTACAAAACATTGTCTCACAATATGCCTGCATAGATACACCGGTTCACCCACCGCTCAAACAGCAGCATAAAAGATCCTGATTCTGAGCTTCTTGACCTCTCAGGTCCAAGCAGCACAACGCAACAGTTCAGGACAGGAAGTGAAGTAGG
The DNA here is from genome assembly GCF_052426305.1 of Pelodiscus sinensis. NCBI lineage: Eukaryota > Metazoa > Chordata > Testudines > Trionychidae > Pelodiscus > Pelodiscus sinensis. Next base: position 34,244,357 of record NC_143068.1, read on the forward strand.
ACACAATTGCCTATGAGGAAGTGCAGGGAGAGCTTAGGGAAGCCAAATGTTGTTACCTGAGTAGGAATGTGGCAAATACTCCAGTTGACACTCTTATTCTTTCTTAAGTTTTAAATGGTGTTAAGTGTCCAGCAGCTGGTTTTGTCTCTTCCCACAGGTCAGCCCTCAGATAGGTCCATGACTCAGACTTCTAGGTGTTAAGGTATCACACGTTAGTGATAGCAAATGCTGTACCAGCATCACAGTCTGGAGCTGCTGGCCAGTGATGCCTGTTGAGTCTCCTGTTTCTAATTTTTTGTACAGCACCCAGAATGCCAAATGGGTGTTTAAGATATAAATGATGAATCGGTGCGCGCACCAGGTGGTCCATAATCATCGCTTAGAGGACTGCCAGTGCTCCTGAAAGGAATGCAAACTGCTGTCTGTGACTGTTGCCAACTGTAAAAGGGGCAGGAACCTGCATTTTCTGCCACAGTGCCCAGAAATAGATTCCTTTCCGGAGTCACTGGCTCCCAGCTGGAGGCGAGTGAGAAAACTCAAGAACAAAGCGACTAATACATCCCTTCTTTATGCCACAGGTTGCCAGGTCTCAAGGGAAGGGCATTTTTCTGTTCCGAAAACTCAAGGATGTCATTGACTGGAGGAAGGTGAGACATGTACTTTCTCTTCTCACACCACCAGAGGTTTTTTGGGAAGGTCCACTAGAGCAGAGGTCACCAAAGTGGGGGTGCAGTACTCTAAGGAGGTGTGGAGGACCATCCAGGGGGGCATGGCAGGGCCCAGCCAGCCCTTACGGGGGTGGGGAGGGAGTACAACCAGTCTCTTCCTGCCCCCAGCTCTGCTTCACTCCAGCCCCTAACCATATTTCCTCCCTCTCCCCCCCCCCCCCCCAACGTGTGCATGGCCCCAGCTTCTACTGCAGCTCAGTTCCTGGCCCAGGGCTGAAACTGGGGGCAAGAAGACCCAGAGTGGAGCTGCACCTGTTCACTGATGTGGGTGCCAGCCACCACTGCAGCCCAGCTGTGGCTCCACTCCTGCCCCCACCCCAGACCCACCTCCAGCTGTGGCCTCAGCCTTGGGCCCTTTACCCCTGTTCACAGACCTCTCCCCCCACCCCAGCCATGGTACTACTCCCAGCCCAAGCTCAAGGGAAGTGGGGGGCATGGACAGGGAGAAGGGGGCACAACCCTCAAAAGTTTGGGGGCCACTGACCTAGAGCTTTGGTCTTCCAACTGTATCGTCAAGCTTTTGGTAGTCACTGGTCCCATCTATAGCTGTTTATGTAACACTTATCACCAGACCCCAGGATTACAGCAGATTTCCTTACTGTCCAATAAACCAAAAGGTGGGATGTTTTGTCATTAATCTAAAATCTAAAACTGAGTCCGACTGACTGGAGACTCATGCGAGTGCTCGTGATTTGATTTTCTCCTTATCCAGTCTGGTCCATGGAGAAGAAATAACTTTTTATTTTGCAGGATGGGATCCGTACAGATGATCAGAGAGATGAAACTCAAGTAGAGAATTATGTAGCTCAGTGCTATATTGAAAACCCATATTTAATAGGAGGTAAGGCGCTAGTTTCAGTCTGTATCCTCCTGACATTTGGAGGGAAACACTCCACCTCTGATGTTCCTGTCACACAGGGTGGGAGTCCTAGATAGCTCTTTCTGGTGAAGGTTAAGACTTTCTCTCGTTAGTTCGTGCCTGAAATTAGCTGGATTTAAATGTGAATCTTAGAATGCTGCTCATAGTCAGCGCTGCTGATGCGGTAGGTTAGTGGTCCTACCCAAAAAGACTTTGAGAATACAGAGGTGATCAGATGAACAAAAATGAGATCTAAGACAAGCCACAGATATTAAAAGATATTGTCATATAATAGCAGGTTCCTCTCTAAGAGCTTGGTCTTCCTACAGCCAGGTACCAAAATTACTAAATGGGTTTTAGCGCAGATCTTTCGTTATTTTGATGCAAGTCTGTGTTTGGCCACTTATTTTAGATCAAGAGCATCCTAGGGTATGTTTACACTGCCACCCTAGTTCGAACTAGGGTGGCTAATGTAGGCTATCGAAGTTGCAAATGAAGCCCGGGATTTAAATATCCCGGGCTTCATTTGCATCTTGCCGGGCGCCGCCATTTTTAAATCCCCCTTAGTGCGGACTCCATGCCCGCGGCTACACGCAGCACGGAGTAGGTAGTTCGAATTAGGCTCTCTAATTCCACGAGGTGTACTGGTAGTTCGAATTAGAGAGCCTAATTCAAACTACCTACTCCGTGCCGCGTGTAGCTGCGGGCACGGAGTCCGCACTAAGGGGGATTTAAAAATGGCGGCGCCCAGCAAGATGCAAATGAAGCCCGGGATATTTAAATCCCGGGCTTCGTTTGCAACTTCGATTGCCTACATTAGCCACCCTAGTTCGAACTAGGGTGGCAGTGTAGACATACCCCCAGTGGTTTAAAGTGTCAGCAGGACACTCTTAATCTGAAATTCACGTCCACACACAGATTGGCACCAAACAACAAAAGGTGTGATTTAAGTCCTATCTCGTTATTTTGATGCACAGCTCTAACTTAGGTATTTTTAACAGTTGGTATGCAGAGCACTAACTTTGCTATGTTACGTTACTGAGTATTTCTCTTTGATTCACAGGTCGAAAGTTTGACTTGAGAGTTTATGTTCTAGTGATGTCTGTAAGTGCCAACATCCGTTGTATTTTTAGTAGTGACTGGGTTGGATTTTCTTGCTATTCACCGTCAGTTTCTCTCTCCCTTTTCTCTCAGTACATTCCCCTGAAGGCCTGGCTATACCGGGATGGCTTTGCTCGCTTTTCCAACACACGCTTCACGCTGAGTAGCATAGATGATCATTGTATCCTGCCTGTCCTTGTGTGTTACAGGGCAGCTGCAAAGGAATGGAATGTATCATTTTAGTATTTCGGGGGAAGGAGATGGAGGGGGAAAGAAGGGATCTAGAAGAACAAGAACCCTTATCTCTTGACTCCTGGATACTTACAGAATTCTCACCCTCTGCTCTAGTTTCTCACTGGCTGTTCTGCTGTTGCCTTGTTTTGCTCGCATCATCTGTCATTGGAATTCTGATATCAGTGAATCTCCAGAAACATCAGCCAGCTAGGACCAAACCTGAGTGATCAGTCCAGGTGCACTTATTGCTGCCTGCTTTTTTCATGGATTCTTGGTGTTTAAAGCCAGAAGAGTCATCTAGTCTGGCCTCCCACCGTCCATTAAGTTTCAGCCAGTTACCTCAGCCCAATAACTTGTGTTTAACAAAAACATAATTTGAATATGGCTACAGTTAAGCATATTCTTTGAGAGGCGCATCCGGTCTTGACACCGGGAGAGAGAATCCACCACTTTCCTTACTCAAATATTTAGCAACCCGCTTATTCTTGTTCAGTCTGATTAAAAGGGGGGTTGTTTTACTGAGGCAGAGCAGGTCTCCATGCCAGGCTCTTGGGCACCAGTGCTCTGCACAAAGGTTAGGCTGTATTCCCAGAAGAAGAGCCAATGAGGGCTAATACTTGCTATGGGATTTGCTACTAGTTTCTCCAGATTTCTATTTTTCGCTGTATTTATTTTCCCTGAATTTTTCACCAAGATGTCTCCCTGCAGTGTGGGTATAAGCACCCCCATTACGGAAGGGAGGAGAGATTCATTGGCAAAAGGGGCAGAGGAGGTTGGTTTGGGACCCAAATTGAATTTCTGTTGGTTTAAATGTCATTTTTTGTCTCCATGATCCTTAACTCCTCCTCCTGTCAGATGTGCATCTCACCAATGTAGCAGTGCAGAAGACTGCACCTGACTACGATCCAGAGAAGGTAAGTGAAAACTTCCTGACTACTGCAGTTGGCCCAGCCTGAGTCCAAGAGCACATACTATGCTGGGTAGTTCAGGGAATGCAGGCACGTACCTGCTCTGGCCTCATCGTTCCAGCGTCTGTCCAGTGTACATGGCAGCTTGGGAGTCTTTGAGGATGTACTCTATGGATGCTCTGCTTAGCTGTCCTCGGCTAGCCCATGAATCTGTGCATTGATGGCTGAGTCAGGAGATCCAGTGAGCCAGAGCTCTGCTCTCATTGTTCCATTACAACTGTGCTCTACTTAGTGGCATTGACTGTTCTGACTCCAAAGCAATTCATTCTGGGGTAATGCTTCTCAGAGACTCAGCCTAGTGGTCCCGAGCATTCACTGCTATACCCACAGCTGTAAAATGAGCTTAGCATCTTCAGAGGTCATCTCAGATTGCTACCCTCCCCCCTTTTCTGGGGGGCCTGCAGTTGGAACAAAGAGAAAAGCTTAAACAAAGGAGATCAGCATTAGACAGTCTTTGTGAATCTGAGAGTTTAAAAGTTCATAGAAACAAAGGTTTGCATTGAACTTTCCATTTTATATGTTTTTCATCCTCTAAATCTCTAGTCCTGTGGTGTCCAACACGCTAGCCACATGTGGCTGTTTGGCCACTTGAGTGTGGCTAGTTCGCTATAGCAGTAACTACCCTATCATGGCTACTGCTTCAGAACTGGTAGGAAACCATGGCTCTAGCCTAATATTTCAAGGTCCCTTGGAAAGGGAAATCTTAGATGTGCATCTTGAGAAACTCTGATGGAAAGAGAAAGTGGGATGGTGATCACTGTTAGAATCTCACTCCTGGTCTTGGGGGAAAGTTTTGGTTTTACTCCACTTTCCAAGCAGAGACTGCAGTTTCTCTCTAGACTATGGTTCAATTATTCCTTTCCAAGATGCACCAAGAGGAGTAATATCTGATTCTGGGTGTTTGACTTCTTATGCAGAATTATCTCTTGACTGCAGAGAACACTGAATGATTGTTTCATGTAGGGGTGGTCACCTACGTAGGAAGAGCTTGTCACAGTTATCTTTGTACGCATTAGGGCTGCAAGTGGACGCTTCAGCGGTTCCGACAGTACCTGACTGCCAAGCACGGGGCAGAAGGGGTGGAGATTCTCTTTGCAGAGATGGACAACATTTTCATCAAGAGCCTACAGAGTGTTCAGAAAGTGATCATCAGCGACAAACACTGTTTTGAACTGTATGGATACGACATCCTCATAGACCAGGATCTGAAGCCGTAAGGATGTTAGTGCGCAGACAGGTGGCATGCAGTGCATGGAAGGCTGCCGAAACAGCTGAGCAATGGCCAAGGAAGGGAGGCTCATGGGAAACCCCTGCCAACTCCAATAACACGTAGTACAGTAACACTCCCAGGAACATTGAGATTCAGCCAAGTGCCACTATTGAACTGATAGGACTAGACATTAAGTACACTTGCCATAACCTCAAAAGTAATCGTGTGAAGTGTTGGTGAATAGGCAGCCCTTGTTACAGAGTTTTAGACCTCAGGGGGGGTATTTCTGTTAAAGACTATGGGAGGAAACAGACTCCCCAGAAATCTTAGAGATTGTAACAAATCAAATTTGGTTCAACTTTGATTTTTATAAAAACCAACTTTCACAGTGGTCTTACTAGAAACAATTCAATTGTTTTTTAAATATGCATCAATTAAAATGCGCTTTTAAATATATAAGCTGCCTTCTGCAATGTTTGCAACCCAAATATTTCAGTACTGCAAACCTGAAATTAGAGCACACTTTCTCTGCAAAAGTAAGCAAAGAGCAGCAAAGGCAACAAGATTAGATTTGTACGGTTTTTGGTTTTAATTACAAATTAATTAAAACTGCTCTTTGTAACACTGATAAGGAAATGTGTATAACACATGGTTCAAACTGACAGTGCCCCTCTGAGCATCCTTATGTTTCTTCTTCCTCCCTCTAATGACGTGTGGGTAGCCAGTGTTCCAGTTACAACCCTCTATGGCTTGTCAGCATCAGTCTGATGCCTGTGCAGTGCCACTGGGGACAGCTTCATTTCAAGTGAGCTAATAAACGCTGCTCAGCTGTGGTCTTGGGTAACCCAATTTTGTACAGGCTAGTGTGCTGCAGTCATGACTTCAAACCAAGCTACTGCTTCCGTAGTGACACTCTGCTCCGAAAGAGCTTGTGTAACTTCCAGTGCTCAAGAAGCAAGTCAAGGTGAGGTGAACTGGAAGGAATCACTGATGTAACTATAATACCAGGGTTTGCTGCTGTCAACTGAGCAACTTAGTGGGAACTTCCAGAGCCACATAATCAGACTGCCTTTTTTTTTTTTTTTAAGGAAACTACTTCCAAAATCCCTCCACATTTCCACACTGCGGAAAGGGTTAAAATTAACCTGATTGAAGAGGATGGCAGGAGAGAGTGTTTCATCTAGCCTGTAGTTTTATTGGTATACTTTTTAGATGCTGGAGGGGCTCTCTCTTTATTACAGTCGAGCTGAATGATGTTTGCGATTAGATTGCCTATCACTTCACGCCCTCTCTCCAGCAGTGCAATGAGGTTTCTATAGATAGGCATTTCTGTTAGGTGGACTGATGATTTAGCTGTCCGCTTCCCTTTAATTCACTGTTCTTCTCTCTCCAGCTGGCTTCTTGAGGTTAATGCTTCCCCCTCCCTCACGGCCAGCAGTCAGGAGGACTATGAGCTCAAGTGTCGCCTGCTCAAGGACACCTTGCATATTGTGGACATGGAGGGCAGGTGGGTGAGGCAAACAAGTTTACTGCTCCCCATGTCTCTCACCAAAGTGTGTGAGATGTGTCCCAGCAAGTCCTTTGGCTTCTGTGGGCGAAAAGATCGTCGTCGGGGCTGTAGGTTTGACATGGTGGCATTTGCCTCCACCACCACTTGGTGCCTGTCACTGCCCTGCGATCCATTGGTGAGTCAGGATCCACTGCTTGGAAAACAGGTTCACACACATTTGTTTTACACGTCAGGAAATTGAGCCACCAAGAGCGCTCTCCCAGCGGCCCTTCCTCAGGGCCACAGAGGAAGGTGATGTCAAAGCTGGGTCTTGAACTGGAATTTCTGGTTCCCAGTCTGTTGCTCTGACCTCACTTCTCACCTCTCGCACCTTACGTATCCAGTCTCCTGTCCCAGGAAGCTTACACCTTGCATCACTTTATAATGGACTGTACAGTGTGGCTAACCCAAGATGTTCATAGTAAATATCAGCCCATTGCAGCTCTCATTTGGTTTTCTTCCTGATGATCTGCACCGATTTCCAGGCAGTGTGCAAACAGTGAATCTGAGAGCCGTTACTCCTGCACATTAACCCCTTGCATGTGATCTTGCAGGCTGACCGGGAAGGAAAAGCGTGTTGGGGGCTTTGACCTGATGTGGAACGACGGCCCTGTCAGTAGAGCAGATGGGAATGTGGATACACCAGTCAATGGAAGCTTCGTGGCAAACACACATTTAGGTACCTCACTCCTACGCAGCTGGCAGGCACCCCACTCGAGGTCCTTCACGGTTTGGACATCACCAAAAGTGCAAAACATTCTTTTCCCGCAAGAGTAAAGGGACTGGGGGTGAATTATCACACAGGTTAGTGCTAGCTGGGCGTAGTAACCATGTGAGGTTCCGTGGGAAGGTGTGAACATTTCTCCATTGGGGGCGTAAGTGATCAAAGTTAGCACTCCTATAAAGCTGATGTGGGGGCAGCAGTTAAGATTTTTGGAATTCCTTACCTCCTGAGCACCCACAAGTATTCTTCACCTGCCAGTTCCTTTAAAAACTATTCCCAAAGGTCCATACCACAATCGTGACAGCTGTTTATTGTGCACATTTCTACGGTGGGTTGCATGTTTGTTTGGTAGCAAATCATGAGACTCTTAACCTCCCCAGTTCAGTCTGGCAGAAAGTGGCTAGTGCAGGGTTTCACATGGCATACATTGCTCCCATTTTTTTCTCTGGCTGCAGCTTCATGCTGATTGGAGCGCAGCTTTGTCTGAAGGTAGGCGGTTATCTCTGCTCTTCACCCTTTGGAGGGACTAAGTCATCCGTCCCTCCGTTGATGCTTTCGTTTCAGGCTACAACAATGACAGGAAAAAACAGCTGAAGCAGCTCTTCAAACCTCTCCCTACGCAGCAGAAAGTTTAATGCTGATCCAGAGCACCAGGCAAGAGAAGTTGCAGAGGATCGAGCTCTTTCACTCCCTCTTCCTCATATTGCACAGCAGCAGTTCTCATTTGTCTTGGACAGTTTTGCTACCTCAGCATAGGATGACCGGCTATTTCTTGGCTCTTGTGTGGGAATCTTAAACAACAAGTGAACTCTGTTCTGAAGCCAGAGCAACACTAGGAGCGGGTTGGCTTTTAACTCTGACGTGATGCAGGCAGGTGTTTTGATTGTGTCCCGGTGTGGTTGACCAGTTCTTCAGTAAAGAATGAATTTGTTTTGTTCCACTGTGCAGGCTGTAGCAAGGCTGTCAGCGGGGGGGGGGTCCTAGCATGAAGGGAACATTATCTTGTGTCTACTGCATATGGCTCTAGATCAGCTGTACACACCATGTTGCAGCCAAAAAGCACTCCTAGCCATCACTTCGCCTCTGCATGCTGAATAAAATAGATAATGCCTTTGTGCTGTAAGAAATCCAGACGTGCAGCTTCACTGGTCCTCCATTTGAGGTTATTGACATGACTAGATTTCCTTTAAAGTGTAAACTATAACAGAGGCTATACAGACTGCTCAGTAAAATGGAAGCTTTTAAGAGAGGTGGGCATTTGAGCCTCCTGCTGCTATGATTACAGAAACCTGTCAGATCATAAAACCTGTTGCCATGATACTGTAGCAGTAACCATACCGTTATGTTTTATGAAGGCACTGAGAGTGGCTCCACTCTTCTGGTTGTGTTAAAAGGGCTCTTGTAACGAAGAGATTTAGTACCTCTGAGATAAGGAAAGTCCCTTGGCTGCCTTTGCTACAGCAGAGATGTCATTTTCTGGAAAGCTACAGGAGGGGCTATTCACTAATGGGAATTATTTTTAACTTCTGCAGCTGGAATGTAAGCTTACAGTGCACAGCTTTGCTTTCGGCCTTTGGAAGCTTAGGTGGACGTCACTCTGAACAATCTTCGACATTAGCTAGCTAAATACAGCCCCCTTCAAAACCAAAGCAGTCAAGCAAAGCTGATAGATTTATCAAACCAGCCCTGGCTTTAAGGAGAGTGGAACAGGCCTATTCTGGTGCAAACCCACTCCTCCTGAGCTCCACTTATATGTGCAAAACTGAACAAGGCAGTGGATGGTGGGGTGGAAGACCGGCTCAGGAGCAAATCATTACAGTTGTTCTGTTTAAACACCTGGTGCTCACCAGCTGTTCATCCAATCCAGCAAGAGGGGGAGTGCTAGACAAAGATAAAGGGTCAGCTACAGTTCTCTGCTGTGTCTACAGCATTTATCAAAGCAGATGCAGTTCTTTCATTGGCTTGCTAGCTATTCCTACTGCACTAAAATTCCCCACCCACAATCAATTTCCTGCAGTGCAAACACTTAAAATGAAAAAGAATGAAAATGATTCTGCTAGGCCCCTTATTCTCTTTGCTGTTTTCCGAGGAGCTCAACCTTGAGTTTGTCAAAATTAAATAGTAATAAGATATAATGCACCTATTACTGCACTATCCTCTATTGAAGCGATGAAATATGAAGGAGAGCTGCTCATGGTGGACTTGCCTTAACTCTTTTCCTGTGGTTTTTGCATTAACAATTAACTATACTTTATCTAGAAACCTTCACGTCTAGAGGGAGAACAGCAGGTTTTTCTTGCCACTGTATGTTCCTCTTCCCCAAGCCTGTGCACAACCGTAAGCAGTCACATTTGCCGTTTCATTAGAGGAGCTAGGAACAGAGGAATGAGCAGACATGGGATTTAGCTAGTCACTATACTGTTGCCAGCAGAGGCTGCTTCCAACAGCTTCTCAGAAAGGTTCAAGAAAACCTCCTTTAGGTAGTTATTGAATAATCTACCCCCCCAAGCAGTTTCCTCTGAATTCCCCAGCATGCCCACACTCCTCTTTCTCCACTCCAAATCGTTAACGTTTGTCTGAAACCCTGAAGCCTCAGGGTGTATTTTAAAAACACTATTATAGCTCTGCCAAGTCTTATTTGCCAGTGTGCAATCCTGTTTTGAATCTTGCTGTTAGCCTCCCTGTAGCTAACTGTGTAAAGAAAGTATTTCCTCCATTTTATCAGTTCTGAATTAATCACCTAGCAATTGCTTGTTCTTGTGTCGAGGCAGGATGAGACACCTCATCTCTCTTCTCTAAAAGATTCGCTGGTTTGCATACTCGTGTCCTTTCCCTAATGTAAACCATCCCACTTCTTCCAGATCTTCTTTCAAGTTTAATCACAAGATCCTAGCTCATAGGCATGCCCCTTCAGATTAACAGGCACTCTTGTATCTCTTGAACATGTATGAAAATTCCTGAATTTTTTTAAGTGCACAGTTTAATTCACAAGCAAGCTTTACAACGCAAAGTGTCTATTTATTCTTTGAAGATGCTGTGGATTCTTTCCCCTTTCCTGCCAAAAGAACACACTAGCTGGGAGATAAATTACAGGGGCTCATATATATATATATATATAAAAGAAGATGCAGTTAAGAATGCCCTGTTCTTCTGATTCTAATAATCCCAATGCCACCCCAGTGATGGCAGGCAGTCAAATAATGAAAAGGGATGGTGTTCTAACACTTGTCTCTGCAGCGTCCAATCCACAACTAACACTGAACCCTGATGACTGAGTGACAGTCGGAAGTAAAGCTGAAGTCCCCAGGATGAAGGTCTAATTTCGTCCTTCCAGTATCTGGTGGATTGCTTTCATTTCCTCGGGGGTCATGGGGTTCAAGTTAAACCCCCTCAGCTCAGGCTTACCTGAGGAAAACAAGCAGAAAACACAGATATGGTTAAAAAGCATGCGTACACTGGTCCCTGCTGAAAGAGTTTAAACTGCCAGTAGAAGTAGTCTGGAAAAACACTGCTGTATCAGCCTGTCTCCATGGCCATCACTGACTCAACTGCTGTCTATTGGAAACAACTGATAACGTGGTAGTGCTGGGCCGAGGGGTCTGCGACAGGACTCATGCCCAGGAAACTGGGCAAACATGGGGCTTTTGCTGTCAACAGAAGAGAGAGGGTTGTTAAAAAGCAGGTAATTGGATAACTGTACTGGCTCCCGCCCTGCTCCCAGGGAACTAGGTGCCGCCTCATGCTGCAGGCTCTGATATACAGCCAGCAGTGCGGGGTGACAGCTGGCTCCCTGAAAGTGGGCCCAGAGTCTGTGTGTCACCGTTCACACTAACCAATAAGCCCAGACTTATTTGGTAACCGTGTAAACGCTTAACCTGTTACATCCCTAGAAGAGAGGAGAGTTATTCTCGGACTCTGTTTCAAGGATTTTTTAATATCTTCCCTCCACCCCTCCTCTGATTTGTGCCTCCCACCAAATGTTCCCTGAACCTTTCACAAATACCTTGAGCTTCATAGAGACGGTTGACTTTTACTCTCAGCTCTTTCCGAAGTTGGTTTATTTCCTCATCCAACTGCTCCTGATCTGAGAAGACAGGGATGATGGTGATAATGAAGCATCCAGGAGTACAGTGAGTTAAGGAAACACAAACAGCAAGCTCTCGACTGCTCCTTATGTTGTATTCAGATTTTAACCACAAGTGCAGGGGAACTCTTCCCTACTGCCTATTCTTCAGATTCTCGTGCTCGTTGAAGTGGCTGCATTTTTTTGGTCATATAGAAATACAGCAATGTTCCCTCTAATGTTTTCCATCAATGGATGGAATAAGTTTTATGTGCACCAAGGCATGTGTGGATGTGCACCACAAGTAGAAACATGCTGCAGGCCGTGGGCTCTCTGCTAATCAACTAGGTGGCATTTTAATGTCTCCTGGGTGGCTGCCCAAGCGCTCAGTTTATAGGAAACACTGGGAACTTATACAGTTCTCTTTCCATAGCCTATGTTCCTGCCAGATAGTCCCGTCCAGCTGAGTACAATGAACTGAATGGTAAAAGGTACAAAGTTTGTGGAGCCCATGCAACCTATCAGAAAAGATATGCCACGTCAGTGCTTCTAGCCAAATAGGCAGTTTTTAAAATGGAACCATAAGCTGTCTGGAGCAAGCACTGTCTTTTATTGGGGGGAGAGGGATGTAAGTAACTAACCATCAGGGCCTGTGGGCACTACCACAATACAGGTAACACTTGTAAACCTGCCCACTTTCACAGATTTTAAGGACGGAAGGGCTGACCTGCATAGCACCAGCCAGAAAATGTCACCCGCTTACCCTTGTATTGAGTGCAGCTTTAAAATGTGCCTCCTTTCAATTTCATTGAATGTCCTTTGCCCTTTGCATTAGAGGCAAGTTGAATACACCTTCCCCACCTACCTTCGCCTGCCCCCCCCTTTTGTTTAATACCTTTATCACATCCCCTCATAACAGAGATTTTTTTGTCACTCATCTCCAAAGCCCCTCGAATTCTGTTGTGCCTCCTTTGATATGGGGGCCCAATGCTGCATATAGTATTAAAAAGACAGTGCCCTATTGATTTATAGACTGGTACAGCCGGTCCCTGAGTTACGACCGTTCGCATTTACGACCAAAGCTCCCATGGAGCGGTCATAAAGGCGGTCCCCGAGTTACGACCGTTCGCATTTACGACCAAAGCTCCCATGGAGCGGTCGTAAAGGCGGTCCCCGAGTTACGAACAGCGCAGTCACTATGTAACTCAATGGGGTCCGAGTTGCGAACAGATCGAGTTACGGCCAAGTGTTTGGTCCGTAACTTGTTCGTAACTCAGGGAGAGGCTGTATTCAGATATTTTCCATAGCATTCCCCAGCCTATTGTACCCTAACACAGTTTGCTTTAATGCACATCTCAGTGAAATGTATGAGGGGTTCAAATTATTCCCTCTAATATCTATTTGTCCCCACTGAATTCCATCTGCCACTTTGTTGTTCATTTACCTACCTTGCCTGGGCCCCTCCGAAATTCCTCCTCAGCTCTGCTCCCTTAATTCTTTGACCTAATTTGTCCCTGTACAGTTTATACTTAAGTGTTAAAATATGCACATAGTGTAGCTTTATGCATTTAGTCTCCTAGTTTCTTGGGAAAGAGTAAAGTCTCAGTTATGTGCACAATATGGACAGAAACCATCTTATTTCCCAGCTGAGTTAAGTGCCTCTTCCTCTGATCTGCCTCAAGAATGCTGTGCCACGCTTTGAAAAGGAAACACAGGGTACATGGTTCACAATGCAGGTTGGCACATGGGATAAAACAATAACCTGCATGTTAGGAAACTTGAGTTCTACTCCTTATTCTGCCACTGCTCTGTGTGTGGCAAGCTACTCCTCTGTGCTTCAATCTCCCTATCTGTAAAATATAAATACTCGTAATTAAGCCTTCTCTGTAAAGCACTTTGAGGCCTAGGGATGAGAAGTGCTAGGTAGGAGCCAAGCTTCTACATGGCAGCAAGAATAAAAGCCCCGCGTGCAAAAGCTCTAAGTCGGTAAAGAGAGTAACTCAGCAACTAAATTAGCACAAGTACCACACATCTGACAACTCCTGTGTCTGTGTCCACAGTATGCAAAAAAAAAACCTTGTTCAATACTGGCTGACGCTTGAGTTTTCAAACAGACTTTAGAAATCTGACATCTGTCTTACCTTTCTGAATCATTTCTTTAGTCTTTGATTTTGGAAGCTGAATAAACATGTTTCCAAAGCAAACCATTGCTGTTTCTGAAAAGAGAAAGCAAGCCTATGTAGATATTTTCACAATGCGCTTCTCTGCTTCCTACTGGGTACAAAATAAATGTAAAATCTAACCAGCAGGCTAGCCTTTGTAAATCCCCCTATAGTCTACTCTACAGAATCGTTTAGGTGTGTTTCTAAGAGAAATTAAGCAAGATGCAGTCTCGTGGATTTCAATATTTTGTACTGGCATCTGTATCCACAAAAACGAGGTACAGATACCTGCATCCATAGCCGCAGATATAAAGTGGATATCCACAAATGTGCAGGGTTCTAGATGCAAAATTTGTATCCGCATCCACAAAAATGAGATATGGATATAAAGCAGAAATCACGGAACCTATGCAAGAGTGAGTTAAGTCACCACAAACAATTCTACCCTTTCAGAGCAGAAAGACACACACTTGGTTTCCCAAAACCCTTATTTAGTTTCTGAAACTATTCAATATTTACTACAGAGATCAAGTAAATTTTTAAATGCAGCTCTGTTTTAAGAAGTGACTTTAAAGATGGCATCCCTCTATTTTTGTCTGTAACTTTCTAATTCAATCTCCTCAATTTTTAAATTATAAACGTTTCTTCCAACGACCAGCTCTTCAAAACTAACTTGGGATGTCTGTGCCCAAGCTGGGTTCTTTCACCATCCCAGTGAAGAGTCTGCCATTGGGTCTTAGTTAATAAATCTGTTGCTAAAAACGCAGAGCAGAATATCATGTTCTCATATACAGAGTGGCTGTGTCTAGACTGGCATGATTTTCTGGAAATGCTTTTAACGGAAAAGTTTTCTGTTAAAAGCATTTTCGGAAAAGAGCGTCTAGATTGGCCCGGACACTTTTCTGCAAAAGCACTTTTTGCGGAAAAGTGTCCGTGCCAATCTAGATGCGCTTTTCTGCAAAAAAGCCCCGATCGCCATTTTTGCAATTGGGGCTTTTTTGCGGAAAACGAATCTGAGCTGTCTACACTGGCCCCTTGGCGCAAAAGGGACTTTTGCCTGAACGGGAGCAGCACAGTATTTCTGCAAGAAGCCCTGATTTCAGACAGTAGGAAGTCAGTGCCTTTGCGGAAATTCAAGCGGCCAGTGTAGACAGCTGGCAAGTTTTTCCGGGAAAGTGGCTGATTTTCCGGGAAAACTGGCCAGTCTGGACGCAGCCCGATTCCAAGGGCCAGTGAGGGGTTGCAATGACACCCGCCCACACCGTAGGCAGGCAGTGGAGCTGTAGCTGCCTGGCCTGGCTGCAACACAAGGCGGGCCCGTGCAGACTGGCAGGGCGGCTCGGCCAATGGGGGAGCCGGACGCTGCAGGCGGGCCCGGGCGGACACTCGCGCGCAGCACGCGGGCCCCTCTGCAGCGGGAGGGGGGGCCGCCCGGCGCATGCGCGCTGGCTCCCTCACCGGCAGGCTCCGGGTCCGTCCGCAGCGCCCTGAGCGCCTCCCGGTTCTGGTTCCGCTTCGCGTCCAGCTCCGCGATCTGCCGGAGAGAGGGGGGGTCAGAGCCCGGGGGGAGGAACGGGCGGGGGGGGGGTCGCGGGGGTCCCCCCCCCCGCTCCCGGTACCTGCCGCCGCCCGGCCAGCGCCTCCTCCGCCAGCGCCTCCAGCTCGGCCAGGTAGCGCAGCACGAGCTCGGGCTCCCGCGCCATGGCCCGGCCTGTGCAACGCCGGCCCGCCCGCCCGGCAACCGCCGCCGCGCGCCCCGTTCCGCCCCGCCCCGCCCCGCGCCCGGCCCCTCCCCGAGTCCCCCCCCCGCTCTGGTGTTGGGTCCCCCCCCGCCTCCTCCCCGAGTCCCCCCCCCGCTCTGGTGTTGGGCCCCCCCGCCTCCTCCCCGAGTCCCCCCCCGCTCTGGTGTTGGGTCCCCCCCCGCCTCCTCCCCGAGTCCCCCCCCGCTCTGGTGTTGGGCCCCCCCCCCGCCTCCTCCCCGAGTCCCCCCCCGCTCTGGTGTTGGGCCCCCCCGCCTCCTCCCCGAGCCCCCCCCCTCCTCCCCGAGCCCCCCCCGCTCTGGTGTTGGGCCCCCCCGCCTCCTCCCCGAGTCCCCCCCCGCTCTGGTGTTGGGCCCCCCCGCCTCCTCCCCGAGCCCCCCCCGCTCTGGTGTTGGGTCCCCCCCGCCTCCTCCCCGCGCCCCCCCCCCGCCTCCTCCCCGAGCCCCCCCCGCTCTGGTGTTGGGTCCCCCCCGCCTCCTCCCCGCGCCCCCCCCGCCTCCTCCCCGAGTCCCCCCCCCGCTCTGGTGTTGGGCCCCCCCGCCTCCTCCCCGAGCCCCCCCCGCTCTGGTGTTGGGCCCCCCCGCCTCCTCCCCGAGCCCCCCCCCCCGCCTCCTCCCCGAGCCCCCCCCGCTCTGGTGTTGGGTCCCCCCCGCCTCCTCCCCGAGCCCCCCCGCTCTGGTGTTGGGTCCCCCCCGCCTCCTCCCCGAGTCCCCCCCCCGCTCTGGTGTTGGGCCCCCCCGCCTCCTCCCCGAGCCCCCCCCGCTCTGGTGTTGGGTCCCCCCCGCCTCCTCCCCGAGCCCCCCCGCTCTGGTGTTGGGTCCCCCCCGCCTCCTCCCCGCGCCCCCCCCCCCGCTCTGGTGTTGGGTCCCCCCCGCCTCCTCCCCGAGCCCCCCCCCCGCCTCCTCCCCGCGCCCCCCCCGCTCTGGTGTTGGGTCCCCCCCGCCTCCTCCCCGAGCCCCCCCCCCGCATCCTCCCCGAGCCCCCCCCGCTCTGGTGTTGGGCCCCCCCGCCTCCTCCCCGCGCCCCCCCCCGCTCTGGTGTTGGGCCCCCCCGCCTCCTCCCCGCGCCCCCCCCCGCTCTGGTGTTGGGTCCCCCCCGCCTCCTCCCCGAGCCCCCCCCCGCCTCCTCCCCGAGCCCCCCCCCGCTCTGGTGTTGGGCCCCCCCGCCTCCTCCCCGCGCCCCCCCCGCCTCCGCCCCGAGCCCCCCCCGCTCTGGTGTTGGGCCCCCCCGCCTCCTCCCCGCGCCCCCCCCGCTCTGATGTTGGGCCCCCCCCCGCCTCCTCCCCGAGTCCCCCCCCCGCTCTGGTGTTGGGCCCCCCCGCCTCCTCCCCGAGCCCCCCCCGCTCTGGTGTTGGGTCCCCCCCGCCTCCTCCCCGAGCCCCCCCCTCTGGTGTTGGGCCCCCCCGCCTCCTCCCCGAGCCCCCCCCGCTCTGGTGTTGGGTCCCCCCCGCCTCCTCCCCGAGCCCCCCCGCTCTGGTGTTGGGTCCCCCCCGCCTCCTCCCCGAGCCCCCCCGCTCTGGTGTTGGGTCCCCCCCGCCTCCTCCCCGCGCCCCCCCGCTCTGGTGTTGGGTCCCCCCCGCCTCCTCCCCGAGCCCCCCCCCCGCCTCCTCCCCGAGCCCCCCCCCCGCCTCCTCCCCGCGCCCCCCCGCTCTGGTGTTGGGTCCCCCCCGCCTCCTCCCCGAGCCCCCCCCCCGCCTCCTCCCCGCGCCCCCCCCCGCCTCCGCTCCGAGCCCCCCCCGCTCTGGTGTTGGGCCCCCCCGCCTCCTCCCCGCGCCCCCCCCGCTCTGATGTTGGGCCCCCCCCCGCCTCCTCCCCGAGTCCCCCCCCCCCGCTCTGGTGTTGGGCCCCCCCGCCTCCTCCCCGCGCCCCCCCCGCTCTGGTGTTGGGCCCCCCCGCCTCCTCCCCGCGCCCCCCCCGCCTCCTCCCCGAGTCCCCCCCCCGCTCTGGTGTTGGGCCCCCCCGCCTCCTCCCCGAGCCCCCCCCGCTCTGGTGTTGGGTCCCCCCCGCCTCCTCCCCGAGCCCCCCCCTCTGGTGTTGGGCCCCCCCGCCTCCTCCCCGAGCCCCCCCCGCTCTGGTGTTGGGTCCCCCCCGCCTCCTCCCCGAGCCCCCCCGCTCTGGTGTTGGGTCCCCCCCGCCTCCTCCCCGAGCCCCCCCGCTCTGGTGTTGGGTCCCCCCCGCCTCCTCCCCGCGCCCCCCCCGCTCTGGTGTTGGGTCCCCCCCGCCTCCTCCCCGAGCCCCCCCGCTCTGGTGTTGGGTCCCCCCCGCCTCCTCCCCGAGCCCCCCCCCCGCCTCCTCCCCGAGCCCCCCCCCCGCTCTGGTGTTGGGCCCCCCCGCCTCCTCCCCGCGCCCCCCCCCGCTCTGGTGTTGGGCCCCCCCGCCTCCTCCCCGCGCCCCCCCCCGCTCTGGTGTTGGGTCCCCCCCGCCTCCTCCCCGAGCCCCCCCCGCCTCCTCCCCGAGCCCCCCCCCCGCTCTGGTGTTGGGCCCCCCCGCCTCCTCCCCGCGCCCCCCCCGCCTCCGCCCCGAGCCCCCCCCGCTCTGGTGTTGGGCCCCCCCCGCCTCCTCCCCGCGCCCCCCCCGCTCTGATGTTGGGCCCCCTCCCGCCTCCTCCCCGAGTCCCCCCCCCCGCTCTGGTGTTGGGCCCCCCCGCCTCCTCCCCGCGCCCCCCCCCGCTCTGGTGTTGGGTCCCCCCCGCCTCCTCCCCGAGCCCCCCCCCGCCTCCTCCCCGAGCCCCCCCCCGCTCTGGTGTTGGGCCCCCCCCGCCTCCTCCCCGCGCCCCCCCCGCCTCCGCCCCGAGCCCCGAGCCCCCCCCGCTCTGGTGTTGGGCCCCCCCGCCTCCTCCCCGCGCCCCCCCCGCTCTGATGTTGGGCCCCCCCCCGCCTCCTCCCCGAGTCCCCCCCCGCTCTGGTGTTGGGCCCCCCCGCCTCCTCCCCGAGTCCCCCCCCCCCCCGCTCTGGTGTTGGGTCCCCCCCGCCTCCTCCCCGAGCCCCCCCCGCTCTGGTGTTGGGTCCCCCCCGCCTCCTCCCCGAGCCCCCCCCCCCGCTCTGGTGTTGGGTCCCCCCCGCCTCCTCCCCGAGCCCCCCCCGCTCTGGTGTTGGGTCCCCCCCGCCTCCTCCCCGAGCCCCCCCCGCTCTGGTGTTGGGTCCCCCCCGCCTCCTCCCCGAGCCCCCCCCGCTCTGGTGTTGGGTCCCCCCCGCCTCCTCCCCGAGCCCCCCCCCGCTCTGGTGTTGGGTCCCCCCCGCCTCCTCCCCGAGCCCCCCCCGCTCTGGTGTTGGGTCCCCCCCGCCTCCTCCCCGAGTCGTCCCCCCCCCGCTCTGGTGTTGGGTCCCCCCCGCCTCCTCCCCGAGTCCCCCCCCCCCCCCCGCTCTGGTGTTGGGTCCCCCCCGCCTCCTCCCCGAGCCCCCCCCGCTCTGGTGTTGGGCCCCCCCCTGCCTCCTCCCCGAGCCCCCCCCGCTCTGGTGTTGGGCCCCCCCGCCTCCTCCCCGAGCCCCCCCCGCTCTGGTGTTGGGCCCCCCCCGCCTCCTCCCTGAGTCCCCCCCCGCTCTGGTGTTGGGTCCCCCCGCCTCCTCCCTGAGTCCCCCCCGCTCTGGTGTTGGGTCCCCCCGCCTCCTCCCTGAGTGTCCCCCCCCGCTCTGGTGTTGGGCCCCCCCGCCTCCTCCCCAAGCCCCCCCCGCTCTGGTGTTGGGTCCCCCCCCCAACTCCTCCCTGAGTCTCCCCTCTCCCGCTCCCTCCCTGACTCCTCCCTGAGTCTCCCCCCCCTGCTCTGTTGTTGGGTGTCCCCCTCCGGACTCCACCTCTAGGGCTAGCCCCCACATTCCTCTCTGGGAGGCCCCCTCTGCTGCTGGCCCCTCCCCCCACTCTCCTCCCAGGGGGTTCCCTCCTCCGTGGCTGGGGCTCACCTGGTCATCCCCCCCCTCCCCTTGGTCCTCTGTTGCAGAGGACTCCTCCTCCTCCATGCCCCCCCCCCCATTGCGGGGCTCTGTTGCCAAGCCCTCCCCTCCCCATGGGTCTCTCTTGTGGGAAGTGCCCTTGGGGTCTGTCATTCCCTGTCACTCATCGCAAAGCCTGTTGCCAGCCACCTCCTGTCCCAGAAGGACCATTTCACCCTTCTCCACAGTGCATCGGCCTCCGGGCTGGGATGTAGCAATTGTTTAAAAGCCACCAGTAACACTGCATACCAGTTTAGGGCAAGGACTGGCAAAAAATTCTGTTACCTGGACCTTGCAGGGGAATCCAGGTGGGTAGAACACAGTTACCCACATTGTAATTGACCTGGGGCATTGGGGTTAACAACACAAAACTTAAACGTGGTTGGCCCTGCTGTGAGGGCAGGGGATTGGATTTGATACCCTTTCAGTTCTGGTATTCTGTGATTCTCTGCCATGGGATTGCTAATGATCACCAAGTCAGCATGGGTGACACATGTCCTGCTTCCTAAGTCCAATTCTTGAGACCAGTGACGCACCTGATCTAAACAGACACTTAGGTCTGTCGATTATGGATACTCATAGAGGTTGCTCAGTTGCATAATTCTTCCTTCGAATTCCGGCTACAGCAATATCCCAGATAACTTCAGCTTTCAGCTGAGATGTGTGAACTGGCTTTACATTTTGTCCTTCTCACAATAATTGAATGTTTCTCTGTGGAGAATGGAGATATTCCGTGTCCATTTGTAGGGGATGTTTGTGCGTATGTGTGCGAGAAAGAAGGGGGATCTTAGCTGAAGATGAAGTTGTCTTTATATGGCAAACATCATTTGAAATTAACAACATATTTTAGAGAATTCCCTGTCAGAGAGAAGAGGGCTTAGGCAAATAGCCACTCCATTTGAAGTAACTGTGAGGCAGGGCAAAGGTGCTGTTTGCGGTATAAGAGCAAAGCGTGATGTCCAGTCCTTGGTGAAGAATAAGGACAGGACTTGGCAGCATCCCCTTCCATGCCTCTTCTGTTTGATCACTGCCTGGACACCCCTTTGTTGCCAAAACGCTCTGCTGCAGAAATGACAGCTGAATATTTAGCAACTCAGGATGGGGAGATGATTCTGTGGAAGTGAGTCAGCACCATTTTTAATGAAGCAAGCAACTCTGCTGCATGAAAGAGTAAATTACATGCATGTAATTAAATGGAGGCTCTCAGAGAGGCATCTGTTTAATGCACAAAAGCAATACAGGCAAAAGATCAGAGCTTCTCCAAGGCTGGTCCCTGCCAAGTCACTGAACCGTTGTCATGACAGTATTGAAGGCTCTTCGTGGCATTAAGAACCACTTCAGCTGCAGAAGTCCTTGGAATAATGCAGCAGCGCGTAACTTTGGCATCCTGTTCTGGATTGCACGAGGGACAAGATTTGGCCAAGGAAATGCACAAGGAAACCTCACAGAATTTGTATCAATGATTGCTTTGCATAAAGGTGGGGGGGTTGCTGTGCTTAGAAATCACTTAGAATATTAAGACCCACTCTTGTAGTGCCAAGTGTCTGCAAGGATGGGAAATCAAGTGCGATGAAAAGGCACAACGCAGGCAAACAATGGTACCCATGTGTCTGCAAGCCCTTAGAACATCAAGGAGTGGGTAGGGGAATTAAAGGGGATGAAGCAGTTGGAGAGAAGGTAAATCAGCAACCTTCCTAAAGCAGATGAGAAGGAAATCCCTATTTCAGGAAATCAGAGAATGGCAGGAACAGAGCAAGACGGCTCTGAGGAAGAGATTACAGAACAGCTCAAGTAACTTGAATGCAGGCAGCTCCTGGAACCAGATGGCATTGACACGAGATCGGAAGGAACGAAAATATGAGGCTGCGGTATGGGCAGGGATCTGGGACTGGTCCCAAACCAGCTACTGAACCTGAAGAATGGAAATTCACCACTGCGGTTATCTTCTTCCACAGAGGATCCAGGGTGACAATGAGAATTATGAACATGCCTCATGGCCGCACTGGGAAAACTGACTGGCTGTGTCTAGACTGGCAAGTTTTTCCACAAAAGCAGCTGCTTTTGCGGAAAAACTTGCCAGCTGTCTACACTGGCCGCTTGAATTTCTGCAAGAACACTGACGATCTCATGTAAGAAATCAGTGCTTCTTGCGGAAATGCTATGCTGCTCCCGTTCGGGCAAAAGTCCTTTTACGCAAAAGGGCCAGTGTAGACAGCTCAGATTTGTTTTGCGCAAAAAAACCCCGATCGCGAAAATGGCGATCGGGGCTTTTTTGCGCAAAAGCACGTCTAGATTGGCACGGACGCTTTTCCACAAAAAGTGCTTTTGCAGAAAGCGTCTGTGCCAATCTAGACGCTCTTTTCCACAAATGCTTTTAATGGAAAACTTTTCCATTAAAAGCATTTGCGGAAAATCATGCCAGTCTAGACGTAGCCACTGAGTATAATCCCCAGATAATGCACCATGTAGAAAAGTGTAAATGAATACAGTCAAACTAGCACAGGTTTTGGAAGAATAAATATTGCTGCTCTGACCTCCTAGAAATTGACCAAGCCCTGGCTGGGATGATTGAGTTGGGATTGGTCCTGCTATGGGCAGGGGGCTGGACTCGATGACCTCCGAAGATCTCTTCCAGCCCTGGGATTCTAGGATTCCATGAAATCTTTGGCAGAACTATTAAAATACCAGAGGAGGGGGTATTGTGCAGATAAGCTTTTCTTGGATTTTCAAAAGCATTTACCGAGGTTTTTCCAAGATGCTATTAAAGAAAATAAATAGCCATGGAGTAAAGGGGCAACCTCCTCTAGGGATTTTAAAAGTAGCTAAGTGATAGGAATTAGTGTCATAATTAACGGCTGCTTTTCATAGAGGGAAGGTGCTTAATAGTGGGAAACCATGGTGATCAGTGTTGGAATTAGTCTTAAATGTTATGAAAAATGTGGTGGAAGGGGGGAAATGAGCGATCTTTTCTGATGACTGAAATCTATGTAGGTGATTAACACTTATCAAAGATTGTCAGAGTCGTCCGAAGGAGGAACATTGGGGTCTGAGCATCACAGGGACATGGGACATTCACTCACCTCTCCCTCCCCCTCTCGTCAATTCACACAAAGGAAGGGCTTAATTGAGGTGTATGAAATACCAAAAGGGCTATTGAAAGCCTTCTCATTTCTGGGCAGGTAACACACTGGATGTGAGGGAACAGTGGCACTACAGCTGAAAGGCAGGACATCTAAAATGATGGCATAGGTGGGGGTGCTGCAGCACCTCCGGGCTCTCAGCCTAGCACCAAGAGTCCAGGTTGCTGCCTTACGCTCCCAGGGCTCTGCTGCCAAACCTGTGCCCAGGGTCCCGGCTGCTGCCCCATGTGCACATCACTCTGCTGCTGGCCCTGCATGCCAGGGGCTCTGCAGCTGGCTCTGGGCCTAGGATTCCAGATGTTGAACCCACACCCTGGGGGCTCTGCTGCCAGCCCTGGGTCTCAGCTGCTGCCCTGCATGCTAGGGCTTTGCTCCAAGTCTCAGCTGCGGGGAAGGGGGGAGGGAGGACAGCGGTAATGGGGGGAGATGTCAGCACTCCACTTTTTAAAATGTTCCCGTGCCACTGAATGGTGGCATTTTTTTTTCTTCTAAACACATTGTGCAATCAACCTGTGGAACTCCTTGCCGCAAGAAGTTAGTTACACCTAGTGAGAAGTGGTGGAAAGAATAAACTAATTTCCCTGGAGAATGTCAATGAATCCATCACAGACTGAGTCTGACTAAAGAGAATGAATGAATGAATGAATGAATGAATGGTGTCTCACATCTGGGAGCATTTAGCAAGAGAATGGCTTTGTGCATATTTTGGAGAGTCTAGGAAGCAATTCTTGCCTGGGCTTTGAGTAACAGAGTTGAAATGACTGTGCATGAACAGATGTAGTAGCAGTCATGGGCCAGATTCTGCTGTTGGTCATGTTGGGATAAACGCGGAGTAATTCCACAGAAATCAGTAGATGTAGGCCACATCAGTACTGCTATCATAGAGCATCACCCGGCCTAAGACGAGTCTAAACAGAATGGTAGTGAGGTCAGAACTGAGTGCCAACGAAAGGAGGACATTTCATTTCAGTAGGACACATTCGGAGACTCCATTCAGATTTGGGCAAAATTGAGAAGAAAAAGCAATGGAGGAAAGGGACACACAGGAAAATGGAACGAGTTTGAAGGCAAATTACTGTATCCCCGAGAGTCTGTGCACCATAGAGCTCAATGAATACCTCAGGAGCAGAAAAAGGCCAATGGGAACGAACAGGGAAGCACAGAAAGTAATCAGGAGAGAGAGCGAATTGCCCTCAAGACCTAAACCAGTGTTTCTCAACTTTTCTTATAAAGTACTCCCTTTAAAAAAAAATAAGTTCCCCCCGTACCTACAATTTTCAGATGCACAATTTTTTTCTACCATTGCAACACATTTGTTTAAACACCTTAATCGTAGCCAGGCGGGAGATGAAATGTTTGGGTGTAAAAAGTACAAAAGTAATAAAGCGCTGTAAAACTTAAAACAAAAATTCAGTTTTCTCCAAATTTCCATTGTGTGGACGTATTCCCCAGACTTCTCTCGAGTACCCCTGAGGGTCCTCGTCCCACTGGTTGAGAAACACTGGCCTGAACCATCGAACGGAGAAGGGCAGGAGAGTCTTCAGTGCAAAGCTAAGAGTCGATCCGTGGCAGGAAAAGTGGCAGTGAGGACCAATGGGAAAGCTGCAGCATTCAGACAGAGTATTTATGGTAGAAGGTAGCGGTTACCGAAAAGGCGGAAATGACTCCGTGGTTGTCGATTTGACAAGACAGGGTGAGGAGGGAGCATTTCTGCCGTGTCTGTTTCCCATCCAGGATGCGGCGGTGCTGATACTGAAAGTAAAAGGGGATCGGAGACGTGGGGAGGGGGGGACAAGCGGCTGGTGTAAGAGCCCTGTCCTGCCTCCGCATGAGGAATCCTCCTGAGGGCAATGCCACTGCTCACATGGGAAGGTGGGTTTGCAGATTCCGACGCCTGCCTTGGAGCACAGCTACGTGGCCCTGCCAAGGCTGCCTCAGGCTTCCTAAACCCAGAGCTGGGCAAGCGAATTGAACACAACCAGAGCCAAAAGGCTCGGGCTTGCTCACATCAGAGCCAGATTTTTCTCTTTATTTTTGGGAATAAGACTTTTCCCTCCCAGCGGAGGCTACAGATCTAAAATAATTAGACAGGCAGGACGAACCGTGTAAGTAAGAGGCAGGGAGCTGGGGCAGGTGAATGCACCCTAGGAAGGGGTACGCCTGAAGTGAGAGGGAATTTCTGTGACTAGTCGATGTATGGAGATATTTACCAGGAAGAACAACTTCTGTATTTCAAACAAAACGACATGAGGGTGGGGGGGGAAGGGGCAGCTTGCTTCCTCAAGACACGAGTACATACTGAGATGGAATTTCTAGCATCCTATGCCACACGTGTGGCAGGACAATCACATCATGGAAATCCCCTGTAGTCTGGACAGAAACCTGCCCTCACCATTAACCAGGTACCTCCACTGAAGTCATGGGAGTGTGCAAATTTGATCCACGATTCTGAACCCGAGGAAGATCGCGCTAGGACCTTAGCAGGAAGATCCTGTTGCTCCAGCATTCAGATTCACGGCGCAAAAGAAAACAACCAGGACTCTTCCGGTGGCACCTTGAGGTCTATTTGGGCCTCAGCTTTCATGGGCCGGAACACGCTTTGTCAGAAGCATCAGGTGGAGTGGGCTGCAGCCCCCTGTCGTGTGGTTCGATTGATTTTAGATCCAAGGGAAACCAGAGAGACTTAACCACCTTCTTATTTACTGCAAGCTTTAAGCAGTTAATAGTTATTTAAGTTTTACAAGCCTTAAAAACAATTACTACACTATTTAAAGATTAAATACTATAAATTCTAAAGCAATAAATACAGTGCAAAGCAATTAATAGAAGATCTACTATAATACAATAATCAAGCCTAGCTCACTTACACTTCACCCATATGCTACCTGCAGTACCAGGGAGGAGGTGGTGGTCCCTTTGATTCCCACCCATCGGGATGCCAGGCACTGGGGTCGCCAGTGTGAAGGGCGGTTTCCTTCTAGTTACAACAAGCAGGACCTGAGGGTCAATCTTGCTCACTCCCTGCCATTGATTCTTCTTACTGAGCCATTTATAGCAAAGCGAGACTCGGTCGTTCTACTAATATTTACCAGTTGATGACGTATTGTGTACGATATCTAAAATGCCCAATGCCCTGTCTGGGGTCCGTCCTGATCAGGATGTTGCAAACACTCTGGCTATGTCTACACTGGTGGGTTGTTGCGCCAAAAGTATGCATATGAGGCTACGCGTGGAATATTGTTGAGCCTCATTTGCATAGCTAATGAGCCGCCATTTTGCGGAAGAGGCTCTTGCACCAGAAGGAGCTGTCTACACTGCCCTTTCTTGCGCAAGAAAAACCCTCTTGCGCAATGCTGTTATTCCTGAAAATAATCAGTGTAACGGCATTGCGCAAGAGGGTTTTTCTTGTGCAAGAAGGGGTAGTGTAGACAGCTCCTTCTGGCGCAAGAGTCTCTTCTGCAAAAATGGCGGTTCATTAGATATGCAAATGAGGCTCAGTGATATTCCACGCTTAGCCTCATTTGCATACTTCTGGCGCAACAACCCTCCAGTGTAGACATAGCCTATGTGTGTAGTTGGCAGTTTTATGGCTGCATCTGTAATTTTTGCTTATCAAAAACAGACGTACCAGTACAAGGTTGCTTGTCGTGTGTTCTTGACGTGGTCTCGCTGTACCCGTTAATCTGCATTGTTATGCAAAACATTCCTGCCTCTCCCAGCCCCCGCCAGGGCCTGGCCTGCGTGCTGACCTGCACCAGACCTGAGACAGGCCTGGGTTTTGCTTTTTAGGGATCCGAACTGTGGTCAAGGTAGACATCGCCATTCACTGTCAAGGCAGGGCTGCCTGGGCTCCCCTAACAACCACGAAAGCTGATGCCCAAATAAACGTGTCAGTCTTTAAGGTGCCACAGGACTCCTGGTTGGTTTTGCTGAAACACACTAACCCGGCTCCCCGTCAGAAATGGTGCCAACTAGGAATGTTAAACATAGGTTAATTGAATAGTCGATTAACCTCATGAATTCTTATTGGTTGCTCAACTATTGGATAGTCTCTGGGGGTGTGGCTGGCAGCCAGTGTGTGCCTCCCGAGGAGCCCCTGCCACTTCGTGCTGCTGCCTCTGTATTAGAGGCAGCAGCGTGGGATGCCAGGCAGGAGCTGGTCCACGAGGAGAACCAGTTTAAAAACCAGCTCCCTTTGTGGACTGGCTGCCTGTCACCCTTGCAGCAGTGTGGGATGGCAGAAGCCCCTGTCTGGTGGCGGGTCTGAGCGCCCAGACCCAGCGCGAGTGGGAACTGAGCCAGGCTGCCTGCCCGCCCAACTCCTAATACACTAAATGCAGAACTGCAGCAGGGGGAGCTCCCAAACCCAGCACAAGATGGGACTGAGCCAGGCTGCTGGCCTCCCTGCTAAAAATTTGCTGGGCGGGGAGAAGGAAATGCGTGTAATCTATTGCATTAACTATAAGCTTTGCTTGTCAGTAAATCGACTACACGATTACATGCCTAGTGCCAGCAAGAGTAGGAGCTTGCCTTTAACGCCCCCTTTTCTGAACTCGGGCAGGAGGACAGGCGGCTCTGTCCGGAGGTGGACCGATCTGTTGTGTTGTCACCTCTGCCATGGAACGGTTATCGGAGGCAAGGCGCTCCAGTCACTGGCTGACCCCTGAGGACGTGGCGAGGAGGGCGTGATCCAGGATCACGGTTTGCCCCTGCTTCCCCCACGGGAGGCCTTACTCCTGCTCGCACACAGAAAGGATCTTCTGAGATGAAAGCCGATGGCGTCTCCACATTGCTGCCGCTGTAAATAATTTATCCTTTGTCATAAACAATCCCCCAGCCCAGCCTCCCGAGCGGTGCTCACTGGGGTTTGCGTTTTCTCGCTGCTTTCTAACAATACGCCCGTGTCAGGCAGATGGTCTCATTAATAGCAGAGGGTTGGCAGCGGCTGCGGCTGTGTTTTTTTAACAATGCGTAATAAAGAGCATTAGGAGACACAGCCGATGAGATCACATTTCACTCCCTGCAGCTTGGCTGCTCTTTCGGCGCTCAGCTGGTTATCCGCTCCTGACAGGTCCCCGGGGGAAGGGGATCGCGCTGCGGATCGGGGCAGCACCCAGCGATTAATGGAAGACGCCGTGATCTGCACTCAGAGCTGGGCATCATTCATCGTAAAACCTGCCCGATTACCCACATCTGGTGAGGCAGCAGCAACAAATCCATCAATGGAGTTCAAAGTCAGAGGGTGGGTGCCAACCACGGCCCCTGGGGACCACACTGGCAACTTGCCAGGACTTTGAGGCTGGCCGATAGGCTGTGCATTTCAACCTTCAGACGGTTTAAAGGAGAACTACACTCCCCCTGCTCCTCTCTACTGGTGCTATTGCGAAATAGCACGTCTACACTGCAGGGAAGCCTCAAAATGAGTCAGAGGCAGGCTCCCCTAATGCAGATGGGCTATCTCAATGTAGAGCCCCAATAGGCACGGGGGAGGAATAACTTAGAATGGCCGTGGTGAGGGGTTATTTCGAACCAGCAGCAGTGGAGCGTCTACACACGCCTTATTTCGAATGACGCTCGTTATCTCGAAATAACAGTGCAATGTAGATGCACCCTGAGTGTCCAGCAGGAGGCGCTGCAGTGCTGAGTTACACACCATGCTACAAGCAACAGCAGGGGCCGTTTCTCATGACTGACTGCGAATGCCAACAACGGACCCTCCGGATTCCACGTAGGACACGTTCCTACTTGCTTCCTCCCCTGCGGCAGGGATGGGGGGCGCTCCCAAACCACAGGCGCGGGTTCGCTTGATGTAAAATGCCAACGCTGGCTGGAAAGGGTCCCATTTCTGAGTGCCCAGGATTCCAAATGTTTTCTGCCAAACCAACCTCACCGATCAACAGCAGCTGGGATGCGCCTTGCTTGATGGCTCATTTCCGGTACTCATCAGACCAAAGAGGACGGCTGATTGGCGAGTGTTTTCTTGGAATGCACCTGTTATCCTCTTGGCTTCTCCCCAATCCTCGGCAAGCTGGGGAAAGGCGGGGGGGGGGGCCGCAATGGGATGCCTGTAATCAAGAGACACTGAGCCGGAATCGCAAGGGGAGGGGTAGTGGCCGGAACGTTTTTATGACTCATACGGCGCTTTTTGAATTTTAAAATGTGCTTGAAGAATTGCACAGCAGCCAGTGAACAGAGGGGGGCTGGGAGGCTGAGGGGAGATTGGCCCAGTCTACCCTTGCCGGTGAGCTGATGATGGGTGTGTGACGTAGTGGGGGTACTTGCTGGCTGTGGTGACCTCTGCTGTCTGAAGCAAGACCCATCAGGGAAAACCTTATTATGCAAAGGTACCATACCGGTTGAACCAGCCTACCTCCCATGGGGAGAAACAAAGGGAGGTGGAATGCTGCCCTGGCTGGGGGCAGGGCTGGGAGAGGTAGAGTTAGTTCCTGTCTGGAAAACAGGGGAGAAGGAGCTGGGGAGGGGGGCTGGGAACCCCCCATCTCAAGGGGAGCACTGAGACCTCTTAGCCCCAGTTCCTGTAACCAGATTACATCTGTGCTATGCTGTATCCTGGAGGAGCAATAGACCACCCTCAATTCCACTGGCTGGTGGAGTCTGTTTGTGCCATTTTGGGGTGCAGGAGACGGGGGACCCCCAACGCGCCATCACAGGGTGTGAACAGGGTTGCTCGCCCGGAGTCTGGGACAGATAGCTACATAGCTCCAGCTATCGCTACAGTGCCTTGAGCCCCACACACCTTCCAACCCCCTAAACGTGAGTTAGAGACCTGAGCAGCTCCGGGTACATCCACTAGTCTCTCTGTCTCTAGGTAGGTGGATTTAGAGAGTTTGTGCATCAGTCTGTCCGTGAGTCCGTTTGTCTGTGAGTCTGTTTGGACAAGAACTCCGCCTAAATGGTAAGAGCTAGAAACCCCACATTCGGTAGGCAGTTCCCTCTGATCCTAACTTAAAGCAAGGTCAGGGTTTGGTTGTGCCAGGACAATGGGATGTGCCTGGAATCTGACTGTTTTCCATCGCATGGAAAGGGAGGAGGCTGATAGGAGGGACAATTATACTGCAGAGTGACCGCTGGGGCATGGGGGACCATGGCCAGCTGGAGCCAGGGCTCTCCATGTTGCTGGCTATAGGCCCTGGTAAGTGGCCTGTCTCCCCAAACCCTTCCCCCCAGCCCTTGGCTGCAGCACCAGACGGTGGAGGGAGGGAGCCCTGCTGACCAGCAGTCCCACTGCCCTGGAAGCATAGACTGGGGGTAAGCAATGGAGTCCTGGCCTCCACCAGAAAAGCTGGGGGCTCGGGCCAAGCAGCAGAGCCTCACCCCCCTGTCTCCCCATGGACAGGCAGGAGCCAGGGCTGGCCTGCAGAACCCTGCCCCCCCCCCAGACAAGCTGGAGGCCGGGGGCGAGGGGGGCAGCAGGAGGCTGGAGCCAGCCCACAGAGCCCCATCCTCTGACAGACAGGAAGCCAGGGCAGGCCTGTGGAGCCCCAACCCCACCTCCAGTGAGGAGCCGCTGCGGGGCCTAGATAACCCATCCCCCGCCCCAAGAGGAGCTGCCAGCTGGGGGTCCAGACAGCTTCACCCCCACAAGTATCTGCCTGCCAGAGGGGCCAGGCCGTGCCACTCTCGCAACCACAGGCAACCCCAGTAAGCCTCTCCCAACCTCCCAGCCCCCCCGATCTGAACCCCCCCCCGCCCAGACTTCTGCACCCCTCACACCCACAGCCCCGTGCCCTGACAGATCGAGCAAGGGCAGGTAAATCTTCTAGTTAGGTATAAAGTAAACCCAGTGGAGTGCAAGACAGGAGATGGGAAAAGGCAACCTGCTGACGGGCCCGCCAGGAAGCACCAGACTTTTGTTTGCAGATAATCTCTTCCGAAAGATTACGCAGGGCTGGGACGATTACTGATCTTAATCACATAAGGCCATTTGTTCTCGTTAACTTGAGATGTGTTTCTGGCCCACAGCAGCGCGTGCAACAGCAGGGATGTTTCCAGCGAGCACGGCGTTAATTAAATCGAGCCCTTGTCCACCGCGAGTTTGGCCACCACAGGGCTAAATTGGACGTCTGAGATTTTGTGAACACTGGCTAAAAAGGCACTGGAAGACAGAAATGAAATCTCCTTCTTAATTCCAGCCAGGAGAGACCCACTCTATAGCCACTGCTTTCTACCCCGGGTTTCCCTGGCTCTCCTCTTGTTCTCCTGGGAACTCCGGCATCAAGTGCTTCCTGGACAGACGTCCCTTCAGCTTCTTGGCCCACGGCCCACTGTGCTCAGTGCAAACTTTTGCACGAACCACCAACCACCCAGGCACACACCAGTGCCGGACCAAGTCATAGTTGCGTCCCGGGCAACTTCACGCATGGTGCCCCTTACCACTTCAATCAGGCACCCCCATAGGTTGGCGCCCCGGGTAGCTGCCCGGCTAGCCCCCCCCCCACCCCTTAATCTGGCCCTGCCACCCACCCATGATAACAACATTGGTGCAGAAGCGGGTTGAGGGTGAGGGTCTCAGCACAATGGGGGTGTGTGAGGGAGATGGGGTGTAGGGTCTGAGCATGAGGAGGTTTGGGGGGCATTTACCTTCCTTGTGCCCCCTGTTGCTCCTAGGCACCGCCCCCCACTGCTCCCATTGGCTGAGATTCCAGCCAATGGGAGCAGTGAGGAAAGCCTCCAGGCAAACACTTTCCCAGCTGGGGGTAGAGAGAGCAGCAGTGGATGGAGCTGCTTCCTGCCCCCGTGAGCTGGATCCTTCCCTCCAACAACGCAGGCTTGGGGCTCCCCCTCCAACAACGCAGGGGAGGCACAGGGCTGGAGCACCAGTGGGCTCCCCAGTGGGGGGGGTGAGCTCCGAGCCTGCAGCCCACCTGCTGGATGTTCGCAGTTCACTAGTGGCCCACGGAGCACACTTTGAGAAGCACTGCGCTAGCCCCTTCTCTCTGGCCCTGCTGACCTTGGACCCCGCCCCCCCGGACGACGTCATTCCACATACGGTCCAGCAGTGGCTCCCGACTCACCGCCCTGACACATCTCCAGGGGCGCTCTGGTCCCCCGAGTCTGCTCCACACAGGAGCGCTGGCCTGACCGTCCTTTTGGGTCATTGTCCCTTCAGTAACACGGGCAGCTGTTTATCAGAAATCACTCGGCTCCTCTTGTGCCCGGCCCTTCTCTGCTGAGCCCTCCACTTGCCACCAGCCAGCCCCGGGGGTGCGAAAAGCAGGAGCCTCGTTGGGGTGCCGGCTCCCCGGGTTGCTCTCAGTCTGTCGTGCTTCCACTCAAGTGCCCCCCATTGGCTTCAGTGTTTCCTCGTTCTGAGATGGGCGTGTTTTAGTTCCCTGTTCCAGGAACCAGTTCTCCAGCCCAGAACTTCCTCTCCAGCTTGGAAAGAAATACGAGGGAAAGGCTTCTGCTTGGTCTGAGGTGAGTGGCTGAAATCCAGACTCTGAATGGGCCTTGAGGGTTCCCCACTGGGACACTGGCTCTGACCCCATGAGCATTACTCTGGCATAACAGCGGTGCAAGCAGAGTGGAGAATCGGGCCCCAGAGCCTGTCCCATGCCACTGCACAGGGTAAGGCCTGGAAGCAGTTGCACTGTTGAAGCCTGAGATCAGGGCCCCAATGGGGCGGGCAAAGGGGGCAGTGACCCAGGGCCCGGCGCGTGCTCCATGTGGCTCTGAGGGCTGGAGGGGGGACATGCTCCGGGAGGCAGAGAGGGCTGGCTGCCCTGGCCATGCCCCTTTCACCCACAACCCCGCCCTTTGAGAACATGGAGCCAGGAGCCTGCGGAGGCTGTCGGCTCCCCTGCCATGATAAACATGACCTCAGTGCAGCTGTCATTGTGGTCCTACTTCCAGTTGATCCTGATTGCTTTGAGGGGCGCAGAAGATAGAACCCTTCACTAGAAAAATACACAGGAGGGTCAGTATCAGTCTTGGAATCTAGACGGAGCTTTGCTTCACAAGGACACCAACTGTTAACTTCATTTCCAATGACAAAAGGCCTTATGGGCAATTATCTTTTCCATCCGTGTGCGGAATACATTTTGTTATGTGTGCTGAGGCACGTGCACGTGTGTGTGGGTGGGTGGGTGCTCGGCGGGGAGGCATCTGACTGTCTCATGAGCACCCGGCTTCGAGGGACACTGCCGCTGGCAATAAAACCCGTGGATGTCCGACCCTTTCCAACACGTGAGCCGAGAGCTCGAAAGAGCCTTTTGGGAGAAGGGTTCAGCCATGGAGAGGAGGGAATCCCGCCGGCAGCTGTACTCTGGATGGCCTTGGATCCGAGAACACAGGGCCCTCCTGGCTCTCCTAGTCCCGCCTGCCTCTGCTAAGCAGGCTCCCTTTGAAGACCTCTGAGGTTGGGGGTCGGTGACTCCCCTTCTCAAACGGCCCCATGGCCTAATGGCCACAAGTCTTTCCCCCACGTCCACTTTCCCCGTCCTTTTCTCCGCTGGGAAGCCACGACCAGCCCACAAGATCCATGCTACCTCCTTCGCCTCCCTTTGTCCTCGTGTCCCAGCGCGGCCGGGGGCCCCCGACGCTGCACCCCCACCCGCAGCCAGATGTGACTCTCAGCGGGCAGGTGGAACCGAAGGTGTTATTGGTCTCCAGGGACACCGTGTAGCAGGAGATCGATGTTAGCACAGACCCCGAGAGCAGGCAGCTTTATTCTTCTGGGGGAAAGAGGGCTCCTGACCCCTCTCACCGGCCCTACCCCCCAGCCTGGGGCAGCCCCCCCTCTCCTTTGTGTCTCTTCCCGGGCAGGAGTGAATTCCTACGTTGCCCCCAGGAGTCTGGGCCCAGTGGGTCATGCTCAGCCTCACCCCCCCCCCAATACAGCAGAGCGATGTAACAGCCCCCCACTGGGTCTCACCTCGCTTCTCTGAGCAGCCCCTATTAGCCCCCCGAGCGCTGCCGTCTGGACTGGAGCTGGAAGAGTCGTGGGGGGTTCCCCTAGACACAGTCCCACTGGCGCTGAGCGTTGCCCTGCGCACAGGGGCTGCATTCCCGCCGCCCATTGGAACAGCCGCTCTCCGCCAAGCGCCTGGCGGGGCAGCCAGACCTCGGCCAGCGGGAGGGCGCTCGAGAGCCAGGCTGGGGCCTGTGCGGTGCGTCCCGGCCGGCAGGTTTGGAGCGGGGGGGGGGTTGCCCAGTTCTCCGCGCAGCCAGAGCTGGCAGCGTTCGCCCGAGGCCTGCCCGGCCTCGCCCAGGGAGCGCGCAGCCGGCGGGGGCTGGCTGCGCGCACCGCCCAGGTGCGCCTCCGCCCGTCTGGCGGGCTGCCCGGGCAGCGCGTCCCCCCACAGCGCACGGAGAGCCGCGGCCGGCGGGGCCCTTTCTCGGGAGGAGCCCGGAGCAGCGGGGGGAGGCGCTTTCCTCCGGCCCAGGAAGGGTTCCCAGCCCGAGCGAGGCCCCTCCCCCAGCGGGCCGGAGCTGTCGGGGGCGCTCGAGGTTAGGGATGGGAGTCACGTCGTCCGAGCTTCCGCCGCAGCGCGCCCAGCTCACCCGGGGCCGGGCGCCCCCAGCCGCGAGTTACCCCACAAAGGGCTTCACCGAGTTCGGGGCAGGGGCGGGGAACCGGCCCCCGGCTTGCCTGGATCCGGCCCCCGAGGCTTGCTGCTCCCCCCCCCCCGCATTAGCTCCAGCCCTGCGCCCCCTCCCCACCCAAACCGTGCACCTGCACTCCGCTCCTGCGCCCTCCCTCCCCGCAGCCCCTTCCCACCCACCGAGCTCCGCATTTTGGGCCCCACCCCAGCGTGTAGGGGGGGCCACAACATCGACTCGCTCCCGCCCCCCAGGCGCTGGTCTGCAAGTGGAAGGGGGGGGGAGGTTGCTTCTCTCTTTTGCGCGACTGATTTTTCTGTGGCTCCCTGGCCCCCTCCCCCCAAAGAAGGTGCCCGCCCCTGTGTCGGGGGCAGGAGTCCGAGCCGGGGCTCTTTCGACTGGGCTCATTCTGCGGAGCGGTGCGAGGAAGAGTTTTCAAAGTTGCCAGCAAGTTTGGCCGCCCCCAGCCCCCACCCCCCACCCGCTCGGGGCCGGCCGGCGTCTGGCCCGTGAGCGTCTCAGACAGGCCCCAGGACAAAGCTCCAAGGGAAATGGGGGCGAGGACGGTGCATGGCTGCTGCGAGGGGGTGGGGGTGGCCCGGGGAGCTCTGTGCGGCACAGATCAGCGCGGCCTAAAACCCGCGCCAGGGAGCAGCAGCTGGTTATGTAGGTGCCTGGACCATGCGCTGCCCGGTGGGATGGGGGTGATGGTGGAATTCTTCCTCTGCGCCCCTCCTCCTGCATGTGGCTTCTTCATGGGCGCAAAGCCCTGTTGCTAGGGGCTTCGTGCTACTGCCCCCCTGGTGGCTATTCCCTCACATGGATGGCACAGGCACAGCCGGGGCATTTGCACCCCTTTGGAATACACCTGCCCCTCCATTTGCACCCCTGGTCAGAGACCTAACCAACTCCCTGCACATCCAGGGGCCGCTCCATGCATGCCAGTGCTGGGCCTGGACCTCTGACTCTCCCAGCAATGTGGCACGAGACCGAGCCCTGCGTTCCGAAGGGTCCCACAGGAGCAAACGACATGCCTGGGGTCATTCTCATGCCCCGGAAATGCAGCCGCCCACAGGATGGCAGGGGGCAGCTAGTCTGCATGAGAACCACTGGGTACCAGCTCGAATGGAGGGGAGCCGGGACCGGTTCTGTGGGAGCTGGTTCACACCTGGCACGCAGCACGGGCCTGCTGTGCCGACCCCAAAATTCCCTCCGTCTGCTCGCCAGCTCCTGCCGTTGAGTCCGCGGCTTGGCACGGCGACTCCCGGGACCCAGGCCTCTCCAGCTGGTTAAGTTCTCCCGGGGTCGTGCCCTCTGGAAGAGGGCGGCTGCGGTGGCGTCTCTGCCCGAAGCTTGAAGGAGCGGCCAGCCGTGGCTAAGGCGTGACGTTGGCATGGGAAGCCATGTCACCGGTATGCAGCACGTGGGATGTGAGGGGTCTGCGTGGCCGGCGTGGAACATGTGGCCTGAGGTGTGGAGGGCTCGCATGGCTCCTGAGAGCAATGGGCACGCCGGGCGCCAGCCCTGTGCCTGCTGTCAGGCCTGGTGCCAAGCTGAGGATTTACAAAGAAACCCACCCCGGGCAAAGGCTCTGGATGGGGGACCCCCTGAGTAAGGGACAAGAGTTTGTAGCTGGGTGAGAGAAGAGGAAACGACACGGTTTATCCCCTATGGAGGAGACTCTGCTAGCCTGGTTCTCATGACCAGCACCTGCCCATCCCATATTCCTTGTAGGCTGGGGGCTTGGGAGGTCACTCAGGAGAGATTCCAGTGCCACCCAGTGGATGAGCAGGGTGCCCACAGCTGGGCTTTTTGTTTCTATGGGTGGTGCACATTGCACATGCCTTGTGCACATGAAAAAATTATTCTGCCTGTGGATGGAAAAAATCTGCCCATGGATGGTTAAGACAAGAGGGAATATTGGTCCTGCCCATAGGATGAATCAGTGGCCATCCCAGGACCTGCATTTTTGGGGGTGCCCTGTGGCAGCCGCTGCAACTGTCCTATAGACGGGAGGGATTACAGGGGCCTGGCGCAGGGCAACAGCAGGGGACCCCCCCCACCACACTAACCACTGGGCAGTGGGAGCTGGAGCCGCCTGGCAGCCTGCCCCACCCTGCCACGCTGCCCTCTCAGCCTGCTGTGCTCTGCTTCTCCTCGGCAGCTGGAAGCAGAGCGCCCCGGCTGCAGGGCACTCTGCTTCCCATCACTGTGGGGGAGAGGGCGGTGTGGCAGGGCAGAGCAGAGGCGAGACTTAGTGGAAGGGGGGGCGTATGGCGGGGGGAAGGGGTTGCCCCTGCCCCCACTCCGCTCTCAGGGTGGCCCCGTTCATGGCAGGCTGATCCCAGCTTTCTGGCCTGGAGAAGAACACGTTGGCTGAGAAATACTCTCTTAGACAGGGAAGCAACATCAATCTAGGCTCCAGGTTGCGTTTTGTGTTTTCCTTTACTCCGGGCCTGATGTTTCCGAGCTTACACTGGCTTTTCTTTGAAAATCGGTCTCCAGTTCTGCTAACTAGACTGCCAGCCGGTATTACTGGAGCCAGGTCTGGGCGCCTGGCAGCAAGGCGAGTGGGGAAGTGAGGGGGACCAGCAAACCCGATGGGTGTGCATTGCAGGGGGCCAGGGGAGAGGGGACTGGGTGTAACCAAGTGTGTGGGGAGTGTAAATTCCTAGCCTGCACTGGGAATGAGCAAGCCCTATGGAACCCAGGAAAGCATTTGTCTTGCCACCAGCCAGTAGATGGATAGGGCTCCCCCAGGGGTGAGGGGGGGGGCAGGCATGGCTGTCTTTGTAAGCCAGTGGTGGTGATTCACCCTGGACGCCTTGTGGATTGGATTCACTCTGCTTGCTTTGTTATGTTGCATGTGATTTCTACTGTCCTGTAGTAACCCCATGTGTGTGCCTCAGTTTCCCTGGGCACTGCACCAATAGCTAGATGGGGATGGGAATTCTGCAGTGAGTGTCTCCCACAGGCACACGATGGCTGATGCCTTCTGTAACCTGAGCCTGGGGGAGGGGAGGGTGACCAGAAGGCTTGAGGCCAGGTGGGCTGCTGGGGATGTGAGTGAGTCTCGCTGGCTTGGGGTACAGGGCGGGGGGCTGGGCCCTTGGCTCTGGGCCCCCTCTCCCCAGGATGGATGGTGCTGACTGTTCCTGGTTCTCCTGCTGACAAGTCTGTTCTACTGGGAACTAATAAACCTTCTGCTTTCCCTGTTGGCTGAGAGTCACCTGTAGGGTTTAGGCTGCCATGGGGCGGGGGTGGCTGAAGGGTGCAGGGGTTCAGGGGCAAGAGGGACACCATGTCCCTGGGGGCCAGGGAAGCCAAAATCCAAGTTCGCCAGGTGCCATTTGCCCTAGGGCCGGTCCCACTGATGGGTATTTCCATTAAAACCCACCAGGCCCCTCCTGCTTCCGCCTCCCCAACTTTCCCCACGAATGACCCAACGGCTCAGTTACAAACTACCGGGCACCGGGCCCCCAATGGCCCCTGTCGCCTGCTTTCCCCTGCGCCCCGCAAAGGCACCGGCTGGGCTCCAGCCAGGCCCCTTCCCCAGCGCTGGGGGGTCACACGGTCGGGGGCTGAGACTCTGCCGGGAGGGGTTCGCCGCAGGACCCGCCTTGCTTCCCAGAGCCGAGGCGCGGGCTGAGCCCGGAGCCCAGCGCAGCGCGCACCGCCCCGGCTGCGGGGAGCCGCCCAGGAGCGCGGAGCAGCCGCTGCCGGCCGGGCCCCGAGGGGCCCCTCGCAGCGCCCGGGATGGAGGGCGCGGCCCGCGATCGATCGGGGCTGGCGGGGGCGCGCCCGTGCGAATGCGGCGCCCTCGGGGGAGGCTGAAAAGCCAGGACAGCCGGGCCGGACGGCGCGTCGCAGCCGGGTGGGTGGGGGTGGGGCCTGCCCCCGAGCCCCTCTTCGCTGGGGGGCAAGCCCCCCCCCCCGGCAGCGGCCGGCGGGGGAAGGAGCGAACGGGAGGGGCTGGGGAGGGCAGGAGGAATGAAAGAGTAACCCCCCCCCCCAGCGCCTCCGCCGGCTGCCCCATCCGGGCAGGCTCCGGCTCCTGCTGCCTCCGGGGGAGGGGGGCGTTCAAAGAGGGGAGCGGGGTTTGGAGAGGGGCATCCAGCAGGGGCCCTTCTTCCTGCCCCCTCCCTCCAGCCCCTCCCGACCCCTCCTCTTCCCTTCAGCCCCTCCCCCAGCCCTCCCCTCCTGCACCCCTCGCCTCCATCCCTTTTCTCCTGCCCCCTGCCCTCCATCCCGATCTCCTCCCTTCCCCCCTCCCCTCCTGCATCCCTCTGCTCTTCCCTCCAGCCCCTCCCCAGCTGCACCCCTTCCCATCCCCCCTCCCCCTCCATCCCTCTGCCCTTCCCTCCAGCCCCTCCCCAGCTGCACCCCTTCCCATCCCCCTCCCCCTCCATCCCTCTGCCCTTCCCTCCAGCCCCTCCCCAGCTGCACCCCTTCCCATCCCCCCTCCCCCTCCATCCCTCTGCCCTTCCCTCCAGCCCTCCCCAGCTGCACCCCTTCCCATCCCCCTCCCCCTCCATCCCTCTGCCCTCTCCCTCCAGCCCCTCCCGACCCCTCCTCTTCCCTTCAGCCCCTCCCCCAGCCCTCCCCTCCTGCACCCCTCGCCTCCATCCCTTTTCTCCTGCCCCCTGCCCTCCATCCCGATCTCCTCCCTTCCCACCCTCCCCTCCTCCATCCCTCTGCTCTTCCCTCCAGCCCCTCCCCAGCTGCACCCCTTCCCATCCCCCTCCCCCTCCATCCCTCTGCCCTTCCCTCCAGCCCCTCCCCAGCTGCACCCCTTCCCATCCCCCCTCCCCCTCCATCCCTCTGCCCTTCCCTCCAGCCCCTCCCCAGCTGCACCCCTTCCCATCCCCCTCCCCCTCCATCCCTCTGCCCTTCCCTCCAGCCCCTCCCCAGCTGCACCCCTTCCCATCCCCCTCCCCCTCCATCCCTCTGCCCTTCCCTCCAGCCCCTCCCCAGCTGCACCCCTTCCCATCCCCCTCCCCCTCCATCCCTCTGCCCTTCCCTCCAGCCCCTCCCCAGCTGCACCCCTTCCCATCCCCCCTCCCCCTCCATCCCTCTGCCCTTCCCTCCAGCCCCTCCCCAGCTGCACCCCTTCCCATCCCCCCTCCCCCTCCATCCCTCTGCCCTTCCCTCCAGCCCCTTCCCAGCTGCACCCCTTCCCATCCCCCTCCCCCTCCATCCCTCTGCCCTCTCCCTCCAGCCCCTCCCGACCCCTCCTCTTCCCTTCAGCCCCTCCCCCAGCCCTCCCCACCTGCACCCCTCGCCTCCATCCCTTTTCTCCTGCCCCCTGCCCTCCATCCCGATCTCCTCCCTTCCCACCCTCCCCTCCTCCATCCCTCTGCTCTTCCCTCCAGCCCCTCCCCAGCTGCACCCCTTCCCATCCCCCCTCCCCCTCCATCCCTCTGCCCTTCCCTCCAGCCCCTCCCCAGCTGCACCCCTTCCCATCCCCCCTCCCCCTCCATCCCTCTGCCCTCTCCCTCCAGCCCCTCCCGACCCCTCCTCTTCCCTTCAGCCCCTCCCCCAGCCCTCCCCTCCTGCACCCCTCGCCTCCATCCCTTTTCTCCTGCCCCCTGCCCTCCATCCCGATCTCCTCCCTTCCCACCCTCCCCTCCTCCATCCCTCTGCCCTTCCCTCCAGCCCCTCCCCAGCTGCACCCCTTCCCATCCCCCTCCCCCTCCATCCCTCTGCCCTTCCCTCCAGCCCCTCCCCAGCTGCACCCCTTCCCATCCCCCCTCCCCCTCCATCCCTCTGCCCTTCCCTCCAGCCCCTCCCCAGCTGCACCCCTTCCCATCCCCCCTCCCCCTCCATCCCTCTGCCCTTCCCTCCAGCCCCTCCCCAGCTGCACCCCTTCCCATCCCCCTCCCCCTCCATCCCTCTGCCCTCTCCCTCCAGCCCCTCCCGACCCCTCCTCTTCCCTTCAGCCCCTCCCCCAGCCCTCCCCACCTGCACCCCTCGCCTCCATCCCTTTTCTCCTGCCCCCTGCCCTCCATCCCGATCTCCTCCCTTCCCACCCTCCCCTCCTCCATCCCTCTGCTCTTCCCTCCAGCCCCTCCCCAGCTGCACCCCTTCCCATCCCCCCTCCCCCTCCATCCCTCTGCCCTTCCCTCCAGCCCCTCCCCAGCTGCACCCCTTCCCATCCCCCTCCCCCTCCATCCCTCTGCCCTCTCCCTCCAGCCCCTCCCGACCCCTCCTCTTCCCTTCAGCCCCTCCCCCAGCCCTCCCCTCCTGCACCCCTCGCCTCCATCCCTTTTCTCCTGCCCCCTGCCCTCCATCCCGATCTCCTCCCTTCCCACCCTCCCCTCCTCCATCCCTCTGCCCTTCCCTCCAGCCCCTCCCCAGCTGCACCCCTTCCCATCCCCCTCCCCCTCCATCCCTCTGCCCTTCCCTCCAGCCCCTCCCCAGCTGCACCCCTTCCCATCCCCCCTCCCCCTCCATCCCTCTGCCCTTCCCTCCAGCCCCTCCCCAGCTGCACCCCTTCCCATCCCCCTCCCCCTCCATCCCTCTGCCCTTCCCTCCAGCCCCTCCCCAGCTGCACCCCTTCCCATCCCCCTCCCCCTCCATCCCTCTGCCCTTCCCTCCAGCCCCTTCCCATCCTCCCCTCCCCCTCCATCCCTCTGCCCTTCCCTCCAGCCCCTCCCCACCTCTTCACCCCTCCCCTCCAACATCCCTCCATCCTCCTCCCCTGCACCCCTCCCACTCCCCTTCCCCCAGCCCTCCTCTCCCGCCCCCCTCCCCGCCCCCCTCCGGAAGTCTCTCCCTCCTCTCTCCTCCTCTCCGCCAACATGGCCGCGAAGTCGGATGGAGCGGGAGCCGGGGCCGGGGCCGGGGCCGCCGTGCGCCTGGAGGGCGCGGAGGACGCGGGGGGCGGCGGGGCGCGGCGGGGCGGGGGCGCGGGGCCCGGGCCGGGCCGGCGCTACAGCCTGCGGGACGGCTGCTGGCTGCTGGGCGCGCTGCTGGTCTTCTTCTCGGACGGGGCCAGCGACCTGTGGCTGGCGGCCCATTACTACCTGCGGCGCCAGCGCTGGTGCTTCGGCCTCACGCTGCTCTTCGCGCTGCTGCCCTCGCTCGTGGTGCAGCTGCTCAGCTTCCGCTGGTTCGTCTACGACTTCGCCGCGCCGCGCCCGCCCGCCGGCACCAAGGACAGCGGCTGCAGCAAGGGCAGCGCCCGCCCCGGCCCCGGCCCCGGCCCCGGCCCCGCGCCCGCCCGCGCCCGCGGCTGCTGCCGCCTCTGCATCTGGATCCTGCAGTCCCTCATCCACCTCCTGCAGCTGGGGCAGGTCTGGAGGTAGGGCGGGCCGGGGGGCGCGGCGGGGGCAGGGCGGCGGGTGGGGCGGGCCGGGGGGCGCGGCGGGGGCAGGGCGGCGGGTGGGGCGGGCCGGGGGGGGGCGCGGCGGGGGCAGGGCGGCGGGTGGGGCGGGCCGGGGGGCGCGTAGGGAGAGGGCTGGAGGGTGGGGCGGGCCGGGGGGGCGGTAGGGAGAGGGCGGCGGGTGGGGCGGGCCGGGGGTCGCAGCGAGGGCAGGGCTGGAGGTGGTGCGGGCCGGGGGGCGCGGCAGGTGGAACGGGCCGGGGGGCGCAGCGAGGACAGGGCTGCAGGTCGGGCGAGCTGGGGGGCGCGGTAGGGGCAGGGCTGCAGGTGGGGCTAGCGGGGGGGCGCGGTAGGGGCAGGGCTGCAGGTGGGGCGAGCGGGGGGGCGCGGTAGGGGCAGGGCTGCAGGTCGGGCGAGCGGGGGGGCGCGGTAGGGGCAGGGCTGCAGGTGGGGCGAGCGGGGGGGCGCGGTAGGGGCAGGGCTGCAGGTGGGGCGAGCGGGGGGGCGCGGTAGGGGCAGGGCTGCAGGTGGGGCGAGCGGGGGGGCGCGGTAAGGGCAGGGCTGCAGGTGGGGCGAGCGGGGGGGCGCGGTAAGGGCAGGGCTGCAGGTGGGGCGAGCGGGGGGGCGCGGTAAGGGCAGGGCTGCAGGTCGGGCGAGCGGGGGGGCGCGGTAGGGGCAGGGCTGCAGGTCGGGCGAGCGGGGGGGCGCGGTAGGGGCAGGGCTGCAGGTCGGGCGAGCGGGGGGGCGCGGTAAGGGCAGGGCTGCAGGTGGGGCGAGCGGGGGGGCGCGGTAGGGGCAGGGCTGCAGGTCGGGCGAGCGGGGGGGGCGCGGTAAGGGCAGGGCTGCAGGTGGGGCGAGCGGGGGGGGGCGCGGTAGGGGCAGTGCGCGAGGTAGGGCGGGTCGGGGGGCGCAGCCGGGGCGGGGCTGGAGATGGGGCGAGTCCAGGTCCTGGACCCTGGGGACCCGGCGGGGGAGCTCAGCTGGAGCGGGTCCGGAGGTGGGGCGGTTCTGGCCCCGCTGCCTGGCCTGGCGGAGGTTGGGGGGGTGAAGGGAGGCTCAGCTTGGGCAGGGCTGGAAGCCACGTGCTGGGGATTTTCGGGGGTGCAAGGGGGGGGCAGGGCAGGAGGCCTAGGCTGGGGGGGGGGGTTGGGGTTCCTGCCCCTCTTTCAGGGGTAGCTGGGGCCGGGCCCTAGCCTCCCCTGGAGTGCGGGAGCTGTATGGCTCTGCCCCTCCCCACACCAGGCTCTTCAACCCAGGCCAGGGGCTTCTGCCAGGCTCATGCCCCCCCTGCCGCTGCCAGTGGAGGAGTTTGAGGAAGGGGGTGGGGGACAAAGGACCCTGCCCTGCCCGGAGAAGTCGGCTGCCAGGCGGGGGGTAGGGGCCCTCGAGGGGCCGGGAGCTGGTTGTAGCCGAATGCCCCTGGCGGGGGGGGGGGAGCAGGGGGCCCATCTCTGGGTTTTGCCCACGAAAGCTGATGCCAAGTGAATCTGTTGATCTGTGATGCCACCGGCCTCCTTGACCCTGAGGATGGGCCAGTGGCTCTGTCCCTGCCCCCTCCCGCCCAGCTGCTCTGTCCCCTGCCTCTGGATTCCTCCTCTGAACCGTTCCGCAGACCTCAGTGAGCAGGTGGGGCCAGG
Organism: Pelodiscus sinensis; assembly: GCF_052426305.1. Taxonomy (NCBI): domain Eukaryota; kingdom Metazoa; phylum Chordata; order Testudines; family Trionychidae; genus Pelodiscus; species Pelodiscus sinensis. The sequence goes on from NC_143068.1 coordinate 34,287,303, forward strand.
GGCTCAGCCTGCCCCCCAGGCCCAGAGGCCCATCGCCCGCTACCCCCTGGAACTTGCCACTCCAAGCCCCTCTCCCCCAGCTCTCAGGCTCCTCACTCCTAAGCCCTGTGCTCAGCTGCCCCCACCCCAGGGTGGGGGTGAGGGGGATGGACATGGCCCCAGCTGCTTGCCTGGCACAGCTGGGCGAGTGCAGGAAAGAGTCTGGCCTGTAATCAGATCCGAAGCTCAACAGCTCGTTCGGGGGGGGCCGCTCCCCTGGGGTGGGAGCATCCGGCCAGCATGGGGGGAGGACGGTGGCGGAGACCTGGGCTGCTTCTCCTTTGGCGTGTGTCTGGACATTGTGATACAAACTCCCTCCTGTGAGTCAGAAGAGCGTAGAGTCCTGGCCAAGCCAGAGTCTGGGGGATGGGGGCAGCTCTGGGTCGAGCCAGGCTTTGAGTGCTGAATGTAACTGATGTGCCATGGGGCGGCTTTACCGAAACGCCGGCAATGGGGAGGGGGAAGGGGCCCCTGGACCGGGGGCTGTTTTGAAATGAGATGTGGAGAAACTGGAGACGGGCCAGAGAAGAGCAACAAGAATGATGAAAGGTCGAGAGAACAGGAGCTGAGGGAAGACTGAAGGAATTGGGCTTGTTTAGTGTGGAAAGGAGAAGACTGAGAGGGGACCTGACAGCGGTTTTCAGGGATCTAAAAGGGTGTCACAAGGAGGAAGGAGAAAAATTGTTCTTCCTGGCCTCTGAGGACAGAGCAAAAAGCAATGGGCAGCAGGGGAGGTTTAGGTTGGACATTAGGAAAAAATTCCTACCTGTCAGGGTCTTCAAACACTGGAATAAATTGCCTGGGGAGGTTGTGGAATCCCCGTCTCTGGAGATATTCAAGAGCAGGGTAGATAAATGTCTAGCAGGGATGGTCTAGACAGTGCTGGGTCCTGCCATGAGAGCAGGGGACTGGACTCAATGACTCTCGAGGGCCCTTCCAGTCCGAGTGTTCTGTGACTCTATGACATTTGTGGAGCATTGTCCTAGCAGGCAGATGTAGGCACCAGGCAGATGACAGGATCAGCCTGCCCAGCCAATACCCCCCAGTTTATAATGCACGTGTGTGGATGCCAGCCAAGCTGCCAGCCTCTCAGGAAGGGGTGAACAGGGGCCCTGGGCCAAGGTCCTCAGCCACTCACCTGCTCAGCCTGGGTTCCCTGCAGGGCCTGATCCTGGGAGGGGCTGAGTGCATCGGCTGGGGTGCTGGATGCCTCTGGCTCAGCACAGGCTCCTATTCTGCGCTCAGCCCCATGGAAGCCAGTGGTGCCCCACAGGATGGGCAGGGGTGGGGGAGGGCCGTTGGTTCAGAGCTGGGAGCAGAGACGGTCCACGTGAGCGGGCGAGAGGGCACGGGCAGGCGCCGGGCACAGGTCCGCTCTGCAGCTGGCTCTCCGGACAGCCCAGCGGATCATTTCCTGGCGGGTGCGGTTCCCAGAGCCAGGCTACTGAGTTTCCCTTCTCCGCCACGGACAGAGTCCCCGAGCTACACCCAGCACCGGGAGAAGGAGCTCAGCTCTGCCCTGGAACTGATTGCCAGACAAATCGATGCTGAGAAAGAAAGGGGAGACTGCAGCAAATTGCTTAAAAAAAAAATACAACTAGCAAGTGAGGCTTTGAGCTCCTGTCCTGGCGCTAGTCCCTCCCTGGATTTCTGTGTTCTGGGGCCTCGCTTGGAACATCAGAGCGGCCAGACTGGGTCAGACCAACGGTCCATCCAGCCCTGTGTCCTGTCTGCCCACAGTGGCCAATACCAAGTGTCCCAGAGGGAGTGATTACAACAGGTAATCTCACATGTTCCCTCCCCTGTCACCCATTCCCAGACAAACAGGCTGCGTCTAGACTGGCATGATTTTGCGCAAAATCTTGCCGCCTGTCTACACTGGCCACGAGTATTTGTGCAAGAACACTGACTATGTAATGTACAAAATCAGTGGTTCTTGCGCAAATACTCTGATGCTCCCGCTCAGGGATAAGCCCTCTTGTGCGAGTATTCTTGCACAAGAGGGCCAGTGTCGACAGCAACGTTAATTTCTTGCGCAAGAAAGCCCGATGGCTAAAATGGCCATCAGAGCTTCCTTGCACAAGAGCGCGTCTAAACTGGCACGGATGCTTTTGCGCAAAAGCACATCTTTTGTGCAAAGGCACATGCCAGTATAGACGCTCTCTTGCGCAAATACTTTTAACGGAAAAACTTTTCCGTTAAAAGTATTTGCGCAAAATCATGCCAGTGTAGACACAGCCACAGAGGCTAGGGACACCATTCCTACCCACTCTGGCTAATAGCCATTGGTGGACCTAACCTCCAAGAATCTATCTAGCTCTTTTTTGAACTCTGTTAAAGTTCTAGCCTTCACCGCATCCTCTGGCAAGGAGTTCCGCGGGTTGGCTGTGGGCTGAGTGAAAAACTTCCTTTTGTTTGTTTTAAACCTGCTGCCTATTCATTTCATTTGGTGACCCCCTAGTTCTTTTCCTTATTTACTTTTTCCACACCAGTCATGATTTTATAGACCTCTATCCTATCCCCCCCCTCAGTCTCCTCTTTCCTAAGCTGAAAATTCCCAGTCTTTTTAATCTCTCTTCACATGGGACCCGTTTAAAAAGACTTGGACTTTGTCTTGTCTCAGCTTGTCTGTGGGGAGGCTTCGCTTCCCAAGCTCAGGTAGCAAAAGTCCCCAAACTTTGTCACGATCTAGAGTGCGTCTTACTGGTGAGATTGCCTGTCCCCTCTCCTTCACGGCTGCCTAGACCGCCACCCTGGCCCTTCCTGGTCCCATAACAGCTCTGGGGCATCTGTAGCAAATGCTCACGTGGAAAAGGTTTGGTAGGGAAATGGGTTGGGTAACACCTGTCTTTAATGTGCAGTAGCAGCTGGAAACAGTGGGGCAAGGCAGCGGGCTACAGACTGTTCCCAAGTGGTCCAGGGCCCATGGGCTTCGTGGGCCATCGATTTGAGACTAGCTCAGCCAGTTACACTGTAGTCATTTGTTCGTTTATTTCTTTGCACCGGGCTCTCTAAAGAATCTGGCCCCCTGACCTGCTACAGGGCGGTTGGGCGTTGAGCCGGTTCACGTGGTACCTCTCAGGACTGATCGCCTGGCAGGTCTGACTCAAAGCGCAGTCAAAACTCTTTCTAATCTTGGGATTGGTGGCTTGCGCCGGTGGCCAGTTACATGCAGCTTGCTCGGCTCATTGGCGAGGCTGGATTGGGTGTGGGGGGCGTGGCTGTTTCTAACCGCTGGCGTACGGCTTATAAACGATGCGTGCGAAGAGGAGACTTTTCCCCCGAGCTCCTTTTTCCGTGTGGACCTGGCCGGGTTGCACTGGGGCCTTTGGTGCATCACAGCTTATGGTCAGTCAGTGCCTTGGCTGGGTGGAATCGCCCTTCGCTTTCCGGAGCACCATTTGCCCCCGTGGAATTTGCCCCGGGCATTTTTCTTTCTGCCCCTGCAGAATGATTGGCAGCTCAAGGGTCCGCCGGATGATCGGAGCTGCGAGTATTCCACCTTGCCCTGCAGCTGAACTGAATCATAGAATCATAGAACCATAGAACTGGAAGAGACCTCAGAAGGTCAAGTTCAGCCCCCTGCTCTAGGCAGGACCAATCCCAACTAAATCAACCCGGCCAGGGCCAAGCCGAGACTTAAACACCTCTAGGGATGGAGACTCCACTACTTCCCTAGGGAACCCATCCCAGTGCTTCCCCACCCGCCTAGGGAAATCGTTTTTCCTAATATCCAACCTGGACCTCCTGGACCAACTGTAGGCACAACAGTGAAGGTGCACGTTTTGGGGGTGCAAACGGAGTCTGCTGAGGAGTCTGATGATAGGTCTTTGCTGTAGGAAGCTGGTGCGTAGCTGGGGGAAAGCGATGGCAGGAGTCCATTACAGCCTGTTGTAACCCGCCCATCCACAATAAACATGCGAAGTCAGCCTTGTGGGTGTGCCGGGGAGACATGGGGGTGAACCTGCGGAGTCTATTCAGGGTCCCCGCAGGCGAGCGTACCAGTGCTGGGAAATCCTTCGCACTGGACCCCTTCTGGGCCCCCGGAGCGTGGTGGAGGGACAGTTCCTCGCATGCAGATTTGCAGCCCTGTCTTAAATGCCCTTCCTAAGCAGTGAAGCACAGGCCTGCTCAGAGTGGGGGCAGGTGGAGACCCTCTGAACCCATTAGCAGCCCTGATCACTGGGTGTCTCATGCTGACCAGCGGTTCCCAAACTTTTCGGCATCACGCCCCCTTTTTGATTTTTGAGAAACCCTCATGCCCCCCCCCCCGCGAGCAGCAAAACTGGGTCCGAAAAACAAAAATTGCAGCAAAACTTTTTTTGGGGGGGGGATTAAAGAAGGGAGGGGCTAGGTTGTCTCATGCCCCCCCTGGAATATTTTCACGCCCCCCCAGTTTGGGAACCCATGGTTTAGAGATTCCTACCCCCTTTGTGCGAGAGGCCAACACTATCCCCGCAGCCTGGGGAAATAGCCAAGGGAAGAAAGTCCTTCTGCAGCTCTTCTCCCCTGGACGTGCATGCCTGACCCCCAGAAGTGTCAGTAGGAGCCTGTGCACCCAGCAAGGGGGCAGCCTCTCTCCCGTCTGTGCGCATCACGCAGAGTATTTGCATTTGGCCTTCATTGCTCTCGGCTCGTAATGCCTTCGCTCAGAAAAACCTCGGCGTGGGGGGGGGGGCGTCTGGTTTCCCACTCGTGTTCTGCTTCCGCCTGGCTTCACGCCTACTCTGGTCCAGGCGCGGCGCGGCCCCCTGATTTTGCAGCAGTCTCTTGCTGGCTCTGCCTGGTTGGCGTTTCTCTCTCTGCCGTCCGAGGATCTCAATGTGCTTCGCCGATTTCCTTAGGCCTCTGCGTGCGGCCGAGCCCTCCCATTTCAGCGGGGGGCTCGCCAGGAGAAACGTCCTGCCTGGGATGGTGCAGAAAAGCCAGTCTGTTTGCCAGGGCTGTAACCCAGGGGAGGTCTAGGCTGGAGATTAGGAAAAACGATTTCCCTAGGACGGTGGGGAAGCACTGGGATGGGTTCCCGAGGGAGGGGTGGAATCTCCAGCCCTAGGGGTGTTTCAGTCTCGGCTTGACACAGCCCTGGCTGGGTTGATTTAGTTGAAATTGGTCCTGCCTTGGGCAGGGGTTGGACTTGGTGACCTTCTGAGGTCTCGTCCAGCTCTCTGGTTCTATACTCTCAGGCCTGGGAGTCGTCTGGATCCAGCCCCGAGGCTCAGCCCCCCACCAGTATTGGGGAGCCCTCACTGGCACTCCAGCCCCCCATGGCCTCCCCGTGGGGCCGGAGCCCACAAAATCGACTCTCCTGGGCCCACCTAGGCTCTGGTGTGCGAGGGGAGTAGAGCGCATCTTTCTCCTTCTCTGTCATTTATTTTTTCGTTTCTTCTCACTCGTGTGCGGCCCTTGGCTGACTTTTCGGGGGGTCAGCAGCCCCTGAGCCAAAAAAGATTCCTCACCCCTGAACCTCTCAAACGAGCAGGGATTCCTTCGCGTCCCCATTTACACCGTTTTCTGGGCTCCAAACTTGGGCCATTGAAGAGTGACTTGTATTGAAAGCAGCAGTCCTGCTGTCTCGTCGGGGCACCTCCCGCATCTCCTTGCTGCGTGCTGGGCTTTTCAGAGCATGAGCTAAGAAGCGGCTGTCAGGTCTCCCCGGGGGCTTGCAGAAGTCAAGGGGGCGGGTGGGAAAGGAAGGACTTACGGCCTTTACGCCGAGCCTTGGTGTGACATCACTCATCCGGTGCCACGTGGCGCTGGTTCTAATGATTTCACTTTGCAAGAGGTATAATGGATTAAAGTGGCTGCAACTGAAAAGCAATTTTCTCCTTGTTTAAATAAAGGATTAGGGAATCATATCCCAACCGACCTGTTCGGAGAATTGGACTCTGCGTCACTCACTTTCAGATCAGTGGGTCTCTCTTGTTTTTTCAGCCCAGGACAATGATTCATGAATTCCGGTGCTGCTGGGGCTACGTGCCTCTTTGTAGTTTTTTTTATTTCGACACTTAAAAATCGGAGTCGGTAATTGGAACACGTGAAGGACCGAGCTGGCTGGCAAAGGACGGGGGGAGAGGCTGGTATTGTTTGGGGTTATTTGTGTCACACTCGACAAGGTTAATAATGAGGCTCTTTAGCAGGCCACTTGCTTGGCGGCTTGTCTCTGGGTGACCCTTGCCAGTGAGACGGTGCATTTCAACAGGTTTATTCCGGAGGCGCGAGGTTTAGCAGCACACACCAGCCACCGAAGGGCTAACGGTGCTTGTGCTAACCCTTCCGACGCTCTTCAGAGGAGAGCGGCTACTCAAACCCTTCATTTTAATTTTTACGCTCGTGTTCCTTGGATTTGGTTTTTTTTTTTTACTGTGAAGAAGGTTGTAATTAGCCCTCGTGCCCTTCTCTGTAGATTTCTGCTTGATCATCAGGGTTTTTTTTTGAAAATCAAACGTGGTTTGTTTTTTTTATTGTCATTGATTTCTTATTTCGCAAGCAGCTGCCGCTGCGTTTGCGTCGTAAAACAATCTCGCCCCGGCCTGTCAGTGCCCGCCAGACTCTTTCTCTGAGTTGAAACACAAACTGCTTGATCAAATGCATAACAAATAAGAATCAGCGTTTCATTGTGGCGAGGGGCTGGGAGATGAAGCCTTGTTTTAATGAGCTCCATGGCAGTGACGGGAAGCCGGGGGAGTCGTTGTGCCCTGCAATGAACACGCCGGGCGGGGGACAGACGGAGGGAGGCCGGGTCACTTGTTGAATCTGGGGAGCGTTGGGGACTGCATTAGCAGAGGGGCATATTTAGCGGGGCCTTAGCCCTCCCCGTTCCCTTTGTTCCCGTAATGAACTGTGCACAGCAGCTGCTGGCGGCACCGCGGGGAAGGCATCGCCATAGCCATGGGGGAGGGACAGCGGGATCATTCCAATGACAAGCCCAATTAGCGACTTTGATGATGTCAAGAGGAGAAGGTCACTGGTGTGTGGGCTCCCGGGCACAGACTGGGCGGGGAAGGGGGGGCCTCCCTGTGGATCCGGACGGCCCTGGGCACCAAGAGAGCAGAGAGCTGGGGCATGCTTCAGCTGAGCGGGCGGCGGGGTGCCGCTCCAGAGGAGGGGGCTCTGCTTTGTCCAGCCCTGCACAGCTTTGACAGCTGCCTCTCCTTCCGGCGGGGATCCTTCCACTCGAGGGCTCGGCCCCCCGTGCAAGGGGTTATCACGTGACTGTGTTGGTGCAGCGCCGAGCACAGAGGCCCGGGGCGCTGGCTAACTGGGGCTGCCGGGCACGACAGTCGTCCCGCGCCCCCTACCACCCGCTCACGTCTCTTCCCTCCGCTCCCCTCGCCTCCGGGAGTGGGCCTCCCTAGCCCTGCTCGCTCCGCGCAGGCCAGCTCAGAGGCTGTCTGTGTGTCCGTCCATCCCAACCACTCCTCGCACTCCCGAGTGTGCGGTGACTGCAGACAAATGGCTCTGCCCCTGCCCAAGGAGCTGGGTCTGTCTGGGGAGCACAGAGCGCACGTCTGTGGGGGGTGCCCTGCTAGTCCCTTTCATCGCTAGTGCCTGTCATGCTGGGAGACTGGGGCTAACTAGGCCTGCTCCATGCTCCGTGGGTCACCTTCCAGCAATGTGCTTGGGGCTGTCTCTGCAGCGTGTCTGCCGCTGACCCAAGCTTGCCAGCAGGGCCGTGCAGTAAACCCGCCTCCCTGAACCATGCAAGTGTGGACCAGGGATGTGAAAGTGTCACCGTGCACATTCACGGATACACGCAGGCTCCCGGTATGTGCAAGGAGCCGGCTTAAAAGCCAGCTCCCTGTGCACACCGGCTCCCGGGGAGCCGGCTCTGGCCTTGCGCGTAGCTGTCACCGCTGAAATTTCCCACAATTACACAGTCACTTAATTACATGCATTTTAACATCACTAGTGACACTGCTTGACTTGTGCTGGCCTAACAGTCCTTCAGCAGCTGGACCACAATGCAACAGTGGCCGCTCTGGTCACTCTTGTGAACTCCGCTGCCTGGGGGCCACAGAAACTAGACACCACTCCCCAGAGCCCTCTCAAGTATTTTTGAAATGCCTTTTCCTGATTGTCCAGCTTGGCGAACGCCCTTGGCAGCTCTCCCTGCTGCCCGCAGCTGCCCCGCTACCCAGGCCAGAAGGAGCAGCTGTGCAAGCCCAGCTATGGACCAGCTGCAAAACCGTGGACTTCTAGGAATACATTGCTCCGCCCCCAGCAGCTCAGGCCGAAGGGGTCCCACAGGGGTTAGCCACAGGGCTGCATAGAAGCCAAGGAGCCACCACAGGGCCAGGGAGGCCCACAGCCACGTGAGGCTGAGCCACGGAACAGCCACGTGTACAGCAGGCTGCATGCATGTCATACTTGGCAGGGACGTCCCCCTCCCCGGCACCTGGCAGGCCTTGGGGACACTGCCAGGGCCAGCAAGGAGCAGGAGGAGGGAGACGTGGTTGGAGGCGCTAGTAATGCCAGCAGCTGTTCCAGTCTGTCCCGGTCTCCAGCCAGCCTGAGCGCCGGGATCGATGCAGGGAAGGGCCCATGGGAAAGGGCTGGGGGCGTTTTCCCTCACAGGGGTGACGTGTAAAGATGGGGCCTGGTCCGCTCCCCAGACGACACCAGAATCAGCTTCTGGCGCTTTTACTCCTGTGAGGAGAGGCAGCAGCGCAGCCAGGAGCTGGCCTGAGCTTTCTGTTCCCCGGCTGGGCTGGGGGGCACAGGGAGCAGTTTGTTTACGCGCCCAAGGCCCTGGGAGCCTCTTGGTGATCGTCTGCAGCCGCCTCAGGAAGGTTTCGAGGGGCAGCGGCTTTATTTCTTCCTCTGCGGCGGGACACTTGGGGTCAGGGCTACGTTTGGCTGGCACGGTGGCAGGAAACAGGCCGTGGCCTAGAGAGCCGGGCAGCTCCGGACGCTAGTCGCAACTGAGGAGAGGCTGAGGGATTTGAGGTTATTTTGCCTGCAGAAGAGACGCGTGAGGGGGGAGTTGAGAGCAGCCTGCAACTCCCTGAAGGGGGTTTCCAGAGAGGCTGGCGAGAGGCTGTTCTCAGTGGGGGCAGAACAAGGAGCAATGGGCTCAAGTTGCAGTGGGGGAGGTCTAGGTTGGAGATTAGGAAAAACGATTTCCCTAGGCGGGTGGGAAGCCCTGGGCTGGGTCCCTAGGGAGGGGGTGGAATCTCCATCCCTAGAGGTGTTTAAGTCCCGGCTTGACCAGGCCCTGGCTGGGTTGATTGAGTCGGGGCTGGTCCTGCTTTGGGCAGGGGGCTGGACTTGATGCCTCCTGAAGTCTCTGCCCGCCCTGGGGCTCTCTGGGTCTTTGTGCCCCTCCAGAGTGAAATATGGGCGAAGTCCCCCCGCCTGTGGCAAACAGCGCCACGCGTCGGTACTGTGGCCTGGGCTCCTACCCGTGGGATAGGGGCTGGAGTTTTGCTCCATGCACCCCACGTTCCTTTCCTGCCCCACAGCAATAAGCCTGCAAACTCGTCTGGGTGTCGGGAGGGTTTGGGACGTCGCTTTCCCCAGCCGTCGCGACTGCAAAGCTAGTGATGCCGCCGTCGGTTTGGATCAGCCGCCGCAGGCCTACGGGGCGGCCTCGCACCCGCAGCCTGCCTGGCCCTGGGAGCAAGAAACGGGGTCAGTGAGACCCTGCAAACCAGGGCTGCCTCCGGCTGCAGAGGGTCTGGCCGGCCACCGTGGCAGACGTCCTGGGGAAGGGGCAGAGCAGAGAGGAGCGGGGCCCAGGAATCCCAGCAGACACAGGAGAGGCAGATGCACGAGGACGTGGCTGGTCTTCTCGGGCAGCAAACCCAAACGCTGAAGGCCCTGCCTGGCCTACAGGTCCAGCAGTCCTGCCTCCTCACCCTTTGCAGCCTTCGGGAACTCCTGGGTAGCAGCCCCGTCCCCCCCTCCCCCCAAGCCTCTGACTTCCCGCATGGCATCACACGGCAGCCGCATTTCAACTGGCCGGCCGCGAGGAAACCCCCGTGTCACATCCCCGGCCTGTGGGAACTGGTGGGCGTCTGCGTGAGCGCAGCCCACCACAGTGGGGCAGTGAGCCGGACCGAAACGCGTTTGCTGCCTTTCCCGGTGCAAAATGCCAGCCCCTGTCTACAGGCCAGGTTTCTAGTGCCGCCGCTGCGGGGTTGGGCCTCGGGGCCGTTGTGGGGCTTTTTTGGGTAACGGGGGTGGGACACGAGCGACGCAAACAGAAACCAGCGGAATCTGGCAACGCTGGGTGTGGGCTGCGGGAGAAAATGCCTCGGGGCCAGCCCTAGATCCCCGAGGGGCTGCCTGCGGCCCGTGGGCCGTGCCTGGTCCGCCGCGGCTCTACAAGTGTGAACGTCTGTCTCCGGTGCAGGCAACGGGGGGTTTGCCGTGGAGCGTCGCCGACTCAGGGATTCTCCCCAGGTTCATTGGCCCAAAAGCGGCAGCCGACGCCCTCGCAGCCGTCCACGGCGCAGTCACCGGGCACCACCAAGTTCAGTTCAGCCCCCAGCAGCCTGAGGCTGTCTGGCTGGTTGCCCGTGGCCAGGCCATGCGGTCGGGGTAACGTCGGAGAGCGACCTCCTTTGCTGGCCGTTTATGGGGGGACAGCAGGGCCCAGCTTGGACCCTGGAGGCCCCGTGTGCAGCAGATCTGGGGGGGAGGGGGCGCTGCTGCCCGCTGGGCTAAGAAGGAGGAGATCACCACCACCGAGCAGGGAGGGAGGACTCGCCCAGCACCATGTCAGCCGTTCCTCCAGCCCCCACCCCCATGCAAGCCCCGTGGCGCGCGGCTCCCAGTAGTGACAAATGGCAGCCACGGGAGGGGTGTGGTTGATGCATCCAGGCATGGGCAGCTGGTGAAAGTAAGGCTGGGGGAGGCAAGCCCCCAACCCCGCCCCTTCTGCCAAGGCCCCGCCCCCTTCACCGGGAGGGAGGCGGGGGCGTGGCCTGGCCTCCTGGGCTGCAGGTTGGCTGCTCTGCCCGGTGCTGGGAGGAGGGGCTTTTAAAAGGTGCATTTGGGCCCCCAGAACCTGGTTCTGGAGATCACGTCCCTGGCTCCTCCAGGCTTCCTTGCCCTGGCCTCTGTCACCAGCGCGCGGCTCAAGGCTGGATGCAGGCCCAGGCAGACGTGTGGGCACAAGGGGAGAGAATGTCGGGGAGCTGGGCCGTAGACTGGCTCTCCCGGCTGCTGCTTGGACGCTGGCGTCGCTCCCTTGCTGACAGCTAGTGCCCAGCACCCAGGCCAGGGGCAGACGGGGGAGGAGGAGTCTGCCCCGGAGGCTGGCGCTAAAGGTGCGGCACGGTGCCCAGGTGGCCTTCGCGTGGCGGTGGGCGGTGTGGATTGGAACAGGCGGGATCCTGCTCCCTGTCCTTGCCACAGCCCAGAGCCTAGGACATGCTCCCTGGCTCTGCCTGGCTTTCCTTTCACCCTCGCTTCACGCCGGAGAGCAGCGGGGCTTCCCCGGGCTGAGCCTCAAATGCTGAAGCAGCAGCTTGCACAGTAGGCGGGAGGTGCCCGCTGACCCAGGAACTCCCGGCACTGTCTCCCTCCGGGTTCGGAGCCGTGCCTCAGTTTCCCCAGGTGCAAGCCGGGGTAATGGTGCCTCGGGGGAGGGGTTGTAAAGCACGATGAAGGGGGGGAATGCGAAACGGCATTATAGTTGGCTTGATTGTTATTTTATTTGCGTTTTCTGGCTAACACCTCCCAGTTCTCCGTCAGGACAGGCAGGTCCGGGGGTTTCGGAAGCCTGCAGCCGACACACGTGGCTTGGAAGGGGCTCTGGCTTTTCCCCGGAGGGAAAGCCGCAGTTGTGGTTAGGCTGCTAACGCCCCTGTGGTGAACTCGGACTCCGGTGCTGCAGGGACTTTGCCTTGTTTGCTCCCTGGCCCGGCGTACCCCGGGCCCTGAGCGTCCCAGACTTGCTCAGCTGTTGGTGCCCAGCGGCGGGGAGCCAGGCTGGGGCCCGGCGGAGGAAGTGCGACCCGTCGGGGAGGGCGCGGCGTGGTGGGCCGCACAAAACGCTACAATGAGCTGCTCCTTCGGCGCTGCCTATTAAACCCTCCTTTCTTCCGCTAATGCAAACAAAGCAGCTGGAGCCGGGGAGCCTGGCGGCAGGGTCCCAGGCCGGCCCGCCGCAGTAATTGGCACATAATGAAACTGGAATTGAACTATTAAAATCCCATTATTTGCTGACACGAATGTTTTGTTCGGTTGCCAGCGCTCGGAAGGGCCTTGTGTGACGCGCGGCAGGAGAGACGCCGCGCTCTCTCTCCCTCCCGGGGGGCAGGGCGGGAATAAGAAAACGAGGCCATTAAAGCAGCTCCTAAGGGCTCTGTCCCGAGCGACCGCGTGAGAACGATACCGCGCCGGAAACCCGCCTTTCGTCCCCGCCGTTTGGCGAGAGGCGCCCTGGCGGCGGCGCGGCTGAGAGCTCCCCCCCAGCCCGGCGCTTGGAGCCCCCCATGCCGGCGCGCCAGCCCGCATGTTTGGTGTCTTTTCAGGGCTCGGCGTGGCCTGTCTCGCACGAGGATTCTGTGACGTGGGGGGGGCCCGGGGTTCCCCGCGCTGGGCCGTGCGATTCCCACTGACTCCCCCCACGTGTGGATTGGCCCAGACACCCAGCCTGAGCGGATAACAAGGAGCTTCCCAGGGCGAGAGACAAAGGGAGGGAGGCGGAGACGCCTGGCTGGGGGCAAGGCCTGGGAGCTGGGCAGGTTTTGGCTGGGATGACATGAAGAGAGGAGACTTAGCCAAGTGCTGGGGGCTCAGGGGGGAGATGCATCTGCCCCAAGGGTCTAGGGCTGCCAGCCCCTGACTCCTGTAGCCACATCACGTCTAGGCTGGGCTGTGTCCTGGAGAAGCGATAACCCCCCTGTTCTACTGGCGGGCGGAGTCTCAGTCTCATCGTGTGGCAGACAGGGTGCAGGATCGGGGGCCGCGGATTCACCCTTTCGCGCCGGCAGAGGCTCCGAATTGTTCCTCTCCCCGGCTGAGGCTCAAGCTTCCCCCCCCCCACCTCAGGGCCGCCTCCTGCCCGACGGGGGTGTGCTGGGGGCCGGATGACTTCCCGCAGAGCTGAGCTCCTTCGGCCCGCATGGCGACGCAGCCTTCCTGCTGCTCCTTGGCCCCTGGCCCAGGAATGTGGCTGCCCCTTTGAGGGGGGTGGCTAGCCCCGCTGGGGCCCTAATTAATTCGATGCTTCCCAGCCTGGGGGGTGGGCTAACGGGGGCTTTACTAGACCCTTGGCTCTTACCAGAAGGCTGAGGGGGGTTCAGGGTGGGTGGAGTCGGGGGAAGCGGGAGCAGGCTGGCGAGCCGAGGCCCGGGTAAACCCGCAGCGCAAGAGCTCAGTAGCAGAGCTGGGAAAAGACTGCGGGGCCGGAGGAAAAGGCAGAAGGGTTTGCTTGCTGGAGACTTGTTCCCCGGGCGGCGGTTACCTGGCTTTGCTGGAGGCCAAGCCCCGTGTCCAGCGCCGACCGGGCTGGATGGAGCTCTGCTATCTGGGCTGCCGGAGAAGGAAACTGAGTCAGGGCTGCAGAGCCCCGCCCCCGGGCAGCCAGGTGGGACATGGCTGCCCCGGTTCTCCCACACGCAGACTGGGCTGCTGGGGCTGGCCTGGGAGGCCCGGCGCTGATGAAATCGCTGCGGGATAGCGGCCTGCGCAGCTCCAGGCCGTTCAGAGCGCCCCCGAGACGAGCCCGTGACCTCGAGCTCACGTCGGCCAGCCCTGCACCTCCCTACCCACCTCCTGTACCTCAGCGGCTTCCTCCTCAGCGCTGCAGGCCCACGGCCCCCTCCCTGCTGCGGCCCTTTGTCTCTGAGCCCACCTCCCTAGCCCCCGAGCCGGGGGAGGAAGGCCCCTGTCCGGAGGTCCCGGCCACTCTCCCCGTGTCTCGTTTTTGCTGCATTTCCCCAGCTCTGGGCAAGGCTCCTGCAGGCGAAGAGCAAGGGGCCAGGGGATCTCTGCAGGTGGGAAGGCCATGGGATAACCCCCCGCCCGCTCCTCTGCTTTTGCTGCTGGCTGCAGACCCGCCTCCCCTGCAGCCCCAGGGGGACTCTGACTCCGGGGGCGCGGTCGGGGAGCTAGCGAAGAGGGTTGGCAAGGAGGCTGCCCAGCGACCAGTCTTCCCCCTGCAAGAGGCAAGTGAATCCCAGTGGAGGCGGCAGGCCGTGTGTGTCCGGCCGGGGCTGGTCAGACCTTGGGCTCCTGTGTGGCCGTGGGAGACGCCGCCTCCCTCCAGTTCCCCATCTGTGGAATGGACGCAGGGCACCTGGCTTCCTCAGGGGGTGCTGAGGCTCGATTCCTCTCTCTTGGGTGCTCAGAGAAGGGGAAGGTGCTGGCGCAGAGCTAATGGCGTGACTGGGCTGACTGCTGCTGTCCCCTGACTCACGTCCCATTGTACCCAGGTCCTTCTTCCGGCGTAGCCTCCCGACTGCCATGAGAGCTGGGCCAAGTCTCACCTCAGTGAAGGGCTCAGGCAAATGGCTGGTTCCTGCGAGCCTGGGGCTTGGCGTGGGGCCGCGGCGCTGGGATACGGGGCACGCACTCTCCTGCGTATCACCAGCAGCTCCCATTGCTTCGTAACTGGCTGGGCACGGTGTCAGAACCTATTTCTTCACGCTGCGCACTGTCAACCTGTGGAACTCCTTGCCAGAGGATGTTGTGAAGGCCAGGACTTTAACAGGCTTCAAAAAAGAACTAGGTACATTCATGGAGGTCAGGTCCATCAATACTAATTAGCCAGGATGGGCAGGGATGGTGTCGGGAAGAATCACGTGAGGATTCCCTGTTCTGTTCATTCCTTCACTGTGGGCAGACAGGACCCTGGGCGGGATGGACCTTTGGTCTGACCCAGGCTGGCCGCTCGGATGTTCTTACCTGTGCAGAGCCGAGCCGAGTTACGTGGCAGCGCCTGGGTTGCCCTGGCACAGAGCGGTCCCAGAGAGCGGGGAGGACTCCGCCCGACAGGCTCCGGCGCCTGGCTCGGGGTGTCTGTGTGTCCCTCCACAGGACCTGCAGAGGACTTGGGGAGTAAGAGCCACTGCCCGGCCTCCTGGCCCCTCCGAGTGGCTGGAAACTCGTCAGGAGCCCAGAGACTCCCCCTTGCTGCTGAGTAGCGCGAGCAGGAATCGGGATGAGCGCTCGCTGCCACAGGCCCGTGTCCTTGGCAACGCGGCCGGCCCGGGAGCTGTCAGCCGTGACAGCAGAAAGGCTGCACAGATACACCCCCAGGCCTGCCTTTCCTCTCCCCGCCGGGCCCCGCTCTGCCTCCTTCCTCCCGGGCCCTGGGGCACTGTCTGCCGCAGGCGGTTTGGCTTCCCCTCTGCTCCCGCCCCCTTTTCCTTTCGCCCCCCTCTCTCCCTGCTGTCTGCCACCCCACAGACCAGCTGTCGGGGGGCTGCGGAGGGGCCTTCCCCCCCAGCACCAGTTCTGCAGGGCTCCAGTATTGCTGGGCAGGTGTCTGTGCAGTAGGGCTGTGAGTGGGTAACTGGTTACCTGGTTACCATCATGCTCACCAGGCAATGCAACCGGGTAATGGTTAACCGGTGCCTGGGAGTAGCCCCCCCGCCCACAGCTTGCCATGGCTCCAGCCCTGCCGAGCTAGGCCTGGGTGGGAGGTGGAGCCCCTTGTGGGAGCCCTACGAGGGGCTAGGCTGGGAGCCTCCAGAGGGAGGGGGAGAGGAGATTTAAAGGTGCAAGTTTTTTTTTTTTTTTTTTTATTTGCTCAACCAATTTTTTCCTGCCATGTTCGGTATTTTTTGTGACAGTATCTGGCAACCCTACAGGCCGCAGTCAGCGGTAGTGGCCCCACCTCCATCACACTGGGATCCCCGGTGGGTCTCTGGGCAGGGAGGGGCCAGGTCTCCGTCTCTTGCAGCCTCTGGGGCTGGTTTACTCCCCGGCGTGCATGCTGCACACACAGGCCCAGGGCCCTGCGGCTGTCCAGGGCAGCCCTGTTGGTTTCAGGCCCCGTCTCTTCTCTCTGGGCCCAGCTGCCACCCAGCCTTGGGGGCACATTGTCCCTCTCTTGTGTCTCTAGGGGAGTCTCCCCTTCCTCTGCGGCTCCAGGGCCCATGCACCCCGCCACAGGGCCCCACGTTCCGCCTGCGCCTTCTCTTCTTCCCTGGACCTCTCAGGCTCCAGGAGTCCGGCAGCCCTGCAAACCTGCAAACCTGTCTCCCTGTTGTCCTGTGCTAGTGAGAGCAGCCTTCAGGCCGGACTCCCTTTCCTTGCCTTCGCCAGGCAGCGAAAATCTCCTCCACACGAGGCCGAGAGGGCCACGGCTCCGGTCCTGAGGGACAGCGCAGCCGCAAGGGCGGCCCAGAGGCTAGGCCAGGCTTGCAGCAGCCGCGCTTCTCTAAAGAGAAAGTGGTTTCTGGGGCACATGGGGCACGTTGCACGGACAAAGGGCTGTTCCCTTTTGTAAGCGGGGGAATGGTCCCGCTATTGTGGGGAACTTTCCTGGCTTCTATACACCCCGGTGAAATGGACCAGCGAAAGGATCTGAGTCCCCGCTCCCACTTCCTTTACCCCACGGCTCCCTGATCCTGAGGGCTCCCCCTCCACTCTCCTGAGTAGCAGAGCCCTCGAAACCCCAACAAGGCTGGGCCCAGGTTTCCTGGGGCTTAATCCCTGACCTTGTAGTCACTAGGGGCAGGAGTTAGGGTGTCCCTGCTCCGAGGTGCTCTCTTTACACTGCAGGCCTTCTTGGCCCAGTGATCACTTCACAAGGTTCAAAGCAAATACAATTTATTAAACATCAACTGATTAAAGAGAATAGAATAAGAAAAAATGAGAATGGTTAAATGAGAACACACAGCCCTGCTCTGTAGCACAGGGACATCAACACAGCAGTCTGCAGAGTGTAAGGACAGTTCACAGTCTCTTCCTTAGAAGCCCTGGATGTGCTGCAAGGGGCTGCAGGCTGGACACGCTTGCACTGGCAGTGACCACACAGCCTCAGTCTCTAAGTGGCCAGACCCCTCTCCCAGTCCAGAGCCGTTCCCCACACTTTGCAGGTCCCAGTAGCTCACCACATCCAGCTGCAGGCTGTGCTGCTTGGCCAGTTCCAGCTCCTTGTGTTGCTTCTCTGTTCCTTTTGGCTTTCTGTGCACTGCCAGTCTGCTGCTCAACACAGGGTCTGCACTGCTTGGCCTGTCTGTGTCTGGTTCTGTCGCTGCAGGACTTCTTCTTGTACTCCTCTTTCAGCTCTCTGTCTTTGCAGGACCTCTCCTGCACACAGCTGGCTCTGCTCTTTCAGCTCCCTGTTTGCTCAGAGAGAGCCAGAACAATCCCCACTTACAACCTGTCAGTCAGGCTGAGCTGGAGTGTTGACTGCTTTCCATTGTCTCTGGGGTCTGTCAGTCTCATGGACCCTTCCCCTTCTGAAGCTGGTAAACCAAAAAACTCCCACAGAGTTTTAGTAAGGGGTAACAGTCCCCTTACACTTTGTTTGCTGCTCCAGGCTGAGCCTCTCTAGTCCGGCGCCCTAGGACCTGGCCGGTGCCGAACCAGAGAATTGCCGGCCCACGGGAGGTAGCATTGTCTAGCAGCAGGACCGGCGTTCCCACCGCTTGCGGGGCTCCGAGAAGACATTGTGGGGTAAGTTAGAGCTAAAGAACAGCACAGAGCACAGAGCCAGGACTGGGGGCTGCAACAAACTTCATGGGGCTGCAGGAAACTTGGCCGCACCCATGAGACGTGGACACCTGATTAGCTCTCATCCTGCCGGACCACAGATGTTGCCGGGCCAGAGCGTGCCGGACTGGAGGGGCTCTGCCTGTACTGGGCTGCGAGAGAGACACAGAAAGATCCAAGTGTCCCCTGTGCCCCCATCCCACCTCCCCGCATCGTCCCACTCCCTGGGCTCCTCTCATTTTCCTGCTGCGGTATAGAAATGACGGCCCCTCCTCGAGCTCTTTCCTGTGCATAGAGCAGCCTGCTGCAGTCCCTGCTCCCAGGGCGGGATCGAATATCTTCTGCCTGCCCCAGACTTCCTGCTGCTTCCTGGGGGAGGTCTGCGAAGGAGCCGTCTTTCAGCGCCCAGTGGCCCTGCCCTGCCCCCAGACACCACCTGCTGTGTGCTCTCATCTGCTCGTCTTCCCATACTGGGTCTTGCTTGTTCCCCCAGCCCGGGGTCTCCCCCCCGGCCGTGCTGTGGGACCGGTGGGGCTCCACAGATGGCTGCATGCCTGGGGGGGTCCCAGGCCTAGCCTGCAAGGCGTTCTAGGCCAGCAGCGGGGCTCAAACTTTTTTTTCTCCTGACCCAGTTGAAGAAAATGGTCGATGCCGCGACCCGACGTCATGTGACTGGAGTGGGGGCTCCGGGGTGGGGCTGAGGATGGGGTGCAGGAAGGGGCTCCGGCTGGGTCAGGAGGGGCTTATCTCCAGCGGCTCCCGGTCAGTGGTGTGGAGGGGGCGGGGCGGGGCGAAGGCAGCTCTCCTGGCCCCGCAGACCAGGCTGCCCCCAGATGCCACCAGCAGCAGGTTTCCAGCCAATGGGCGTGCGGGGCTTGTGCTCGGGGCAGGGGCAGTGTGGGGAGCCCTGTGCGCTCCTCCCCCACCTAGGAGCTGGGCCTGCTGCCGGCTGCTTCTGGGGCGCGGCTCAGTCTGTGGGGCCAGGCCAGGCAGGGAGCTGCCTTAGCCCCCCCACTGCTCACCTGATCCCCCTGCAGCCACAAACCCCAGTGCCCGACATCCCACCCACCAGTGCTGGGGTGCAGCCCGTCATTTGAAAGCCGCTGCTCCAGGGGAGGCCCGGTCTCTTGGTCTGGGCGAGGGTGTGGAGTCCCCCCGGCTGGGGGTGCTGCTGCGATGTTCTCTGGCACAGCCCAGTGGGGAACTAAGCTGCAGCTTTGGGGGGGCGGTGACAGCTGGTGGGGTCGGAAGGCGGAGCTCTGTCCAGGCCTGAGTGTGGGGGGACCCCTGAGGGAGGCGGTGGCAGTGACGCCTTTCTCTGTGCACACTGGGAACATTGCTTCTCTGTGAGCCGGTCGCCGAGGGGCCACAGGCCACGTCCCGGGCTGGCATAATCAGGCAAATCATCACCGAGACCAGTGGTGAGGTTTGCACCAGGCCTGACTGTGGCCCAATATGAGGAGCAGTTCCCCCCAGAGTGTGCGCCCTGGTGCAGATGGGTGTGCGCCCTGGTGCAGATGGGTGTTGTCCCGGTGCGGATGGGTGTTGCCCTGGTGCGGATGGGCATGCACCCCAATGCGGTTTGGTGTTGCCCTGATGCGGATGGGTGTGCGCACACTCGTGCCTATTGCACAAGGGTGGGAGTTGCTCTCTTGATCCAGACGAGTTGTCCATCTGTCCTCCTAGCTGCAGCTTTGCGTCTTGCGCTCTCCCCTGCGTCCCCCGGGGAGCAGTGCTGTCCTGTGGGTGGTGTTTGGCCTCAGTCAGACACACTCTGGCTACCCCACACTCTGAGGTACCTGTCCCCAGCTGCCTGTCACCGCTGGCCGACTTGCAGCCTGTCTCGGATACAAGCCTAACCCTAAGGTTACTCCGAGCATGTCAGTGAGCACTCGCTGGCTCTCACTGTTAAATCCACCCTGCCTTGTTCACTCACACAGCCCCCCCTGCCCCGTTCGTAGGAGTGTAAAAAGTATCCAGAAAAGTGACTTGAGTAAAAGTACTGCAACTTTGGAATAAATGTAACCAAGTAAAAGTCAAAGTACCCTTCTGAAAAATGACTTGAGTAAAAGTACAAAAGTATCGCATCTTAATTGTACTTAAGTATCCAGAAGTAAAAAGTAGCCGTCCTATGGAAATCTATGGTTAACCACCCGAGTTTTTGTAGGGCACCATTATTTTTCACACACACAATGTGCATGTATCTATATACTTATATGTGTGCGTACGTATGTATATATATGTATGTGTGTGTATATATCACCCTCCCTACCCCTTTAGTCATTTATTTTCTAAGCTGAAAAGTCCCAGTCCTGCTAATCTCTCCCCATGAGAAAGCTGTTCCTTACCCCTCCTCCTTTCTGCCGCCATTTCTGTACCTTTTCCAAATCCAATTTATCTTTTTTTAGATGGGGTGACCAGATCTGCATACGGTATTCAAGATGTGGGCGTTCCATGACTTTATATACAGGCAATATGATATTTTCTGTCTTATCTAGTCCTTTCCTAATGCTTCCCAATATTCTGTTGGCCTTTTAGTTTTTAAACTGCACTGCACACTGAGCAGATGTTTTTGGGGAGCTATCCGCAAGGATTCCAAGATCTCTTTCTTGAGTGCTAACAGCGATTTTAGATCCCGTCATTTTTGTGTGCATAGTTGGGATTATAGTTTTCCATGCGCGATACTTTGCATTTATCAGCACTGAATTCCATCTGCTATTACGTTGCCCAATCACCCAGTTTGGTGAGATCCCTTTGCAGCTCTGTGCAGTCAGCTTTGGACTTAACTATTTTGAGTAATTTTGTATCATCTGCAAATTTTGCCATCTCTCTATTTCCCCCCCTTGTAAGAACATTTAAAAGTTTAACAGTACTAGTCCAAATGCAAATCCCAGCAGCACAACACTAATTGCTACTCTTCCCCTTCACCCCCCAGCTTTTAAGTACCTGGCAATGTTTTCATGATGATCTACGCCCGTGTTTCTCAACCTTTTTAAATAAAGGACCCTTTAAAAAAATTATAAGTACCCCCACTACCTTCAGTTTTCAGACACACAATTTTTTTTCTATCGTTGCAACACATTTGTTTAAACAACTTAATTGTAGCGGGGCAGGCGATGAAATTTTTGGGTGTAAAAAGTACAAAAACAATAAAGCGCTGTAAAACTTAAAAGAAAAACTCAGTTTTCTCCAAATTTCAGTTGTGTTGACAAACCCCCCAGATTTCTCTCAAGTACTCCTAAGTGTACTTGTCCCACAGGTTGAGAAACACTGATCTTAGGGCCCCTTAATTACTTACATCACCAGCCTTAATCACCTACCTCCTTTTTTTTATAACAAACTCCCTACCCCAAAGGCAAAGCTGCAAGGGCTCAAACTCTGTTGCATTTAAGAGCTGCCTCTGGAGCCAGGGCAGGCAGCTTTCAGCAGATCTCAAGTGTGAAATCCAGGGGTTCAAACTTGGTACCTAGCCCCCTCTAAATGTCACCCATGCGCATGTGGCAGTGTTTTAGCAGGTCAGACTGCTGGCTCGCACAAGTGTCAGTGGGGTGATAAAAGTAGCGAGTAACTGAGGGTATGTCTACACTACCCCCCTAGTTCGAACTAGGGGGGTAATGTATGCATACCGAACTTGCTAATGAAGCCCGGGATTTGAATTTCCCGGGCTTCATTAGCATAAAGCCGGCGCCGCCATTTTTAAAAGCCGGCTAGTGCGAACCCCGTGCCGCGCGGCTACACGCGGCACGGACTAGATAGTTCGGATTAGGCTTCCATGAGGCATACAGATAGTTCGGATTAGAAGCCTAATCCGAACTATCTAGTCCGTGCCGCGTGTAGCCGCGCGGCACGGGGTTCGCACTAGCCGGCTTTTAAAAATGGCGGCGCCGGCTTTATGCTAATGAAGCCCGGGAAATTCAAATCCCGGGCTTCATTAGCAAGTTCGGTATGCATACATTACCCCCCTAGTTCGAACTAGGGGGGTAGTGTAGACATACCCTAAGCGCTTCTGGAAATTGTAGTGGGGTAAAAAGTACAATAGTTAAAAAAACCTACTTAAGTAAAAGTCAAAGTATCACAAAAATACGTTACTTGAGTGAAGTACAAATACCGAAAAGATGTACCTGAGTAGTGTAATGATGTATTTCTACTTAAACTTTAAAAACAATAGTCTGGTAGCACTTTAAAGACTAACAAAACATGTAAATGGTAAATGGTATCATGAGCTTTCGTGGGCTATGCCCAGGAAAGCTCACGATTCCGTCTACATGTTTCGTTAGTCTTTAAAGTGCTACGAGACTATTTGTTGGTTTTTAAGTTTCTCCTATACAGACTAACTCGGCTACCCCCTGAAACTTTTATGTCTACTTGGTTACTTTCCACCTCTGCCCGTTAGGGGCTCTCTCTCTTCGTGCCTTCTGAGCAGACCCAGGCGAGAATTTTTTGGCACCTTTGCCGAGCAACACACGTTTCTGGACCCCGGCACTGTCCGTGAATGCTGATGCCCTTTGGCAAATGCCTCTTGCTGACAAAGCACCTGGCAACCAAGCAGTTGAAAACCTTGAAGCATTTTGCTTTGAAAAACAATCGGAACAGCCCGTTTTTGAAATGTCGGGTTTGAGGCGACATTGGGAACGTTCCATGTCGACCTCCGTGTCGTGTCTTTTGTTCCACCAACATCGCCCCCCCCCCCCCGAAAAGTCAGTTTGGGTTGAAGCAAACCAATGGGTTTTTCGGGGGGTTCTCAGGTCATCTCCAAACAGACAAGTGCTGGGTGCTCAGTTCCGGCCCTGAGGATCAGCGCAAGGCCACGGAAATGGAAACACTGATCCCCACTCGCTGACGTGCCAGCAGACTTGGGTATCTGAAAGCTGCCTTGTGGCTGGGCACAGCCAGGGACTCGGAAAGAATTTAGCAGGAAAGAAAGGCAGCACCGTGCGCCAGCTACACCCTGATTTCTGACTTGGCCAAGTTGGTCTTTGTCTAGCCCTGGTGCCCCAGCCCTTTGAGAGCCGTTGCTGGGCAGCTTGGATGGCCATGATGCAGGCAAGGAAAGGCACAGCCTTCCCAAAATTGCCTAGGTGCCCCGGCCACCTGGGAAGACTGGGGCCGCGGTGCGGCACCTCTGCTCCCTGGCTCCCAGGAAAGGCTGGGGCCATAGCATGGCAGTCCCGGCCCTCACAGTGGCCAGGAAGGATCGGGCAGGAGAATGGGCGGGGCTTGGCTCCAGGGGCGGGGCCGGGCAGAAGAGGCGGGGCTGGGGCTTGCCTTCCCCAACTGGGCCATCACCCGCTGCCCATGCCGGACAGCTCTTCACTTTTGGCCACACAGCCCCCCCAAAGTCCCAACCCGAGTAATGGGAGCGCCTAGCACAGGGCAGCCAGAAGGCGCGGGGGCCTAGTATGAGACACTGTTATGGAAAAGGACTCCAGACCCATCCGGGGCCATCCTGCCCCTGCCCCGCATTGCTGCTGCAGCAAGGTCTTCCTTCCTCCCTCTGCCCGAAGATCGGGGGGGCTTGCACCGGGTGGGAGGTGGCCCTGCTTGGGGATGCCTGCCCCTGCTGCATGACGTCCCCGGGGCCTTGCTCGGAGCCTGCATTATTCCAGGGAAATGGCACCCACAGACTCCAGCTGCATGTCCCACGGGGTTGGGGGAGACCCCCCTTCCCTTCCCCACGCCTGGAAATCTTGGGGGAGACCCGCCCCGGATGGACTGGGCCAGCGCTTCCTGCACGACGCTGGGGGGGAGGAGAGCGCTGACCCCGATGCACGCTCGGCCGGAACAGACGGCGACCACAGCGGAGGGCTCGCGGGGGCTGCGCTCGCGGGGCCTTGCGCTTCGGGAAGGACGTGTGAGGTCGCAGGGGCCAGTCGTTTGGACGCCCGCTCGAGCCAGCCCGGCCCCCGCGCGCCCTTCGATCGCCCGGCCCCCGGCCAGGAGCCCAGTCGCTGACTGCGACTAGGAACAGGAACGCTGCAGGAGCTGCTGCACTGCCGGGGCACGCCAGGCCTGGGTGTCTGCCGGCAGCCAGCGGGGGCCCAGCCCTTTGCAGGACAGTTTGACTAGGCTGGGAGGGCGCTTCGGAGTCCCGCTTCTTCCGGCTCAGCCCACCTGCTTTCCCGGCCACTTGCCTCTTGCCTTCCAACACCGACACGAGGGGCTTTGGGAGCGGGAGGCACAAGCCAGGCCCCAGCCAGGCCCTCCCGAGACACCTGTCCCCAGGGACCCAGCTCCCCGGCTGGCCCAGGGTTCGTCCAGTGCATTCAATGGCTAGTCAATAATTCAGAGGGGGTCATTGACCGTGAGCGCCAAGGCTGTTTGTGCCCAGCGGCCGGGAGAGGGCACAGAGTGAATAGCCGGTCCGGGAGGCAGGTCGGGCAGGAGCTCAGCACCAAATCCAGCTGCAGTGCAGTTCCGGCCACTTGCAGCCAATTTTCCTTCAGCACCTGTGACTGGGGTGATGAACAGCGGGGCCGAGGCTACAGGGTACTGCTACAGGGAAGCTCACATCCCTGGGCCCTTCTGGCCCAGGCCAGGCAGGGTACTGCTGTAGGACAGCTCAGATCTCTGGGCCCATCTGGCCCGGGTCAGGCAGGGCACTGCTGCAGGGAAGCTCACATCTCGGGGTCCTTGTGCCCCGGGTCAGGCAGGGCACTGCTGCAGGGAAGCTCACATCTCGGGGTCCTTGTGCCCTGGGTCAGGCAGGGCACTGCTGCAGGGAAGCTCACATCTCGGGGTCCTTGTGCCCCGGGTCAGGCAGGGCACTGCTGCAGGGAAGCTCACATCTCGGGGTCTTTGTGCCCCAGGTCAGGCAGGGCACTGCTGCAGGGAAGCTCACATCTCGGGGTCCTTGTGCCCCGGGTCAGGCAGGGCACTGCTGCAGGGAAGCTCACATCTCGGGGTCCTTGTGCCCTGGGTCAGGCAGGGCACTGCTGCAGGGAAGCTCACGCTGAGGGCAAGGCTAGAAACCCGAAGGAACTTTGAACCTTGCCCCCTTGAGGGCTCGGTCTGCCCTGCCGTGGGAGGTGTGGCCGCAGCCTGGCTCCGCTCTACCCAAGCGTAGGGATGCCTCACTGCAATAGGCACAGGCAGGGCTGCATCTTCTGGCAGGGGGGAAGGGGGTGTAGTTGGGGGCCAGCGTCGCTGTGCTGTTGAGGGCTCTGGCTAGTGGAAACCGGCATGGGTGCCAGCCACACCTCAGGTGGTCATGTAGGCAGGATTCCTGTGGCCCACGGGCTGCATTGGCGCTGCGTCTCCCTGGGCCTCCAGCAATGGCCCACCTTGACCCCGGGCAGCTGATCCGCCCTGGCTTGTTGCTGGGTGGGGGGGGGGGGTCCCTGGTTGCAAGGGAAAGATGGCCTGTAGCCCACAAACCCTTCCGCGGACCCCACGCTGGCTGCCAGATGGCAGGCACGCGCCACGGGAGGGCAGCAGCCCGAGCCAGGCAAAGCTCCGTCATCAGAACCTCCTGGTCTCAGAGCAGCTGTTCCCTCCATCCTGTCTGAGCAGCAGGGCCGGGAGGAGAGGCTGGCTTCAGCCGGGGCGGGGGAGGCAGATCTCTGTTCCGCAAGCCGGCACGCAGCCTTCTCCAGCCGAGCTCCAGGCCTGTGAACAGACGGGCCGGCCTGGGGATCTCCCAGGGGCACCCGCCTAACCCCAGCCCCTGCCCCTGCCCCTGCCCCTGCCCCTGTCCAGCAGGCCCGGTCTCGCCTTGGTCCCTGGGAAGGCGGGTTATTCTCTGGCTGATTGGCAGGCAGGCTGACCACTTTTCTTCCTGTCCCACTGCTCCCCCCCCCCCCCCCAGCCACGTAATCCACCTGGCCAGCCCAGGGTGGGGGTTCTTGTACATTTCAAAAGCAGGGAGCGCGGGGCCAGTAGGGGGCAGCGCGGGGCCAGTAGGGGGCAGCGTGGGGCCAGTAGGGGGCTACTCAAGTCCCTGCTGGCCCCATGTTCCCTGCGGCGCTTCCACCTTGGAAATGTAGCAAGAGCCAGCAAAGGCAGAGCCGCCCTTATCGACTAATCGGAATTGAACACCCTGCCCCCAGCAGGTCAGAGGGGAGCAAAGCCAGCTGGCCTGCTAGCTGGCCAGGGGGGGAAATACTCGTCTTCCCGCCCCTGGTTCCTGCGACCAGCCAGTCATGTGCACGGGGTAAATCGGAAACACTTGGAAGGGGCCTGGAGCCTCCCAAAGGGCTGGGCCAGCCCCGGCCCCCGTGTTACAGGGTTCTGCTGCCTGGGTCCGCGGGGACCAGCTGCTCCCGGCCTACCCCGGGCCTAGACCGTGTGGCTGTGCCGGGCGCTAAGGGGGGGCACGGGCTCGCTCAGGTCTCACCCGCTGTCCTCCCCGCCCTGCGCACAGGTACCTGCGAACCCTGTACCTGGGCCTGCAGAGCCGCTGGCAGACGGAGCGGCGCCAGCGCCACTTCTACTGGCGGATGATGTTCGAGAGCGCGGACATCAGCATGCTGCGGCTGCTGGAGACCTTCCTGAAGAGCGCCCCCCAGCTCGTGCTGCAGCTGAGCATCATGGTGCAGCAGAACAACATCGAGCCCTTGCAGGGTAAGGGTCGCCCCTCGCCTGCCCGGCCCCCGGCCACCTGCCTGCGTCTGTCCCATCCCGGCCCTCCTCCTGCCTTCCTCCCACCTCTCGTCCCCTCTCGCGGCTGGGGGCAAATTCAGAACGGGGGGAGGGGAAGAGTTTCTCACATAATGCAGGAAGGGCCTGTGGAACTCTCTGCCGCAGGAAGTTGTGGAGGCCAAGAATTTCATAAGAATGAAACAGGGATTGGACGCTGGTACCAGAACCATCCAGAGTTGTCAGTAGTTCATGATCACATTCTGGAAGGGATTGAAACCCTGCTTCAGGCTAGACAGGGCTGGGATCTGGTCCAGCCGTGCCATGCCCATGTTCCAGCTTCTGTCTTCCCTTCCTCCTCCTCTGGTCTCTTCCCCTCCCCCCGTTTCTCTCCTTCCTCTCCCCTCCCACTCCCGGCCTCCCTCTGTCTCCACAGGTCTCTCGGCCTCAGCCTCCCTGGTGTCCCTGGCGTGGGTGATTGCCTCCTACCAGAAGGTGCTGCGGGACTCGCGGGAGGACAAGATGCCCATGTCCTACAAGGGGGCGGTGGTGCAGATCCTCTGGCACCTCTTCACCATCGCGGCCCGCGCCATCGCCTTCGCCCTCTTCGCCTCCGTGTTCCAGCTCTACTTCGGCATCTTCATCGTCACGCACTGGTGCATCATGACCTTCTGGATCATCCAGGGCGAGACGGACTTCTGCATGTCCAAGTGGGAGGAGATCATCTACAACATGGTGGTGGGCATCATCTACATCTTCTGCTGGTTCAACGTCAAGGAGGGCCGGAGCCGCTGTCGCATGGCCATCTACTACGTCATCACGCTGGCGGAGAACGCAGCCCTCACGGGGCTCTGGTACGTCTACTACGACCGCCAGGCCACCTCCGACTTCGAGGCCTTAATCATCGTCTGCGTGGTCTCCTCCAGCTTCGCCCTGGGCATCTTCTTCATGTTCATCTACTACTGCCTCCTGCACCCCAACGGGCCGGTGTTCGGCCCCCAGGCCACAGGCTGCGCTTGCAAGAAGGCGCCGGCCACGAGCGGGGGTCCCCCGCAGGACGTCATCACCAGCCCCCCGCGCTCTCTGCCGCGGACTACAGGGGGGGAGCGGGAGGGGGTGCCGGGGGACAGGGACAGCTGCGGGCCTGTGTTTCAGGTCAGGCCGAGCGTCCCCCTGACCCCTGTGGCCCGGGCCCCCCGGACAGAAGGGCCCGTCATCCGCATAGATCTGCCCAGGAAGAAATACCCAGCCTGGGACGCCCATTTTATTGACAGGCGGCTCCGGAAGACCATCCTGGCGCTGGAGTATTCGTCGCCGGCGACCCCGCGCCTGCAGTACCGCAGCCTGGGGAGCTCGCAGGAGGTGCTGGAGTATGAGACCACGGTGTAGGCCGCCGCGGGAGCCGTGGGACGGCCGCGCGCACCCCCTCGCCGTGGGGCTGCCCCGCGGGTGCATTTCCGGAGCCCAAGGGGGGCCTCTGGTCGGAGCCACCTGGCCGCTGCCCTGGAGCGTGGCGGTCCCCTCCCAGCGTTTGCCTTTTGTGTTCATTAGCATTGATGGGGCCCCCCTCCCCGCGCTGCCCCCCATCCCCAGGGGTCGGCGGGGTCAGCTGGTGCTACCCTCCTGCTCGGCCTTGCCTGGCTCTAGGCGGGGCCCTGGCCGTTTGCCTCCCTGGGCGCCCCACTGGCATCCAGGCCGCCCCCACAGCTGGGCTCCGAGGAATCCGTCCTCCTGGCCCGGTGGGAGGCTTTCTTGGTGCTGAAATCCCCCAAGCAGCTGCCGTCCCTGGACCTGCCCCTGGGGCGGCCTCTCCCCCCGCCCGGCGAAGGGGCAGGGCAGCCGGGGGCGGCACAGAGCCCGGCTGGAGGGGGTGGGGAGCGGCTTCTCTGTGGCCGTGGGGCCAGGCCGGCGCAGGGGAGGAATCGGGGCAGGCTCAGTGCGGCGGATACAGAATGCACCGTGAGCCTCCGCTGCTTTGGGCCCAGAGGGGCCTGGGAAGTGGGGCTGAGGCGTGTGGGGCTCTGGGGGGAGGCTGGGACCCAGGCCGGGGGCTGGGGCCCACCGAGGGTGCTGGGTCAGGCGGAACGTGGCAGTGATCAACCAGCACAGCCCTTCATTCGCCCTGTCTGGAGCCTGTTCCCGCCATGCTTGGGGCCTTGGAATTGGGGGACTGACCCCCCACGTACCCTGAGACGCCTGCCACGGCGGTGCCTGTCCACGGGGGCACTGACACTTGAGCCGGTGAGTCCAGGGGACCGAGGGAGGTTAAGAAACCCCCGTCCATGGGGTAGGCATGGGAGGGGGATTCTCTCTAGAGCGTGGGGGTCAGGACAGAGAGAGCCTGGGGGGTCCCAAGGAGCAGCCTAGCCAAGCTGGGCCGGCAGGAGCTGGAGAGCACGGGGAAAGGCAGGGGAAGAATGGAGGTTTGCTGGTGGCCAGGCCAAGGCAGTTTCAGCAGCCCAGGCAGGATAAATGCCAAATGGGTACCAGTGCCCGTCGGTGTTCCCTGTATGCTGAGTGCTTGGGTGGCTGCCCAGGAGAGAGATTCAGATGCCGCCCAGCTGATTAGCAGAGTGCCCGCCACCAGCAGCAGGTGTTTCTACTGGTGGTGCACGTCTGCATGCGCCTTGGTGACAGAACAAAATTTATTCCACACACAGCTGGGGAAAAAATAGAAACAAGGTGCCCTGTTGCTGAACAGGGGGGCCGATGAGAGGAGGCAGCTGGATCCCACAGTGCCCCCCGGGCTGGTCCCAAGAGCCCCTCGGTGTCACCCACAGAGCTCCAGCGCCTCATGCCAGGGCTGCTGGGGGCATTTGCATCACGGGGGTGCTCAGAGCCAGCAAACTGACCGGTAAGCCCTGGGTATAGTGGAAACCACATCCAGCCAGGGGGCACCCCCCACCCCTCTACTCCTGGCACCGTGAGCCCCGGCAATTCTAAAGGGGGGCTGCCACTGCAGGAAGGGGGAGGGTGCCCTGAGAGCGAGAGAACCCCCAGTCTGGCTGCAGCACCGCAAGAGTGACATGACACGGAGAGAGAAGGCGAGAGAAGGGTGCATCAGGGCAAAGGCAAAGCCCCTTGCCTCCTGTTATGCCCAGGGCAGGGACCCGGGGGGGGGTGCTCCCCCCCTCACAGGCTGCTCACACTCCTGTGATCCAAGATCCACTAGGGTCAGCCCCAGGGCTCCCCTCTCCGCCCGGCTGGGGCTGGGCTGGGCGAAGGGGGGCAGCTCCCCATGGCCTGAGTTGGGCACCTTAGGGGAAGGTCTGAACTATCCCATGTCCTGTGTCCTTTTGCCCTCCCCCCAGCATCTGCTCATCCCATCTGCCCCATGCCCCCCATCCCTGCATGCTAATGTGTGCGCAGCGCCTGACACAGCATAGGCTGTGTAGCCCCTATCGGCACTGCCTGCTGGGCACGCTGACCCGAATCTGCACAAAGCGCCTGTGGTCTGGTTGTACCACGACAGGCCCAGATTACAGTGTCGGTTCAGTGGCACAGACCCAGAGTAATGCCACCATCAGTGGAATCACTCTGGATCTCCATCCAGGAGTGCAGATGCTGAAATGTTCCCTCTAATTCGTTCCTTCCATGTGTGGAATAAATTTTATGTGCACCCAGGAAGTGCAGATGTGCACCACCCATCGGCACACAAGCTGCTGGCACTCTGCAACCAGCTGGGCGGCATTGGAATCCCTCTGGGGTGGCCGCCCAAGCGCTCAGCTTCCAGGGAACCCTGACGCCGAGAGAAGGCCATCCCCTCTGCCCCGTCACAGCCTGCCCCTGCTGCTGCTTCGTTCTGACGCCCACCCTGTGCTGTCCCACCCGGCGCAGTCTGCAGCATTGTTAGCGCCAGCAGCTGGCTTGGAACCGGGGCCCTTGGAGCATCCCCGGTGGCAAGCCGGTTGGCAGGGGGAGGCGGACCCCCGGAGGCGGGTCTGAAATAGACCAACGAGCGACGGGTGGGGGGAACGGACCCAGCTGGACAGATGTGTCTCAGCACAGCCTGCGAGGCGCTGCTGCAGGGGTTCCTTAGCATCAGAGTCATTCCCACCCGATGGAGACGCGCCCGAGGAACAGGTAGTCCAAGAGCCAGGGCAGAGGCAGCCAGCGAGCGCGTCACGGCTCTCACCGGGACTTTAGACCCCCCGTGCTTCCCCTTGCCAGCAGTCGGGAAGCAGCCTGCTGACAAAAAGCCCTTTGGCTTTCCCTGGTGTTTCTCCAGCGCCCGCCAGTCCCGAGAGCCGTAGGGCACAAGCTGCCGGGGGCTTGCCTAGGGCCGCAGTATCGAGGGGTCGGCCTGGTGTTCCGGGGGCACCCCACCGCTGCCGTGTCCAGGGACCCGTCTAGGCATGGCTGGGGTGTGGTTCTGCGCAGAGCGCCCAAGCTGACGCAATGCGTTTTTTGCAGTCCGAAGGGCTGGGTGAAAGCTGTTGGCTGGGGCGTTTCTCTATCCTTCTGCTCTCAAGGGCAGCCTCAGAAATCCTGCCTGGGTGCACTCCTGGGTGGGCCGGGTTACGGCTGGCACCCAGAGGCACAGCGCATGTTTGTACTAGTGAACGGAGCACGTTTGCACTAGTGAATGGGCAGAGACGCTGTTTTGCTTTATCAGTTCCATTGGGAGGCATTCCGGCCCCCTCCCAGTGCGGCATTTACCTGCTGGCCTTTGGCAGAGCATCTGGGCTGTGGCTTCTGGGCCCTGAGGGACTGTGTGGGAGTCAGGTTTGGGTTCTGCTTCTCACTGGCTTTTGCCTCAGTAAGACAGTTGTGGGTCAGAAATAGCACGAGAGCGGGTCCCTGGGGGTTATGCGGACAGAGAAATGAGCGTTGTGTCATGGCCAGAGTGTGGGACAGGCAGTGAGGAGTTTGGGGTTCTGAGCATGGCTCTGATTCTGAGTGACTGTGTGTCCCTGGGCATGTTCACTTAATCTTCCTTGTGTGCCTCAGTTTCCCCTCCTGTACGACAGGGTAGTGGGCTCAGTGTTTGTAAGGGGGTTGGAGAGGCTCAGAAGAAAGAGGCCAGAGAAGTGAGAGCTGAGGCACATTATTAGTTCCACGGTGGGCCGTGCCCCACGTCACTGGTTTGGCCCTGGAAATGGCGCTGGGAGAGACGAGGCAGGTGAGGGCCCCTTTCTGCCGATGGCTGAGGCTGTGTCTACACTGCACTTGATCGACAAAACTTTTGTCGTTCTCAGGTGCTAACCCCCGACTCTCTGAACGGCCAAGTTTTGCTGCAGCCGGTTTGGGTGTGAAGGCTGCTTTGTGGGCAGGAGTGCTCTGCTGCCGAAACCTGCTCGGTGGGGAGGAGGAAAGTACCTTTCCAGCACAAGCGTCGACAAACAAGGTTCGCGCCCGCTGCCGGTTAGCGACAGGGCTGGGCCGACCCCGCCCTGGCACTACAAGCTGCCGAGGGTGGATGGACCCTGCGTCCTGCCTTCCCTGCTGTTCGGGCTCTAATTTGGCGCAAGCGGTGCGTCCCAGGCGACGGGGAGAGCCGCGGCGCACGGTTCCTCGGCCCACGGGAGGAAATCTCCTCGTAGCAAGTTGGGACGTGTCGGCTTCGTGTCCCAAGGGCGGTGGGGTTCAAACTTTTTTTCTCGTGAAAATCGTTGACATCTGCCACCCAACATCACGTGATGGAGTGGGGGCTCCGGGGTGGGGTTGAGGATGGGAGCTTTGGGGGGGGGCAGGGCTGGGGCAGGAGGGGCTTCCCTCGAGCGGTGTCCGGGCAGCAAGGGGTGGGGGAAGGAGGGGCTAAGGTGGCCCTGCAGACCACGCTGCCCCCAGAAGCAGCCCCCAGCGGGTTCCCAGCCAATGGGAGCGCGGCACGCTCCAGAGAGACTGACAGGGCGCCGTGTAGATGCAGCCACGGCGCTTTGAAGCGCACACCCGGCCCCTTACCCTCAGCGGGAACCGGCTGCAGCCGGCGCAGGTCCTAGGGCTCCAGCCGGAGGCGCGCCACATGCGCTGAGGGAGGGCGTGAGGCAGGGTCGGGGAATCGCTGCTTGGATCCGCAGGAGGCTCCGGGGCTGGGCTAGCAGCCAGGTGGCACCGTGCTACCAGAGCCGGGGCAAGAGGCCTTCTTGCGTGGCCTCCGTCTCCTGCATTCGGCTGGCCTTTGCCGGGGAGGCGGGGAGACCAGGACGTGCCCTTCAGACTACAGAGGCTTCCAGGGGCTGGTTTGCTTCTGCTTCGCCTGGCATCCAGCCCTGTCGGCCAGCGGGGGCCCGTCAGCAGTCGGAGCAAGGCCAGCCTCGCCGTCCTCCATCGACCTGCCTGGGGCAGCTCCCTCCAGGGCAGCGATGCTCTTCCAGGGCGACCCGCTGGGCTTGCCACGGGCGCAACGAATCTGCTTCTCTCCTTCCCCACTTGCTGGGGCCCTGTAGGAAGGCTTTCCGGGGGGCAGGCGGGTGCCCGGAGAGCCTTGTGCGAGGAGGAGCCCTGCCAGGGGTCTGTCCCGTACACGTGGGACAGCTCGCGTGCTCCTGGCTGTGTCCGGGTCCCCCTCGGAGGGACAGCGGTGGGGGGTGTTCCTGTGTTTTGCTGTGGGCTCTCCATGATGTGGCCTTGTCCAGCACACGTGGCCTGAGGCCTGCAGCCCGTCTTTCCAGCCCGGCACTGGGGTCAGGTGTCCGACGTGCCTCGAGGAAGCCAGCGAGCCCCCAGGCTCTTGCTGCACGGCTTGGCCACGCTCCCTGCCGGCGGGTAGGTCTCGCCCGAGGTGGCTGGCGCGTGGTGCGGAATCCCCCAATCTGTGGGCTGGGGCCTCGTCCCACCGAGCTGGCAGGTGGCTAGGACAAAGGACACAGTCCTCTGGGACGGGCTGCTGGCAGCGAGCCGGAGGTGGTCGCTGGCGCCGTGGCCCAGGGCGGGGCTGGGGGCTCTGCCGGGCGGGTTTCGCTGTGCACCGAGCCATGGGCGGGTTCCTCGGCAGGAGCCGTCTCGGAGCAAGGGCTGGGAAAGGGATAACAGGGCCAGTTTTCTATGCACTCTAGCCACGGTCTCCACGCCCTCTCCCTGCTCTGGGGAGAGGGCCGATGCGCCCGAGCCGCTGCAATAACCTCCCAGCAGCTCGGCAGCTGGACCCCTGCAGCCGCGGGGTGGGCGAGGGGCGGATGGGGAGGCGGACCCGGGAGTCTTGCTGGTGAAGGGCACTCAGGAGGGGAATCCCTGAGCCCATGAGGCTCAGCCCGCGCGATCCCTCCGGAGGGGCCTCGAGCGCCTCACTCCTGCCAGACGGTTGCCAGGAGGAACGGGGCCCGGCCCAGCCTCACTGTCTCTCAGGCAGGCAGTCCCTGGCTAGTGTCGGGGGGGGCTTGGTAGTCCGGCCCCCAAAAACAAGCCCATTCCCTGCAATTGTCATGGGACTCATAATAGGGCTGAAAAAAGGCCCCAAGGGAGCGGGAAAGCTGCCCACAGCCGCTGGGTGTTACGTTCCCCTCAGAAGGTGCCGGGCACATGCACCGCTGCGCCCCACACGCCACCCTGACCATAGCAACGCCGGAACGGGCCCTTCCCTGGGGGGGGGGGGGGGGGGGCGAGGCGGGGGCCATCTTGAAATCAGGAGCCAGAGGCGGATTTTGACCCGGCTCCCCTCAAAAACATCCCAAACCATGATTTTGGTCCAGCCAAAGGGACAAAAAAGTGAGCCCAGGGCCAGGTTCAGCGCCTGCCCCCTGCGGTAAGGACGGGGGGCTCAGCCCTAGGGCTGGGTTCTCCCTACTGCACGAGAGACGGGTGCCGGGGAAGGGGGTCAGAGCAGGGCCGCTCGCCCCCAGCACCTCGCACGGAGCTGTTGGTGTCTCCCCTCGCCCTCCCGTCCGGCAGCCGGGAGCACTTCCGTCGTGTACTGTAAATACTGCGTGTGCCACCTTCTCCTTCCTTCCCTTCCGCGGGAGGCAGGCTGGGCCGGGGCAGGGGGAACGCGACCGAGGTTCTGTACTAAGACTTTTTTGTATTCCACAAACTTTTTGTATATTTTTAATTTTGCTGCGACATGAGATAATTAAATTCCTTTCAATACACGCTGCCTGCAGGCCTCTCCTTGCTCTGCCCTCGTGCGCCACGAGGCGTGTCCCAGCCTGGGGGAGGTGGGGGGGGGTGTGTGTGAGGCAGCAGGCTTCATGGGGCTGGAGAGAACCAGCTACCAAGGGACCTTCTAGCCATACCCGCAGCTGCCTTGTGGTAGAGCAGCGGCCAGGTTACTGCCCGCCATAGCTAGGAGCTGGTCTCTGTGATGTAGTGGGGGGTGCTGTCCATTCGGGCATTCACTGGTCTCTATGCTTGGGCTGTGGGTGACCCCTACTGGCCTGCGTCTGTAAGCACTGCCCAGCGGGGGTCGCCCTGAGGACCCTCAGGTCACGTAGTCCATGGCCCAGCCGGTTCTTACCTGCCCAGGGAAGGGGTCTGAACAAAGGAAGGGTGTGGCCTGGAGAAGGGGCAGTCATGAAGAGAAGAGACTAAGCGGAGTGCTGGGGGTTCAGGGGCCTGTGGACCCCTCCCCACGGGGTCTAGGGCTGCCAGCCCCTGACTCCTTATGTCCACACCACGTCTACACTGTGCTGTGTCCTGGAGAAGCAATAAACCCTTCTCTGTTCTACTGGCTAGCGCAGTCTCATCTTGCTGCAGACAGGGTGCCGGATCGGGGGGTACCCGACGCATTGCCAGTCTCCCATGGGGCAGAGTAGTCACAGCTGGTGGCAGTCAGAGCTGAGACTTTGCCTCACTTGTTTGTGGCTGAGCTGGGGGTGGCCCATGGCCAGAGGACGGGGAGCCAGGAGTCCAGGACTTCCTGGGTTCTGTTTCCAGCTCTGCCCCTAACTTCGGGAAGCTGCCTCAGTTTCCCCAGTGGCAAAATGGAGATAATGGCTCTGCTGCCCTTCCCAAGGGGAGCCACTATGTCAGTGAGGCGGGAGACACGCTGCAGGGAGGGAGCAGCATACGAGCATGTTGGTGTGATCCCCCTCCCCCAGAGCTGGGAGAGGGCAGGACACGTGCTTCTGAAAATATCCCCTCGATGTGCAGCAGCAGGCAAAAAAGCCAACAGAATGCTGGGAATCATTCAAAAAGGGAGCAAGAATAAGACAGAGACCCGCCCATTGCCTCTGTCTGAATCCAGCGTCCGCCCCCATCTTGAATCCTGCCGTGAGACAGTGTCGGGACATCGCCGGTCGCGAGGCTTGGGCTGTGGGTGACCCCTACTGGCCTGTGTCTGTGAGCACGGCCCAGTCGGGGGTCGCCTGAGGAACCTCAGGGCACGTAGTCAGTGACCCAACCGGTTCATACCTGTCGAGGGACGGGGCTTGTGATGGCGCGTCGGGTCCCCCTGATCCTGCATCACCGTAGCAGCAAGAACAGACTTGGCCGAACCGAGGGGTTATTGCTTCTCCAGGGTACAGCACAGACGTGACGTGGCTACAGGAGTCAGGGCCAGGATGCCGCAGACCCCTTGAGATGGGTCCTTGGGCCCCTAGATCCCAGCCCCCTCCTTAGTCTGTCCCCTTCATGGTTCCAGCCAGAAACTGACCCTTCCCCCAACACTCACTTCCTTTGTTCCATCCCTTCCTAGAACTGGTCCAGTCACTGTCATGGGGGCCCTCAAGGCGCCCCCGCTGGGCCGTGCTCACAGACACAGGCCGGTAGGGGTCACCCACAGTCCACAGCCCAAGCACAGCAACCAGCAAGGTAGGGACACTACGTCACAGGGCTGAACAAAGGAAGGGGCAGGTTTGGAGAAGAGTCAGTTTGGCTGGGGCAAACATGGAGAGAAGAGACTAAGCCAAGCGCTGGGAGTCCAGGGGCCTAGGCACCCCTACCCCAAGGGGTCTGAGGCTGCCTGGCCCTGACTCCTGTAACCACATCACGTCTACGCTGTGCTGTATTCTATTCTACTGGCTGGCGGAGTCCCATCTTGTAGCAGATGGGGTGCAGGATCGGGGGGTCCCCGATATACCGGCACACCTGCGTGCAGATGTGGTCGCTCTATCTCAAAAAAGATCTCTTGGCATTGGGAAAGGTTCAGAAAAGGGCAACAAAAATGATGAGGGGTTTGGAGCAGGTGCTATATCATATGAAGAGAGATTAAACAGTCTGGGACTTTTCAGCTTGGAAAAGAGGAGACGGAGGGGGGACAGGATAGAGGTCTCTAAAAGCAGGGGTTGGGTGGAGAGGGTGCATTCAGAAAAGTTCTTCATGAGTTCCCATAAAGAAGGACTAGAGGACACCAAAGGAAAGGAATGGGTAGCAGGCTTCAAACTAGTAAGAGAAAGTTGTTCTTCACAAAGCAAATAGTTAACCTGCGGAACTCCTTGCTGCAGAAGGCTGTGAAGGCTACAACTAGAACAGAGTTTAAAGGGAAGTGAGATCAAGTCATGGAGGTTGGGTCCATGGAGTAGTCTTAGCCAGGGCGTAGGAGTGGTGTCCCTGCCCAAAGTTTGTGCAAGGCTGGAGAGGGATGGCACGAGACAAATGGCTTGGTCACTGTCTTCGGTCCATCCCCTCCAAGGTCCCTAGTGTTGGCCGCTGTCGGCAGACAGGCTACTGGGCTAGATGGACCTTTGGTCTGACCCAGGACGGCCATTGTAAGCTCAGGGCTCAGGGTCGGGGGTCTCAGTGGACCCCCTTGATTTTCATGCACACCTGCTCCTGGGTGGCCAGGTTGGCAGCTCTCCTGCCCTAGATGGCCACTTTCCTGTGCCTAGTGCGGAGATCGTGGACAAGGTCCACAATGTCCGCACTAGCCCAGGAAGGTGCCCGCCTCTTGCGGTCCAGCGCAAGCTCCCGGGAGCCGCCAGCCTGGTCCCGGCAAGAGGGGGTGGGCTGGGGGACATCGGGTGGGTGGCTCTGTGCCGTGCCAGGTGCAGGGTCTGCCGGCTGGGTGCTGGCAGGCTTGCACCTGGCACGGGCACCGTAGCCAGCCCGTGCCCCTTTAAGGGGTCCGGGGCCGGGAGGGGGGCATAGAGTTTCCCTGGTGTTGGCCAGAGTGGCCACCAGGGAAACCTGGGGAGGGCTAGCCTCCCACTAGTTCGAATTAAGGGGCTACACACCCCTTAATTCGAACTAGTAAGTTCGAACTAGGCTTAATCCTCGTAAAATGAGGTTTTCCTAGTTCGAACTAAGCGCTCCGCTAGTTCGATTCAAATTCGAACTAGCGGAGCGCTAGTGTAGCGCCTATGAATGTTAGTTCGAGCTAACATTGTAGTGTAGACATACCCTAAGGGGGGACAGGATAGAGGTCTATAAGATCAAGACATGCATGGAGAAAGTGAAGAAGGAAAAATCAGTTACTTGTTCTCATAAGAACTAGGGGGTCACTAAACGATATGAATAGCTAGCAGGTTTAAAACCAACCCAAGGAAGTTTTTCTTGACACAAGGCACAGTCAACCTGTGGAACTCCTTGCCAGAGGATGTTGTGAAGACCAGGACTTGAGCAGGGTTCAAAAAAGAGCCAGATAAATCTGTGGAGGTTAGGTCTCTCTGGCTATTAGCCAGGTTGGGTAGGGATGGTGTCCCTAGACTCTGTTTGTCAGAGGCTGGGAATGGATGACACAGGCTTGAGGGTGGGATCCCATCAAAGAATCCGGGAGGCAGGACCCCCCCGAAGGTGGTTACGAGACCCCCAGCAGATGCTGCTCAGCCCCTGTGGGAGGTTCCTGCCTGATGCCAGCCCCTTTGTGCTCCTGCCCCTCGCTGTGGGGCTGGCTATGTAGCCTCACTGGGTGGTCCTGGGTGATTCCCAGTGGGGGGAACTGCAGGACACAGCCGCCCGGGCTGGGCTTGGGAAGGATGCACGGCACATGGCACATGGCGGGGGACCGACTTTCCACTGCCGGAGGGCACCTCGCAGGAAATGGAGCCGCCCAGGGGCTGGCCAGGCTGTGGGGACGCAGGGCGTGCGTTAGCACAGGCCGAGGGGCAGGGTCGGCCCGGACAGCAACGGGCCCGCCCCAGGGAAGGGACTGGCCCCGGGAGAGCGGTGCCGACTCTGGGGAAAGCCCCTGGCTGGCATCGAGTGGCCTTCACCCGGGGGCCCGTGTGCAGGAGAAATCACGGAACGTAGCAGCCTCGTGAGGCGCCTGACGCCAGCGATGCCCCAGCTCCTGCAGCGCCTGAGGGTCTGTCCCCTTCCTGCCCACAGGCTGGCGAGGGAAGAGGACATCTCTGCAGCTGCTGGGGCAGGGGCCGGGGCACGGGGGAGGCGGGGACCGTCCCTTCTGGCCTGGTGCCTCTCTCCCGCACTCCACGGCGTGGGCCAAGCCCGCTCCGAGCTCCCCGCAGTTCAGGGGTGGCGGGTTGGGCCTCCCATCAGCGTTCCCTGCTCACCAGCTGGGGTCCCTTGTGGGTGCTGATTTGGAGCCCTGCTGGTAGTTTCTGAATCCCCCAGGGCCTTGGTGCAACCCCCACCATGGGCAGCATTTCAGCTCCCCGGCTCTCGGCTCTGCTCCGGGTCCCGCCTTGCCCGACAGTGGCAGTGCTTGGCTCCGGTTTGCTCGGGCAGGAGACCCAGGGGAGCCTTCGAAGACGGCGCTGGCAGAACCACCGCGCTCTCCCAGTTGGGTTATTAAAATTCGGTGGCCCGACCACGCAAGGAGGCCAACAGATCCCTTCCCGGGGCCGAGCGAGGGCCGGCATCTGTGTGCGATGGAGCCAGCGTGTGTGAGCAGGACAGACAGGCAGACGGCAGCAGCGCCCAGAGACACGGTGGGCTAGGGGCTGGGGCAGGTGCGAGCCCCTTAGGGGCGAGTGTTGCCCCGGGCGGGGGGGTGAGCAAGCTGGCTTTGGCAGGGCAGGCCCAGCAGCCCCTGCCCCCGTCTGTTGGCCAGCGCCCAGCTCTCCGAGCCCTGCTCCCGCCCTGGAGGGGCAGGAACTCCGCAAGGTCACGTCGGAGCCGGGGCTGGTGGAGTTTCCGACACAGGAAAAAAACAAAGGACTCGCCCGGAGCGGAAAGAGCTGCCTGGTCCGTGACAGGAGCGGAGCAGGGACAGGACATGGAGTACGAGGCCAAGAAAGGGAAGAAGGTACGTACCCGCCGAGCTGGCATTTCTCACAGGATGGCTCTGCGGGGCGGTGGGCCCTGGCGGGGCACAGTGCAGGGCACCGAGTCTTGCCCGGGGGGGAACAACGGCCCACGTGCCCCCCCTAGGCAGCGTGGAGGAGCAGGTACGTGGGAATTTTACAGAGCTGGCCGTACAGGGGAGAATGGCAGCCACTGGGGTAAGGGGAGCCCTGTGGCCAGCCGTGCTGCTGCCACTGGGATATGGGGAGCCCTGTGGCCAGCCGTGCTGCTGCTACCGGGATATGGGGAGCCCCATGGCCAACTGAGCTCCTGCCACTGGGGTATGGGGAGCCCCGTGGCCGCCGTGCTCCTGCCACCTGGATCCAGGGAGCCCCGTGGCCAGCCAAGCTCCTGCCACCGGGATATGGGGAGCCCCGTGGCCAGCCGAGCTCCTGCCACCGGGATCCAAGAAGCCCATGGCCAGCCGTGCTGCCACTGGTGTGGCCGGGGAGCTGGGAGCTGCATGCAGGACCCTGGGGGCTGAGCTGTCTCTCGTGGATGGCGAATTGCTCTGCCCTGCTCTGCCCTGCCCGGCCCATGGGATAAGATGGTGCAGATGAGGCTCTCTGGCCAGCTAAGGGCTTTCCCTTCAGGGGCTCTGTGCAGAGGGGAATACGCAGCCTGCCCCTTGGGTCTCTTACTCCCCTTTGCCCCTGCCACTGACCTGGGGCCGAGGCCTGGCCGGGTTTTTCTGCGAGGCAGCGGGCAGCCATCCAGCCTTCTGAGCTTGGCCCAGGAAGCACCCGGCTCCATCCTTGAGTCCTCCCTTCAGAGCAGCCCTGCCATTTCCTCCCTCCCCGGGGGCTGGACCTGGGGGGCTGTTCAGCCCCAGCCCACCCACAGGAAGGGCACCCCCAAGCCGCTCCCTCCAAACCCGCTGCCCCACCTGTTCTACGCTGGGCAGGCGCCTTGGGCCCAGGGCCTGGGTTCACTGGATTTGTTTCCATGGCGCCATCGGGGCCGACTCCTGAGGGAGCTCGCTCTGTCTCTTGGGAAAGATCCCCCCTCAGCATTTCCAATGGCCCCTTTACTGTACATGGGATCACCCCCGGGGGTGGGGGGGGCGGCTTCCTCTCATTGGGGTTTGCTGTCGAACCCAGCGCCTGAGAGTCATGTTTGTACACGGCCAACGCCAGCCCCTCTGGGGCTGGGGACGAGGTGCCGGCTTCTCACCCGTCCTCTGTTCTCAGGGGTTTGTGTCGCCCATCAAGCGGCTCGTTTTCCCCAAGGCGGCTCGCAGGCCGGCGATCAGGAGCAGCGTCTACCGGCGGCCTCTGCATTCGGTCCCTCTCTACCCCCCCGACTACCTCATAGACCCCCAGATCCTGCTGCATGACTACGTGGAGAAGGAGGTGAAGGTACACAGGGGCAGCCCAGCCGCTCAGGGGCCGTCCCCGACGCTCAGAGCGGGGCCCAGAGGCCTGCCAGGGGTCCCTGTTGCCATGCTCCAGGGTGGGGGCTCACCTCTGGCTGGGGCACGGGGTGCCTGGCCTGCCCCAGGTGTGTGGGAATTGCCCCCGGTGATGTGGAGTGAGGAGACAGGCCAAACTGGGCTGAGCCGTGTCTGCCACAAACACACCTGGCCCCTGGCTCTTCCCTCGGTCCCTGGCCTCTCCGGGGCTTGGCAAATGCCCAGTTCCCGGGTCACCGGGCCCGCGAACGCCCGGGGGAGGCTGCGCTGAGGGGAGCTATTTGAGCTGTGAAGTGACCAAAAGTTTCAGCTTCAGAGCCACGTGCCCGGCAGGGCCCTTTGGCAAGAGCAGGCTGGGCCCCAGGAGCTGGGAACCCTCCTGCAGCGGCCGCCCCCTCGTCTCATGGGCTCCCCTGGACACCCCCTCCCTCGGCCAGGATCAGCGCCCACCCCCTGTGCTTTTTTGAGGGGGAAGCACATGTTGCGGCCACGGGTTCCCCCTTCACTCGGAGACCCAGGGCAGGACTCAGAGAGGAGACCCCTCCCCTTGTGTCCTGCAGGGGTATAGGAATGTGCCCCATACTGGGCAGTGCACCCCACACGGACCCGCAATGGGGGCTTGAGGGGCCCTGTACGCGCTCTAGCTGCCCCTGCGGGGTGAGCAGGCAGGAGTCCCAGCTGGGGAAGCAGTTGGGGATGGGGGGCAGAGAGGGGATCCCACTAGGGAAAGACTCGGCAGACCCTCTCTGGGAAGAGAGCAGGGAGTCCCGGCGGAAAAAAGCCCCTGCAGAGAGGTGGGGAGGGGAAGAGCAGACCCCGTGACAAGAACGAGGGATCACCAAATGAAATGAATAGGTATCAGGTTTAAAACGAACAAAAGGAAGTTTTTCTTCACACGCGCACTGTCAACCTGTGGAACTCCTTGCCAGAGGATGTTGTGAAGACCAGGACTTGAACAGGGTTCAAAAAAGAACTAGATAAATTCATGGAGGTTCGGTCCATCGATGATGATTAGCCAGGATGGGCAGGGATGGTGTCCCTCGCCTCTGTTTGCCAGACCCCTGAGGAAGGGGGAGACCCCAGATGGGGGGGCTGGGTTAGGCCCAGAAGGACAATGTGGGAGCCAGACTTGGCAAAGCGCAGGAGGGGGATCTGGCAGAAGCCAGCGGGGGTGGGGGGCGTACTGGGACAGCGACTCTGCCACCGGCTGCCTTCCAGGGTGGGGAGGGGAGCCGCCCCGTCTTGTCCCGGATGCTGCGTCGACGGCGCCTGGTGTCGGGCCCCTGGCGCCTCAGGCTCGTCTCTCTTCAGTTCTTAGGCCACCTGACCTGGGTGACGTCCTCCTTGAACCCCTCCAGCCGGGATGAGCTGCTGCAGCTGCTGGACACGGCCCGGGTAAGGGAGGGAGCCGCCTCCACTCAGCCCCTGTGCTCCGAGGGCCGGCGCCACTGCCCCAGGCTGCAGGGAGCGGACGGGCAGCCTGGCTCAGGCGGCTTTGGTGTGGAGAGGGCTGGCGAAGGGCTTCATGAGGAGGGAAGGGAGGGGCGGGGGGGGGCCGCTCTCCCAGCCACGCCCTGGCACTGCCCATCCTGACTCAGGGACTCCTCGCTGCCCAGCGCCCCCCGCCAGGCCACCTCCCTCTGCCTAAGACCGGGTTCCTTCGCCCCCTGCAGCAGCTGAAGGAACTGCCCCTGCAGACCACCCCAGAGCAGGACAGCATCCTGAGCCTGTCGGCCCGCTGCCTGCTCCTCACCTGGCGGGACAACGAGGAGCTCATCCTGCGCATCCCCACCCACGAGATCGCCGCCGCCTCCTACCTGCGCGACGACGCCCTGCACCTCCTGGTGCTGAAAACAGGTGCCCAGACTCCC
Organism: Pelodiscus sinensis; assembly: GCF_052426305.1. Lineage (NCBI taxonomy): Eukaryota > Metazoa > Chordata > Testudines > Trionychidae > Pelodiscus > Pelodiscus sinensis. The sequence goes on from NC_143068.1 coordinate 34,329,876, forward strand.
CGGGCCCCGGCGGGGTCCTACCCTGCACGCCCGTCTGCCCACGCTGGGTCCGCCAGCCCCATGCCCGGCTGCTTTGGCCTGCCCGTCATTGCTGGTGCCCCAGCCAGCCTGTGTCATATCCCTGGGGCCATTCGGCATCTGGCTGTGCCCAAGGACCCACTGCTCTTGCGGCCCCCAGCTGCATGCCACAGTAAAGGGGGGGGTCCTGTGTGCCTTGCTCCCTGGCAGCGGCAGGGCTGCGGCTCACGACAGCGCGTCCGTCCTGGGCAGGTACAAGAGCTGAGATCTCTCTGCCAGCCCTTGATGGAGCTGCTGGGGGGGCCCAGCGGGTACCAGCTGCTAAGCTAAAGGAAGGGGTGTGGCACCTGGCGCCCCCTAGTGGCTGTAGATTGCAATGGCGTTAGGGGTTTGGACCAGGTCCCATCGGAAGAAAGATTAAAAAGACAGGGACTGTTCAGCGCCGAAAAGAGGAGACTCAGGGCGCGTCTACACTGCACCATAACTCGAAATAAGAAGCGCCCTTTGAGCGGCGCACATTGCAGATCTTATTGCGATGCTACTTCGAAACAGCTTATTTCGTCATTTGGCGCGGTTCACCCCGCGCCAAATCTCCACATAAAGCGCTCTTCCAAAACGTCCCTTACTCCTCGTGGAATGAGGGTTACGGGAATGTCGGAATAGCGAGCCCAAAATGACAGGCTTGCTGTGGAGACACGGGATAGCTATTTCGGGATTCTGCAGTATCCCGAAATAGCGTTGCAGTGTAGACGTATCCTAAGGGTGGATAGGATAGAGGTGTATAAAATCAAGACATGTATGGAGAAAGTAAAATAAGGAAAAGTTATTGACTTGTTCCCATAACAAGAACGAGGGATCACCGAATGAAATGAATAGGTATCAGGTTTAAAACAAACAAAAGGAAGTTTTTCTTCACACGCGCACTGTCAACCTGTGGAACTCCCTGCCAGAGGATGTTGTGAAGACCAGGACTTTAACAGGGTTCAAAAAAGAACTAGATACATTCATGGAGGTTCGGTCCATCAATGGCGATTAGCCAGGATGGGCAGGGATGATGTCCCTAGTCTCTGTTTGTCAGAGGCTGGGAATGGGCGACAGGGGAGGGATCACTGGACGATTCCCTGTTCTGTTCCCTCCCTCTGGGGCACCTGGCATTGGCCACTGTGGGCAGACCGGACACTGGACTGGATGGCCCTTTGGTCTGACCGTTCCTATGTTTTTATTGCTTTAGCGTCCCTTTATGGGGGCCCAGGCTGACTTCCAGATGCCAGGGGGTGTGGGGAAGGAGGAGAGTCACCTCGTAGGTCCCAGGGTCGGATGCAAGACAGGCAGGGAACAAAGTGGGTACCAACCCGCGTCCGGTGGGGGAGGCAGCATCTCCTCATGCCACTGGGGAGGGGGAGCTTTCCGAGCACTGGGCTTGTCTCTCCTCTCTTCCAGGCCTGGGAGTGGATCCTGTTCCCGCAGGGGGGAACCTGGACGTGTACCCAGGGGGTAGCCTGGAGAAAAAGTTCCCTGGAGGGGCGTCTGAGAAGAGGCCGGCGGGGGTCTGCCTGGAGTCCAAGCATCTGGGGGGCACCATGGAGCGGCGGCACACCATCTGCAGCCTGGACTGGAAGATGGCCCGGGGCGGGCAGGAGGGCAGGCAGGGCGGGGGCGGGAGCCTGGAGAGGAAGCAGGCGGGTGGCAGCTGGGAGAAGAGGCGCAGCCGCCGGGTTGGGGGCAGCTGGGAGCGGAGACAGACCAACAGCAGCAGCTGGGAGCGGAGGCAGCTGAGCAAGGCTGGGGGCAGCTGGGAGCGGAGGCAGACCTACAGCGGCAGCTGGGAGCGGGGCAAGACCTACGGCAGCTGGGAGCGGAGGCACACGGGGAACAACCCGCTGGATCCCAAGGAGCCCAGCCCTGAGGCCTATTGCAACCTCATCATCCTGGCCGTGGCCAACAGGGTGAGTAGCCGTCCCAGGGGCGACCCACCCGTCGGGCGACCCGCCGCAGGTCACAACAGGCGTCTTCTCTCCTGGGGGCAGGATGCCGCCGAAGAATCCTGCGCCCTCATCTGCCAGGTCTTCCAGATCATCTACGGGGACCAGAGCATCGAGTGCGTGGACCGGGCTGGCTTCCACTACACCTCCACCCCCGAGCGGCCCTGGCTCTCCAGCAGGAGTGAGCGCCTGGAGGAGTGGGGTGACCGGACGGGGGGCCCCTCCCGCTGCTGGGTGGTTATCACGGAGCTCCGCGGCGGGGAGGCCCACATGCGGTGGCAGGGTGGGGCAGTCTGGCAGTGGGGGTGGGGTGCTGCCGGGGGGCAGCATTTGGGCTGGCAAAGCACGGAGGCAAGAGTTGTGGGGTGGCTGGGATTCCGCGTACGATGCCTCGTGTTCTGGCCTCGTGCCGGACCTGGCACCGTGTAGCAAACAGGAAAGGGGGGCTGGTGCCCGGGGAACACAGGGATGGGACAGTTCCCTAATCCTCCCCTACGGCCTTGCTTTTCCCAGGCGAGAGCTGCCACACTGACGGGACGTACGGATACGACGCCGATTTCAGCTGCTGCAGCTCATTGTACGTCCTGCTCCCTGGGGGCCAAATGACCCCCCCTTTATTCCTGGGCATGCTCCATGCAACCCTACGCTGCCTGTTTGCCCCTTGTGTGCGGGAGCCAGGCCCTGGGCAGGGACTCAAAGCAGCCTGAGTTAGAAACAGGGGGACACATTTATCTGCCTTTAAAGTGCTTGCATCTGTACAAAGGGCTGGGAGCTGCCAGCCAGAGTCCAGCACTGGGCACGTGAAACAAAACCTCTTTGGTCCAAAGGGAAGCCGGGAAAGTCCAGGAAAGACTCAGGAACAAGGTTATCCTAGTCCAGGAGTTTTCTTGCTCCCAAATGGTAGGCTTCACCCGCAGGGTCATAGAATCATAGAGCTGGAAGACACCTCAGGAGTCATCAAGTCCAGCCCCCTGCCCAAGGCAGGACCAGTCCCAACTAAATCAGCCAGGTAGGTTGTTTGTAATGCAGCTGGCTGGTGCCACAGAAGAAAACAGCCTACTACAGCTGCCAGCTGGTGGAGTTGCACTTTTAGTTCAAAAGCGTATTGCAACCCTGGGTGGTCCCAGGGTTCCATCCCTGCTGACCAATCGCGCAGAGGGTTATTACATGAGGAATTACCCATAATCCACCCTGCAGAGATTTCAAACTTCAACTTCCTTTAGCAAACAAATAACCAGCCAACTCGCACCCAAGGAAGCTAGCCAATCAGCTCAGCACATTATAGCGTCAAAATATCACGCTTAAAAATTCCACGTTCCTTTATTTTACTCAATTGCAAACCTGCCTGTAGCAGTTTTCAAGTGCCTAAAGGGTGTCACAAGGAGGAGGGAGAAAAAGAGTTCTCCTTGGTCTATTATGATGGGACAAGAAGCAATGGGCTTAAATTGCAGCGAGGGAGGTTTAGGTTGGACATGAGGAAAAACTTCCAAACTGTCAGGCTGCGTCTAGACGGGCAAGTTTTTCCGCAAAAGCGAACGCTTTTGCGCAAAAACTTTCCAGCTGTCTACACTGGCCGCTTGATTTTGCGCAAAAGCACTGACGTTCTACTGTCTGAAATCAGTGCTTCTTGCGCAAATGCTTTGACATTCCCGTTCAGGCAAAAGCCCTTTTCCGGAAATGTTTTTGCGCAAGAGGGCCAGTGTAGACAGCTAAAAACTGTTTTGCGCAAAAAAGCCCCGATGGCGAAAATGGTGATCGGGGCTTTCTTGTGCAAAACCGCGTCTAGACTGGCATGGATGCTTTTCCGTCAAAAGTGCTTTGGTGGAAAAGCGTCCGTGCCAATCTAGACGCTCTTTTCCGCAAATGCTTTTAACAGAAAAACTTTTCCGTTAAAAGCATTTGCGGAAAATCATGCCAGTCTAGACGTAGCCTCAGGGTGGTTAAACTCTGGGATAAATTGCCTGGGGAGGTTGTGGAATCCCCATCACTGGAGAGACTGAAGAGCAGGTTGGACAGACACCCGTCAGGGATGATCTAGATGGTGCTTGGTCCTGCCGGGAGGGCAGGGGAGTGGATGTGATGACCTCTGGAGGGCCCTTCCAGTTCTAGAGTTTGAGTCTATGAAAATGGCCACTAAGCCCCTGAACTACATTTCCCAGAATGCCGAGCATGAGGTCAGAGGTTACAGCCCCATCTCAGGTATAAAAGGCTCCAGCGGCCAGCCAGCCATCTCTCCTGCAGGGGAAGTTCCTAAGAAAAAGACTCCAGCCAGGAAGCAATCCCACTGCCTGGAAAGTGGGGTGGGGTGGGGGGTGAAGGAGGATGTCTGGAGACAGCCCCCCTGATCTCCTTCCCTTCTGCCTGCAGCGATGGCTCCCACGAGACCTTTGAAGCGTATTACAGCGGGACGTCTTCCCCGTCCTTCCGGGAGTCACGTCACAGCCTGGCCACCGCCTGCAGCGGGAGCGACCAGAGCAGCGTGGGCCTGGAGCAGCTGCAGGACTACATGGTCACGGTGCGCTCTTTGCTGCTGCCTCCTGCCCCTGTCCCCGGCATCCTTCCAGCCCCGTGTCCTGCCCCATCGTTGCCGGGGAGCCTGGGGTGAGGCAGGGCTGGATGGGGATGTCTGCAGCCACCTCTGACCTCGCTCTCGCTCTGCTCTGCAGCTGAGGAGCAAGCTTTCTCCCCTGGAGATCCAGCGCTTCGCGTTGCTGCTCAGGGAGTACCGGATGGGTCGGTCCGTCCAGGAATACTGCTCGGACCTGCTGCAGCTCTACGGGGACAAGAGGAAATTCCTCCTCCTGGGTAAATGGCTCGTTCCTGAGCCCTCTTGCCGGGGGCGCAGCCGGCTGGTGAGCGCAGCGTCTGGGGCATGAGACCTGGCGGCGCCTCGAGGAATGGATGCGGCCTGCGCAAAGACGGGCCCGTCGTTCCAGGGAGCTGAGGTTTGCATGGCCTGGCTAGAGCCGGGCCCAAAGCAAAAAGCCCAGGGCCAGAGTTTGCGCAGCCTGGTCCAGGCGCCCCTGAATGTGGGGCTCAGAGCCTGCGAACGTGGCAGTGCTTGTAATTAACCCACCTCCCTCCCCCGCCCTGCGAAAAACCAGGGGTCCAGACATGGGTCCCTGTGAGCTGTATGGCCACATGTCAGCACGGCTGCCTAGCTCGCCCTGGGCTGGGCAGGGGATGGTGTGAGCCGGGTGTCTCCCGAAGCCAACCGTGGCCTCCTCCCTTCCACTGTGGCTGGAGTGGCCCATCCCTGGACCTCCCACTCCCCCCACTGTGGCTCATCCCTGGACCTCCCACCACCACGATCTCTCCCCTTCTCCTCCCCCCCGGTCCAACCCTGGACCTCCCCCACACTCCCAGACAGAGCTCTTGCACCCTAACCCTTGGTTGCAGCCTGAGCCCCTCACCTCTGGCCCCATCCTAGGGCCTGCACCCCTAGCAGGAGCCCTCACACTCTTGCACCCCCCACCCTCTGTCCCACGTGAATGTTGTTAGGTGCACCAATATGCAGGTGATGTCGCACGCCTCCCCACCCCCATTCTGCACGTCACCACAGTGGTGCACATAAGAAAATTCATTCTGCTCAGGGCTGGGAAAAATTAGAGGGACACTAGCCAGGTGGCTCCCAATTCTGGTTTGGGTTTCTCTCTCTAAGGCAGGGATTGAAAAGAGAAGCCTTCGGCTTATAAAGGTTCTGCTCCGATAGGGGTGACCCTGCCAGCTTCAGTGGCCCTGTAGTGGGAGTTCAGAACCAGACCCAAGAATATGGCCCGGAGTGAGGGGCTGCAGGGACAGTGTGTGCAGGAGGCTGGGGGCGCAGGATGGTGCCTGTACAGGCGGGTGGATTAGGGGAGTCTCTGGGCCTCCGTTGCCCCTCTGTAGGATGGAGGGGACAGGCCTGCCCTCCCAGAGGGGTGTGAGGAGGATCTGACGAGCAGCAGGAGATGCATGGAGGGTGGGGTCCGGAGGGTACAGCGTGCCTGGGTCCCCTTTAACCAATTAAGTGGGGGGCCAGGCTAGAGCGGCCCCCGCAGAAGGCAGGGGCTGCTCCAGCCCAGCTACCCCAGGCCCTGCACAGGGGCTACCACAGCTGCCTCTGCCGGATCCCGTGTGGAGGCTGCCGGCTCCCAGCTCTCACAGGCTGGGAGCCGGCAGCCCCGTGCTGAGGGCCTGGTAGGGCTCTATCCATGGCTGGGCTGCTCCTGGATGCCAGGTAACCATTTCACCAGTCCCCGTAGTCGGGACTTGCTGCCTTTAGACACAGAGACTCAGGGGGCAGCCCCTGGGCTCCCCCGACCTCTCTGGCCCCCGGGAGCCCGAAGGCCTCGCAGGGCAGCAAGCGCCTGCCGGCTCCCGCCCCTCCTGAGTGCGCGTGTCCCTGCAGGCATGCGGCCCTTCATCCCCGACCAGGACATCGGCTACTTTGAGAGCTTCCTGGAGAGCATCGGCATCCGGGAAGGGGGCATCCTGACCGACAGCTTCGGGCGGATCAAGCGCAGCATGAGCAACACGTCGGCCTCCGCCGTGCGCAGCTACGACAGCTGGTCCCTGCACTCCGAGGCGGAGTCCTTCAACCGCCGCATCACGGACATCACCCACGACATCGAGGCCCTGGCTCGCGACGAGGAGGACGAGCAGGAGGAGGAGGAAGATAACTATCTGTGAGGGACTCCTCCCTCCCCCGGGGAGTCGCGCTGCAGGCGGGAGATTCCTGGGGGGCCCGAAACCTCCTGGCTGAACCCAACGGGGGCCAGCTCCACCCGCCTTTCGCCGCTGCCCTGCTGGCTTTGGAACTCTCCCTGCTCCCGCGCGGCCTCCTCAGCTCCTCCGGGCCTTGGACTCTGCCAGGGAGAGCTGGGGGGAGACGGAGCTGGGGCCTTGGCTGCACCCGCCCCAGAGTGGCTCTGTATGTGCCTCGCCACCCCATGGTGTGGCTGGGCTGGAGCCGCACGAAAGCCCCCAGAGGGACTGGGGCAGCAATGTACTGTTACATGCCCAGAGACTCTACTCAGCATCGGGGGGGGGGGGGGGGGGGGGAGGGATCCTGCATCCGCCCCCGGGAAGCAGAGACCCTGCGGGCCAGGTAGGGCCGTGTGTTCCGAACAGAATTAAACTGCGGGGCTGGCACTTGTGGTCTTGCTAGGCCTGCAGGTCAGAGGGGCGCCCGGGGGCAGCCTGGGAAGGGAAGGGCCGCGTCCCAAGCGAAGTAGGCCCGAGGGAGAGGGCCAGGGTGCCATGCTGGCCGCCCTCCAGGGAGAGGAGCGGGGGGCGGGTCCCCGTGTCTGAGTGCTGTGTAGAGCAAGGAGGGGACAGGCCCACTCCAGATCGGGCCTCGGAGAAGGGCGTGGGATGCTCGTGAGCGCTGGGTGGCTCCCGGTGACGTTAGGGCCACGCTGGCATCACTGGGAGGCCGGAGCGCCAGCTGTGGGCCAGGACTGCCCCCCACAGGGGCCTTTAGAGGAGGGCGGGGTTCAAAGGGGGACCTGAGGAAGGCGACACCCAACACGGCCCATGTGGAGCCCTGCTCTGGAGCTGACTGAGACCAGCTGGGATTGGTGCTGGGGACGCTCGGATGCTGGCGAGGGGGGGCTGGGCAGTGTCGAAGGGCTCTGTAAGGGGGGGGGCTGGGACCATTAAACCCACTGAGCACGAGCCCCCATCGTGGTGGGGGGAGGGAGGGAAGCATTTGCTCAGCTAGGAACTGCCTTTGCACGGCAGCCAGGGTGTGAGGCTACGGGTGAGCCCCGGACGGGACGGGATGGGAGAGCAGCATGGCCTGGCCTGGAGCATCCCCCGCCCCTTGCTCCTTTGCACTCTGCCTGCCGGGGGCACAGCCTGCTCCTTGGCTCAGTGGATGGGGCGATGCCGCTCGGGGTGGGCTGGTGGCAGGTGGCTCACTGCTCGGGCCCCAAAGGGGGGTCTTTGTCTCCCCAGTCGCTGCACTGAAGGCTTCCGGGTGAGCAGGAGAGAGCCCAGCCAAGAGGTCCGGCCTCCTGGGGCCAGCAGTACCCGCCTCCCAAGCAAACATCCCCCCCCCCCCCCGGCCGTCTGGGCAGATGGGCACGGTCTGCCCTAGGGAACGGGCACCCCCTTGCTGGGGCTTTTCTCTGCAGTGAGCCAAGAATCGGTCTGTCCCAGACGACCTCCCACCCCTGGAGAAAGTCTCCGCGGGGCGGCCGGGTGAGTCTGTAACGTTAAAAGCAACGAGTCCTGTGGCACCTCAGAGCCTAACCAAAATATGTGAACCGGGAGCTTTTGTGGGCAAACCCCACTTCCTCCGATGAGCCTGAGTGGAGGGGGAAAAGGAGGGAGTCTCAGAATAAGCGAGGAGAAGCAGGGGGGACGGGGACCTACCAATTGTCGTCCTGGTGCGAACGTTTGCACTTGGTCTGTAAAACTCCAGACCAACACGGCTACCCCTCCGAGACCTGTAACCGTGCAAGGCACCCCGTTCACCGCGTGGAGTGGAAATCCATCCACTGCACAAGGAATCTCACACTGATTCGCACGAACGTCCTCTTCCCGTGCAAGTGCAAACCTCACTAGCACTGGCATGGCAACGGCAGGTATTTTTTAACTTCTCCCTTCACGTTCCGAGGAGTCCCCCCCCCCTTTTCTCCTCCACTCAAGCTCACTGGAGGAAGTGGGCTGTGCCCACAAGAGCTCACGGTACTTCAGGTATATTTGGGAGGCTCTAAGGTGCCACAGGACTGCTCCCCCCATGGAGAGAGCCCCTGGGGCAGACTGCAGCCGGCAGACTGAAATGAGGGGTGCACTTTCTGGGCCGCCTGGAGCTTAGTTGTGGGGGGCTGTTTGCAGGGAGCCCACTGGCCAGGGCTGGGACTTGATGCTGTGCTGGCCCTTGCTGGGGGCAGCTTGCTGGGTGCTAAACGCTCTGCCCCTCTTCTCGGGGAACAGAACAGGACGGGAGCACGTGGTCAGGCATCGGGGGGGGGGGCAAGCAGCAAAGCCCAGAGCCAGGCTATGAACGGTCCCTCCCCTTCCCCAGCGCTGAGGGGGCCTGGAGCCGGGTTGTGCCTTGGCAAAGAGGGTTCTGCACCCGGCGCCCAGGCATCCGGATCCAGGAGCCGCCTTGAGCTGGTTGTGGGGAGAAATGGGGCTTGCACGGGCAATGCCCCAGCAAGGCACTAGGGGGCACTGTTCCCTCTCGGCTTGTCCGCGTGAGAACAGGGCAGGGGCCAAGCCGGCTGTGTGGGGCAGGAGTGGAGTTTTGTGCCCCAGCTACGCCTCACGAGCCAGCCTCAGTAACCCCCGATCAGCTGCCCCCCGGCATGTCCCCCAGGGCCTTTTGAACGCCGCTGGCTTCAATTAACGCCCAGTTCTAACGATCACAGAGACCAGCCCTCGGCTGCCCTGCCGGGCTCCCCGCTTTTACACGGGTGGGGGTCCTTTGGGGGCTCCCCCAGGCCAGTGAGTGACTGGCCAGGCTGCCCATGGGTTCCATGCTCAGCAGCCGCGAGCAAGGTCCGGCTGGGTGGCCTTGGGACCTAGACGTGCTCTGAGCTCCCCATGTCACTCCAGGGCACCCCCGCCGGGCAGCATCCGGTGCAAGGTGGCTGCGTGCTGGGGGGAGCCTCCGTCAAAGGGGGTGTCTGACGTGGGGCCTGTGAGAGGGTGGAACGGTTCCCCCAGGTGAGTAAGTGACTTTCCAGTGCTGGAGGCCACCTGCCAGGAATGGTGCAACCCTGGTGACTGATGGTGACACACGTGCCCCATTGCACAAGAGCACACGGGGCTGGCAGGGACGGACTGTACAAGTCTGAATGAGCTATTGGGTGGCCGGGAGGGGCGTGAGAGAGTCAGGCGTGCCCGGCTGGCGGCGGGGGGGGGGGGGGGGGGGGGGGGGGTGGCGCATCATTTCCTCTCTGGGCAGCTGATGGACTCCAGCCGAGGTCTCCCAGGCGGCGGCGAAGCGCAGCGCTCGCTCTGTCGGTGCCACCAATGTGGAGTAATTTGCATTTCACAAAAGGAAGTTCGCACCCTGCGAGTCAACTTCCTGCTCCGCGACCAGCCGGCGCTGTTACCCCCATGCAGAGTCTCGCCCCCGCCCCTGCTCCCCCGGCTTCGGCGGCAAAACCTCCTGCGGGAGCAGGGCTGGGCGCCTCCCACGCTCCTGGCCAGCGGAATTGGATGTATCTGGCGAGGCGGCGGGGTCCAGGGGTTGCTCCTGGGCCCAGCCGCCCAGCTCCGGTCAGCATTTCCTGCACAGGGTGCGCCAGGCCTGCGCCATGCAGGGCTGGACACTCCCTCCTCCCCCGTGGTTAAAACGCCCAGGGCCTCTATGCCAGCGGGTCAGCAGGGCTGCTCTGGCTCTAGTAGGCGGCCGGGACGCTCTGCCCAAGCTCTATACAGCCCCGAGCACCCCTCCGGCTGGCCCACCCGTGGGGGGGGGAGGGGGGCGCTGCTCATCCCTGTCTCTCGCCTCAGCCTCCTGCACAGGCAGGGGAAAACCAGGAGCAATTGCAATAACAAAACTGCCCTTTCAGCTTCCCCTTCTCCCCGCCCCCCCCCCCCCCGGGAATCCACCCAGCCCAGCTGTGACCCCCACGTCACGCTCCGGCCTGTGCACACATTGCACGCTCGTGCCACTGCTGCCAGGAGGGGGCTGGCGCTAGCTCTTGCCCCGGTGCCTTGAGGCCCTGCCCGGGACTGGGCCCCGCTGGGCAGGGGCTGCACAAAAAGCGAGCCCAGCTGTGAGGTGCTTCCCGTCAGCGGCTCTGGCCAGTTCCCGGCATTTGTCGGAGCACCAAGCCGGCCGGCGTCTGGGCTTCCCCGGGCCAGGGCATGGTGGGAGAGGCCTCCCCGCCTCAGCCCCTGTTTGCACCATTTCCTCCCGCCGCCCGCGGGCTTCATGCGGAGCAGTTCCCTTTTCTCAGCGTGCTGCATGTACAAAGTCCTGCCGCGGAGGAACAGGAAAACGTTTCCCGAGCAGCCCCGGTACCTGCCGCTCAGAGCACAGGGAAGTCCTCGGTGCTGACTGCGCCCGGGGCTTGAGCCTGCCTGCTCGCTTGAGACCAGCTCTGTTACCAACCCAGGCAGGAAGAGGTGGCTGGGTTAGTCTGAGGAGGCCCCCAGCTGCGGTTCACTGGCCTGCTCTGCCACCTGTGCAAACTAGGGATGTTAACGACTAGTCAACAGGAGAGTTGACTAGTTGCATCCCCACACATTGCTTCCTCTATCCGATAGAGGCAGTAAGGGGGGAGAAGAGGGGGTACTGCAAAGCAGCAGCACCACACGGAGCCCGGGACCCGGGGCTCCGCCACTTTGAAACGCCGCCGTGGCATTTCAAAGGGGCAGGCCCGCCCTATCGACTAATCGAATCACTGAGGCAAAAATGCATCGACTATTCGATGAGTCAATGAGACGCTACGTCACATCCTTCATGCAAACCCAGTAAGGCTGAAAATGTGACATCATCATGACTGCTTATGGGTTTGTCCCACACGAGACAGAGTTGAATGACAAGGCATGGGGTGGCGGGGGAGGTGGAGAAATCTAATGGAAAGCTAAAGCCAGCTCCCAGTTATCTGCCAGGAACCCCGTGAAGCAGTCTGGCTTAGCGGGAAGAGGTGCGTTGTGCCCACGAAAGCTCTTGATAGTCTCTGGTTTTGGTTAGTCTCTGAGGGCACGTCGACACTAGGAAATCATTTCGAACTAATAACTCCCGCAATAACTATTTCGAACTAGCGTGTCCACACTGCCAGGAAGTCTTGAAATGAGTCTGAGGAAGCTCCCTTAAGGTCAGTGTGCTGCGAGGCAATCTGAGGTGTGCCTCGGAAAATAACAGAGTTCAAAATGGCCACCCTTAAAGGGCCAAGTGACCTTTCTTTCTTTCTTTTTTTTTTCTCAATAACTTCCCCTCAACCTTTTTTTTTTTTAATTCCCCTCAACAAAAAGTCCTTGGTGTCCCTCATAAAAAAAAATTGTTTGGTGTTCCTCGGTCCTAAGTTTAAGAAACACTGCTCAAAGTGGACACCCTCCCTCCCCTTAGCACCTCAGGGAGCACTGGGGAGTCATTACTTTGAACGACTCTGGGGAGTCGTTATTTTGAAAGAGCAGCAGCGGTGCGTCTACATGGCCGCTCTTTTGAAATTAGCGTTCTTCCCCGTGGAAAGCAGGAGTTGTTAGTTCGAAATAGGCCCCTTATTTTGACATAGCAGGCTTGGCAGTGTGGATGCGCTGCTTATTATTTCAAAACAAGGGGAGTTGTTTTGCAATGGCTCTCTAGGGTGAAGCGGGGCGAAGGTGCTACAGGACTACTCGCTGGTTTTGTAAGCTACAGACGAGACTTCTAGCTTAGAAGGGTTTCTCTGTCCTCCCCTGCACAGCTAGACGAGCAGGTGTGTGGGGCTCCTGGTGGGTGCTAACGGCCGGCGATGTGTGTCACCCAGCCAGCCACAGGAATGTACACGGAAACGCTGGCTGGCCGTAGTTATTTATTTAAAACAACAAAGAAAGATGCAAATGAAGATGCAAATTTGGTGTCATTCTCAGGACTCCTGGGCAGCTTCCTGTAAGGCCGTCAGTGTCAAGATTTGGAGCAAGCCTGGCCCGTCTGTGTGTCCCTCCCAGACATCTGTCCTTGAGCTCATGCTTTCTCTGCTGGAGAATTGGCAAACTGTGTTACATTAGAGCTGCATCCCTCCCCTAGCCGGTGAGACACAGACCTCAACGGCTCAGGACCAGCGTTCCCTGACAGCTGATCACTTGGGCGGCCCCCCTGGGGGAGATCCCAATGCCTCCCACCTGGTTAGCATAGCGCCCCCAGCTGGCAGTGTGTATTTCTATGGGTGGTGCCCCTCTGCACATGCCTCAGTGCACAGAACAAAATGTATTCCGCACATGGATGGAAACAATGAGAGTCAACATTGCTCAGGGGCCAAAGGAGCAATCAGGCGTCTCCACAGGAGAAACAAGCGTGTGAATTCAGCGGGCTAGTTACGGTTGATAGGGATGTATTATTCTCACAGCACAAGGGCTGGCCAAGTATTTTACCAACTGCAGTTGATTAATGACAGAGCCCAAGCACCCAGATTGGGCGATAATTAGACTCGTTAACAATTAAATCAAACAGCAGTTTAAGCCCTGGGTTTTCAAATGATGGGTCGCGCCCAAGGACAGGGAGAGGGATGTCGGGCGCTGGGGTTCGTGCTGCAAGGGGATCAGGTGAGCAGTGGGGGGCTGAGGCAGCTCCCTGCCTATCCTGGCCCTGCACCCCGGGGTGGGGGGGACGCAGAGGGATCCCTGCACTGCCCCTACCCCCAGCACTAGTCCGGCACTCCCATTGGCTGGGAACCTTGGGGCTGCAGGACCAGGAAAGGCAGGAAGCTGCCTTAGTGCCCCCCCCCCCCCTGCTGACCGGAGCCGCTCAAAGTACGCCCCTCCCCCATCCCTGACCCCTCCCCAAAGCCGGAGTCCCCTCCTGGACTCCAAAGCTCCATCCTCAGCCCCACCCCGGAGCCCACACACCAGTCCCACAGCGTTGGGAAACATGGAACAACGTGCCCGTTTTTTAAAGAACGTCGGGTCGCCAGGATCAGCCCGGGACCGTCCCGGGAAAACGGGCGGGATGGGCGCTGTCGCCGGCGCGCTTGCCAGCAGCGAAGAAAACCGAACCCACTTGAGGCCCAAGCAGTCGGAGCGGGGCGCGACTCCCTCTGGCCTGCAGTTTCCTGCTCTGCTGAACTCAGCTTCCCCTTCCAGCTGTGGTCGCGCCTGCTGCTTCCTTCTAGGCTTCTGCCCCGCACTGGCCTGAAGTGCTGCCCTGTCAGGAATTCCTTTCGCCATCAAATTATGCTTCCCGGTGGACCCCCCCTCCCTGCCCCCCATGGGGTCCCTAGCAGCAAGCGCTTCCTGCTCCTGCCTCTTCTCCGTGGTTCCCACACGCAGGCCAAAGGGGCGAGCGAGGGAAACTTGCCCGGGTGGCTCAGAACGTGCTGACCGCGGTGCTATGCCTGGGAAAGAGGTGGCCAAGGCCGGGCAAACACGAAGGTGCAGGAGTTCACTGGTGGCTCCATCCAGGCGGGCGGTGCCGGAGCGGCTCCAGTCTGGCTCCGGGAACTGGTCAAGAGCCATTTGCAAACAGGAGCCATGCTGCAGGCGGAGCCAGCGGGGGTGAGCTGAAAGTGTGGCAGGAGAGCGCCCCACGGCGGCGAGGCCGGCCGAAGGTCCGGACAGTCTCCTGCCAGCCGCCTGGGGGTTACGAGGGCTGATGTGGATGGCGTTCCCCGGCCCAGCGCTTTACACCTGTCAGGACGGCAGCCCTGTGTCGGAACGTCTCTACCCACCTCCTCCCTGAGCATCACTGTGGGACCAGGGGATGCTGGGGAAGGAAGGCTTGCAGCCCCAGTGGGCCTCGTAAATATCAGCCAGAGAAGAAAACAGCCAGGACCCTCCACCCCCGGCAGCATCTGAGCTACACGGCCTAATGCAGGCGTCATGGCCTGCAGCGCAGGGAGGGGAAGTAGAGGGGCATTTCCTCTTTTCTCCTCCCCAGAGGCTGTGTGCTAGTTCGTGTTTTAGACGAGTGACCTTCCCCTGCCCCCCCCCTCCGCCCCGGTGACGAGACAGGTGCCTGCTGGGCAGGCCGGTGCAGTTAAGCAAACGCAAACTGTCTCAGGGCTGCGGCTGTGGCATCGCCGTCTATTTCAGGACGGGCGCCGCACGCCTGTTCCTTCCCCCCGACGCTGCGCTCGGGGCCGCCGGGGCATCGCCAAGGGGCCCGTGACCACATGGAAAGGAACATTTTATGCCCTTTGTGACTATCGTGCCCTGCAATCTCCGTCTGCCGGGGACCACACCCGCCTGCTGGGAGGCTGCTAAAATCTCAGAACATGGCCTAGCCGCTTGCCCTGGTCTCTGAAGGGCGCCTGGCCAGAAAACACTGGATCCTGCCTCGCTCCTGCCGGCCGAGGATCGCAGAGCGCTTTCTAAGGTGAGTGACGGCAGCATCCCCATCTTGCTGGAGCCAAGGTTCAGGGGTGAAATGGGGCTGAAGCCACATACAGCGTCACTAGCAGCACAGAGGCCGGTGTCTTGTTCCCAGGCTGTCAGGTCAGGGAGTTGATCCACCTACCCCGCCCCCCCATCAGAGGACACGGCCGCAATTAAATTCATGCCGTCTTTGATCTGAGGACAGGCCCAGACTGGCCTATAAGACTCGATCCAATGTGAGGTCCTTTCATAAGCCTGGGGTGCTTTAGACCAAGTTTACTGCCAATCAAAATGTAACCCCGGGAGCTTGTTATTCATGTTACAGTGCAGCAATTAGTGTAGGTGTGTGCCACTTGCTTCCATTGTCCAGCATCACTACAGCTCAGCTGTGTGTCATATCACCTGTAGTACCAACGGAGAGTCTTCTTGGGGCGCCGGCAGCAAAGAGTGGTGATGTTGGAGCAGAAGCAGCTGAGTTTGGCCCCCATTGTAATGACTGAGGTGTGCAGGGTGGGGACAGGCGTGACATCCTAGCTGGCCACAGTGGGAAGCGAAGTGCAGTGAGATATGGAGACTCAGCATGTGGGCGTAGACCCAGCTTTTGGGTTGGGAAAAAAAAATCGCTCCTTACACTTAGCACCTGGTGTCATTCTCCCTTTGGGGGGTCTTAATCCTCACCATCTCCTCTGCCCATTTGTCATGTACTCACCAGCCTCTCAGGAACCAGCGTCAGCTCCTGGACCCACTGGGGAGGGTGAGGCTGGCAATGTACAGATTACAGGATCCAAAGCGGCATCTTGCAGCATGGCTACTGTGCAATACATCCCTGACTCCCATTGGTGTGGCTAATTGCCAGCTGGAAATACATGGGGGAGTCTAGAAATGGCATCGGGACACCAGCCACACATGTC
The DNA here is from genome assembly GCF_052426305.1 of Pelodiscus sinensis. Classification (NCBI taxonomy): domain Eukaryota; kingdom Metazoa; phylum Chordata; order Testudines; family Trionychidae; genus Pelodiscus; species Pelodiscus sinensis. Next base: position 34,345,747 of record NC_143068.1, read on the forward strand.
TGTGTAATGAAGCCCAGCAGAGCCTGTGAAATATACAGACAGTGATCGTGAAAGGGGGATGTGTGATGGTCTTCCATGGCTCAGGATGTTGGAAGGCAGCAACTGTAGTGTCTGTATTAGATCACACACACGAATTAAGGTTGCAAAGTCAAACATGCAGACTTTAGGAAATACCTGAGTTAAGGATGCCTGTGCAACCTTAATTTACCCCCTTGTGTGTGTGCACGACAATACAGCCTTTAATTATGTGATGACATATTTGTTTCCACAGGCCCCTGACCTCATTCTGTGCCTCGGCCAGACAGGGCTCACTCAATGGGCAACAATTCAACATTTTATTTTATTGTTCTTGTTTGATGTATGCCCCCAACCCTTATATACCACTCTTGCAGGGGGATGCAAAAGGCGGTTGACTGTAAGCGCCACGTGCCAGAGGGTAGGGAGCAAACTTCTTGCAGGATGGGGGCAGGGCAGGAGGAGACTTCACCCGCTCCCCTGGCCCCCAAGCCCTGATCGGCCGGGGGGATGGGGAGCAGGTCTCCTCCACACAAGGGTGTGTCTAGATGACAGGGTGTTGTCTACAAAGTGGACGTTTGTCGACAAAACTATACCTGCGTCTACACTACCACCGAGTTCTGTCGACAGTAAGTCGACAGAACGCAGCCGTTTTGCCGACGGCAGTAAACCTCATTCTACGAGGAAAAACGCCTTTTGTCGACAGAGCGCCGTCGCCAATAGGGGCTATTGCATCCACACTCTGCTTTTTCAAAAGAGAGCATCTAGACTCTGCTGAAAAAGCGGCTTGCTTTGTCGACAGAACTGGCTGTCGTCTAGACGCTATTTGTCGACAAAGCCTCTGTCGAAACAAGCCTGTAGTCTAGATGTAGCCTTAGAGTCAGCTGCCAGCTGTTCTGAACAGCTGGTGGTTCTCTCCGGGGCAAAGACTTCACGTGGTTCCCCACCCACAAACCAATCCCGGTCTACGGGCGAGGAAGCATGGAAGTGCCCTGGCCCCGCCCCTTCCACCTGAGGCCCCGCCCCTTCCACCTGAGGCCCCGCCCCTTCCACCTGAGGCCCCGCCCCTTCCAGGGCGACTTGAACTCCAGGTAAAAAAAGATTACCCACCCCTGCCCCTCGTCAAGCCCCACTCTGAAAGGGGAATTACTCATTTCCTCATAGCCCTTCTCAGTGGGGCTTCATGCTTCTCATTGCATCTCCCTCAGATGGGGAACAGAGGCACCGAGAGATTGTGAAAATCTCATTTAGGGTGCCCAAATTCAGAGGCCTCGCACCGGATTTTGCAGCGTAGGGAGCACGGCCGAGAGCTTTATCTGCAGCGGGGTCGGCTGCGAGTGCTCACCGCTTCCACAAATCAGGCAGGAGGGTCTCATGGGGGGCACCCGAAAAACGAGGAGCAGACAGTCCGTGACCACCCGGGAACCGCTCTGGCTTGAAAAAGTGCCACAGTCCCGGGGTCTCTCCAGTCCCCTCTCTGTTCCCGCAAGGCCGCCCGTATGAAGTCTCCCAGCCATTACTTGTCTTGGGCAGAGACTTGCCTCTCTCCCTCCTAGCTGATGATTTTTGCTCCCTGCCTTCCCCGTGCTATCCTCAGCAAGCCGGGCTGCCCACACCAGCCAGCGTCTGCACTTGGCTTTCTCTCTGAGGGCGAGGAATGAAGTCCCAGCTGTCCCTGCACTGCCTACCTCCACCACGGATGAGGAGCAAACTCAGCTGCTTCTGCTCCAACACCACAGATCCCTGCTACCTTAGCCACAGAAGACTCTCCACTAGCACTATAGGGGATAGGACACACCGCTCAGCTGCTGTGATGCCCTCCAAAAGAGGCAAGTGGCATTTCTACAGCCACACTAGTCTGTGCGCTGTCATTTGAATAACAGGATCACAGATTTCCATATTACAGTCCCCCAGCGCCTTCTAAGCAAGCACATTTATTCGTGAGGTAAAAGTGTTACAGAGAAGACTTATTCACACCCTGCGAGAACCTACATGTGTGCTGAAAATCTCAGCGGAGATCACCCACCAGGCTTATCCCAGTGTTTCACCACCCAGGGCAGCCAGATGTGACTCTTGGCCAGAGAACAGAAGGTTTATTAGTTCCCAGGGATTCAGTGCAGCACCGACTTGTCAGCACAGGAACAGCCAGCACCATCCGACTTGGGGAGAGGGGCTGGCTCTGGGCCCCCTCCCTGCCCCCCAAGCCAGCTAGACTCCCTGCATCCTAAGCCAGCCAAGACTAAGCCACACCCCCAGCAACAAGTCCCAGCCTTGCAGACAGCCCCGCCTCCTCCTTTGCCAGCTTCCTGGCCAAAAGGTGTCACTGGCCACCCTCCCCTTACCGAGGCTCAGGTCACGAAAGAGCCTGAGCTTTTGTGTATGTGCTGAGCAGGTGCAGCCTGGGGCAGCCTCAGAGAGAGGCACACGCAAAACTCCCATCCCCAGCCAGGCACTGGCGCAGTGCCCAGAGAAACTGAGGCACACACACACATCCCCACTGCCTCATACCCTGGCAGGCAGGAAGTTTTTCCTCATGTCCAACCTAAACCTCGCCTGCTGCAGTTTAAGCCCATTGCTTCTTGTCCTGTCCTCAGAGGCCATAATGATAATAATACAGGGCTATGCCCTTTCATAGAGATGGAAGGGACCTTGCAAGAGGTCATCAAGTCCAGTCCTCCGCCCTCACAGCAAGACCAAGCGCCATCCCTGACAGATTTGCCCCAGATCTCTAAATGCCCCCCAAGGATTGAACTCACAACTCTTGGTTTAAGCAGGCCAGCGCTCAAACCACTGAGCTATCCCTCTCGCCTGCCAAGGGGAACAATTTGTCTCCCTCCTCCTGGGGCAGGAGCGGCCCTAGACGAGCTGCCAGCAACTGGCACCCTAGGCGAAACGTGCGATTGGCGTGCGATCGGCGCCTCCAAAGCCCTCAACGTCCATTTATCTTGGTGCCCTAGGTGACCGCCTAGGCCACCTGTATTGACGGGCCGCCACCGTCCTGGGGACACCCTTTTAGGAATCTGAAGCAGCCGCTGTGTCCAGAATCACAGGGGCTCATTTCCTTAAGGACTGGATCCTCATGCAGATACGCCTGGGGGGCTGCAGCCAGGCTGTACAGGCACCCTGGAGTCTGGCATGTCCGTACTTTGGAGCGCTGCCCCGGCCACCTTCACACTGTTCATTTCACCTAATTACAGTGAGTCCGAATAGCAAAGCAAAAAGCAAAAAAACGAAAAAACCACCAACAAACCGCAAAAGCCAATAACGTCCCTCCTCCCCCCCCCCAATTCCATCGCGTAGCAACAAACCGTGCCAGCCCGGCTCATTGGGAGGGCTGGAGCGTTAGATCCACCCCCGCTAGGATCTTGGGGTCCCTTGCAGGGTCTGCCGTGGGGCGCGCTCTACTGCACTCAGACACTCCTGCCCCTTCCCCATGTGTGACCCCTTCTGCCTCTTCCATCCAGCACGCCCCTCCCTCTCTCCTTGTCTACCCCAGCTCTTCCCTCCCTGCCCCGTCTCCCCAGGTAGTCTCTCTCCCTGGTCTCCCCATCCAATGTGAGTCTCCCCCGGCCCTCCCTGGCTCTTTGCTCCAGTGTCCCCCACCCATGACTCTCCGGTCCCAGTTCTGTCCCTGGGGCCACAGCTCCTTGTCAAATCTGCCTCTCTGTCACCCACTCCCCCTGGTCCTAGGCCTCTTGTCCAGCCCCCCAGTTTCTCCCACTATCCAGCGCCTGGTCCAAGTTCCGTGGCTCCCCTCCCAGCTCACTGGCCCCCAAGTGCTCATCTTTCCCTCACTGGCTCCCGGGCCCCTTCAACCAATCTCCTGGCCCACCCTTCTTGTCCAGACAGTAGCCATCTCCTCACCCAGCTCGTCTCAATTTCTCTCCCCCTTCCAGGCCCAGTCGCCACAGACTGCACAGCTCAGTCTCCTCCAGGAGCCTGGCTTCAGTTGCCTCTGCATTTGAATCAGCATCTTCCCCTGTGGGGCCTGGGACGAGCCCCCTGCTCTGAGCTCCGGTGCTCAGCCCTACCCCAGCCTGGAGCCGGAGAGAGCAGCCATCCCAGGGGAAGGCCAGCTTCTCCCCTGGGGTGCTGGGGTCTGGGGCACACGCTCTGTGGGGATGGCGGTGCTCAGCCCTCGGAGCTGTGAGAGGACGGAGTGTGCTTGGAGGGGGGTGGACTGAACTCTTCCAAGGTTGTAGCTGCTAAAGCGGAACATGATTCTACCAATGCAATGCAGGCTGGGAAAAACAATCCCAACGATACATACAATAGGATGGGGGCTAATTTAGCTACAACTACTCAAGAGAGATCTTGGAGTCAGTGTGGACAGTTCTCTGCAAACATCCGCTCCGTGTGCAGCAGCAGTCAAAACAGCAAACCGCATGTTGGGAATCATTAAAAAAGGGATAGAGAATAAGACAGAAGATATCTTATTGCCTCTGTATAAATCCATGGTACACCCACATCTGGAATACTGCGTACAGATGTGATTGCCTCATCTAAAAAAAAAGGTATATTGGCATTGGAAAAAGTTCAGAAAAGAGCAACAAAAATGATGAGGGCTTTGCAGTGGGTCCTATATGAAGAGAGATTAAAAAGATTTGGACTTTTCAACTTAGAAAAGAGGAGACTAAAGGGGGATAGGAGAGAGGTCTATACAATCATGAGTGGTGTGGAAAAAGTGAATAAGGAAAAGTTATTGACTTATTCCCACAATATAAGAACTAGGGGAGCACCAAATGAAATGAATAGGCAGCAGGTTTAAAACAAACCAACAGAAGTTTTTTTTCACTCAGCACACAGTCAACCTGTGGAACTCCTTGCCAGAGGATGTGGTGAAGACTAGGACTTTAACAGCATTCAAAAAAGAGCTAGATAGATTCATGGAGGTTAGGTCCATCAGTGGCTATTAGCCGGGATGGGGAGGAATGGTGTCCCTAGCCTCTGTTTGTCTGGAAATGGGTGACGGGAGGGATCATGTGAGGATTCCCTGTTGTGTTCCCTTCCTCTGGGGAATCTGGCATTGGCCACCGTGGGCAGACAGGACACTGGGCTGGACAGACCGTCTGGCTGTTCTGATGTTCTTAAGCATGTCAAACTGCAATTTTCCCAAGGTGTATCGATTTACTAAGTTTGGTCAGATTTTCCTGGGCATGGGCAAAGGAACATCCCTGACACAAAACCCACCCTTGCCAAATTTAAATCTCTACTCAAATGCATGGAGGTGCCAGGGCTGTTCAAAGGAAAACTCACCCACTTCGCCAGCCTCCGTCTCAGACAGGGCTAAATGGCACTGGCAGAAATCATTTTAAGAAGGGAGCCTGCAGCCGGAATGGACAATTTCCATCTGAACAGTTAAGTTTGGCAAAGTTGTAAGCAGCTGAGAACAGGGTTTTGTAGTGGGAAGTGTCAGGCAACCTAACAGTAGGCAGTGCTTTCAGCCTGCCCTAAAGAGAGAGAGAGAGAGACGTTCAATGTTGGGGAGTGGGGGGGGTTCTAGGTTGAGAGAGATCAAGTCAGAGAGAGAGAGAGAGAGAGGGGAGGGGGGGGTTCTATGTTGAGAGAGAGCAAGACACAGAGGCTGTGTCTACATTGGCACCCTTGTCCGGAAAAGGGATGCTAATGAGACAAGTCGGAATTGCAAATGCCGCGGGGGATTTAAATATCCCCCGCGGCATTTGCATGAACATGGCTGCCGCTTTTTCTGGCTCGGGGCCTTGCCGGAGAAAAGCGCCAGTCTAGATGGGATCTTTCAGAAAATAAAGCCTTTTCCAGAAGATCCCTTATTCCTCGTAAAATCAGGAATAAGGGATCTTCTGGAAAAGGGTTTATTTTCCGAAAGATCCCGTCTACACTGGTGCTTTTCTCCGGCAAAGCCCCGAGCCGGAAAAAAGCGGCAGCCATGTTCATGCAAATGCCGCGGGGGATATTTAAATCCCCTGTGGCATTTGCAATTCCGACTTGTCTCATTAGCATCCCTTTTCCAGAAAAGGGTGCCAATGTAGACACAGCCAGAGAGAGGGAGACAGAGAGAGAGAGGGGTTCTATGTTGATAGAGACAGAGAGAGGGGTTCTATGTTGAGAGACAGACAGACAGAGAGAGGGGTTCTATGTAGAGAATTTCTCTCTTTCACAGAAGTTGATCCAATAAAAGCGATCACCTTGTCCATCCTGTCTCATAGTTAGAGTCAGAGATGGTGGGCGCAAAAGAGGGATGCTTGGGGAGAGATGCTCGGGGTCTCAAGGACACAGAATATCCCTGGCCTTTGTGTGTAAAGTGCATCCCAAGCCAGTTCCAACAACTAAAGATGGAACTCGAGATGGCTTACAACAGGTTGCTTCATTTTGCTCAGAAGAACCGATCTACCGGCAGCCGTCACGGTTCAACCTCTAGTCTAGAGGCAGCCCCGGTGCAAAGTGGCCAACCTTTGGTGGCAAGAAATCAGGTTGTTCCGTGATGGTGCGAAAGGAAGTTTTGTCCCAGTGGACCGTGGGTCAGAGTCTGATCTCTGCTGCACTGGTGTCAATCCAGAGCGACTCCACAGGCAGTGCCCGGAGTGGGGAGTCTGGCACCCCACGGCCAGAGCAGAAGGGTGACATTGCAAATCCCCTTTCACCGAGATCGGGGACAGCACAGGGAGCAAGGCAAAGCTTTGGATAAGGGTCTTGCACAAAATGAGCCCCTTTGCCCAGGACTCTGGCTGCTACTTGACTGACACCACAGTGCTGGTCTGGTGATACCCAGAGCTCGGCTTCACACGGGATTCACCTGCCGGCTTCTGCTAGGTTCTGGCCGTGTCGGTTTTTTCCTTCTGGTGTTACTAAAGTGACACGCACGTAAAGCCAGGGCCCAGGACGGGAGGGGCATGCTGATTGCACACAGCACGGACTTGTGAGAGCCCGTGAGCTCCCGCTGCAGCCAATCACAGCTCTGCTACGGCTCAATCAGCCCGGCCGGCAAATTCTAGGTACATAAATGCCAACGGGCCAACAGCCACTGCGGGCCCGGAGCAAGGGGGGGGGCAAAGGGCAGAAGGGGGGGCGAAAGGTGGAAGGACAGAGCTAAGGGTAATCAGCCCTTGGTGCCACCCAGCCGGCAGTGCCCCCCTCTGCTCTTGGAGCTGCACAGAGAGCCAGTGGCAATTCAAAAGGGCCAAGAGTTTCGGTGGCAACTGGGAGCTCCAGGCCCCCTTGAATCTCCAGGCCCTGGGGCAATTGCCTCCTGCCCCCGTCAGCAGGTCTGACGGGCAGAGTTAGCAGAGCTGCCCTGTCCCTGGAGACCGACGTGGTTGACAATCTTACAGCCACTGAGGAGAAGGGGCCAGGCCCTGCGGCACTCACTAGCCCAGGCTGCCTAGAACCATGCAGGTGCCAAGTTGCTAGTGGGGCGGGGTTAGACGTCGGTGGGCGGGGCCTCGGCCGTGTGGGCGTGGCCCGATACATGGAGTGCTGTCCCTTAGCCGGCTCAGGGCAGAGCGCGCGGCAGCCTGAGCTCCCGGGAGTCCGGGATAAGCGGCGGCCCCAGCCCTGCAGCAGCTGCACCCCGGGGCCCCGGGCAGACATGCAGCAAAGGCGGGGGGGGCTGAGCCCCGGGCGGAGCCGCGGCTGCAGGCGCCGGTGAGATCGCGGGGCAGCGGGGAGCCGGCCCCGACGGGCGGGCGGTGAGGGGGGGAGCCGGGAAGACGCAGGGGGCTGGCGGGGCTGGCCTCGGTGAGAAGGGGCCCGGCATCTCGGGAGGGTTTGTCCCGGGTCCAGAACCGCGCTCCGGAGCTGCGGTGGGACCCGCGCGGGACGCAGCCGGGCGCACCCAGCCCCGGCCGGGCTGCGAAAGGCAGCTCGCTCCGATGTGCGCTGGCCCGGGGCGCTCCTGGGGTGCGGGGCTCCGGGGGGCGCTGTCTGAGGAAGTGGGGGCACGGCGGGGTGCGGGGCTCCGGGGGGCGCTGTCTGAGGAAGTGGGGGCACGGCGGGGTGGGGTGCGGGGCTCCGGGGGGCGCTGTCTGAAGAAGTGGGGGGTGTGGCGGGGTGCGGGGTTCCAGGGGGCGCTGTCTGAGGAAGTGGGGGCACGGCGGGGTGCGGGGTTCCGGGGGGCGCTGTCTGAGGAAGTGGGGGCACGGCGGGGTGGGGTGCAGGGCTCCGGGGGGCGCTGTCTGAGGAAGTGGGGGCACGGTGGGGTGCGGGGCTCCGGGGGGGCGCTGTCTGAGGAAGTGGGGGCACGGCGGGGTGCGGGGCTCTGGCGGGCGCTGTCTGAGGAAGTGGGGGGTGTGGCGGGGTGCGGGGTTGCGGGGGGCGCTGTCTGAGGAAGTGGGGGCACGGCCGGGTGCAGGGCTCTGGGGGGCGCTGTCTGAGGAAGTGGGGGCACGGCGGGGTGCGGGGTTCCGGGGGGGCGCTGTCTGAGGAAGTGGGGGCACGGCGGGGTGCAGGGCTCCGGGGGGGCGCTGTCTGAGGAAGTGGGGGCACGGCCGGGTGCAGGGCTCTGGGGGGTGTTGTCTGAGGAAGTGGGGGCACGGCCGGGTGCAGGGCTCTGGGGGGTGCTGTCTGAGGAAGTGGGGGCACGGCCGGGTGCAGGGCTCTGGGGGGTGCTGTCTGAGGAAGTGGGGGCACGGCCGGGTGCAGGGCTCTGGGGGGTGCTGTCTGAGGAAGTGGGGGCACGGCCGGGTGCAGGGCTCTGGGGGGTGCTGTCTGAGGAAGTGGGGGCACGGCGGGGTGGGGTGCAGGGCTCTGGGGGGCGCTGTCTGAGGAAGTGGGGGCACGGCCGGGTGCAGGGCTCTGGGGGGTGCTGTCTGAGGAAGTGGGGGCACGGCGGGGTGGGGTGCAGGGCTCTGGGGGGTGCTGTCTGAGGAAGTGGGGGCACGGCGGGGTGCGGGGCTCCGGGGGGTGCTGTCTGAGGAAGTGGGGGCACGGCGGGGTGGGGTGCGGGGCTCTGGGGGGTGCTGTCTGAGGAAGTGGGGGCACGGCCGGGTGCAGGGCTCTGGGGGGCGCTGTCTGAGGAAGTGGGGGCACGGTGGGGTGCAGGGCTCCGGGGGGCGCTGTCTGAGGAAGTGGGGGCACGGCCGGGTGCAGGGCTCTGGGGGGCGCTGTCTGAGGAAGTGGGGGCACGGTGGGGTGCAGGGCTCCGGGGGGCGCTGTCTGAGGAAGTGGGGGCACGGCCGGGTGCAGGGCTCTGGGGGGTGCTGTCTGAGGAAGCGGGAGGCATGGCGGGGGGGTGGGGCTCCGGGGGGACACCGTCTGAAGAAGTGGAGGCGCTGACTTTCTCATCCGTCCCTTTTTTCAGGAACTGAAGGGCAGCGCCGGCAGCCGAGGAGGAGGAAGCGAAGTTCTCAGTTGCGAGGTACGTGGCGGGGGGGCGGTTTCCAGGGTGAGATCGGGTGAGATAAGAGCTGACCTGGTGACACTTGGGGTCAGTTCCCTTTTGCTGCTGATGTGTAACCGCCAGAGCTAGGGGCCGGCAACTCTGTCTGCATCTACCCCGCCCCCCCCAGCCTGGTCCAGGGGGCAGGCTGGAAACCACAGCTGGAGCTGGGCGTCTGTGCTCCCAAAGGCCCTGCATTGACAGCCCCCCGGGGTGGGGTGGTGCTGGCCACCACGCTGGGGAGGATTTCGTCCTTGCGGGTGTAACTACCGACCTCCGTGACGCAGCAGCTTGGCCTCTGGCGTGTCACAGGTTGCGGTGACTTTCAAAGGGGCCTATTTGCTTTCCCTCCCCTCCGTACCTTGTATCCGCGCCCTCTCAGACCCACCGCTCCCTGTGCCCGCAGGGGCCTGGGCTGAATCCAGCAACTGTAGCTGTGGTGCCTGTCCCAGCCTGGGGACTTCATTTTGTCTGGGTATTTGAAGTAGAAGTCCCAAATTTACAGCAGGGGTTCAGCCTGGCCCCTCTTATTTGGAGGTGCAATTGAACCCTGCAAGACTGTACTCCGCTCCCCTCCACCCCAGCTGGGGAGTGTTGTGTGCAGAAGTTAGCAGCTGGGTGGCTAAGTACAGGGTCTGCGGCTCCAAATATTTGTTCTCGCAATTGGAGCCTGTAGAAAGGGGAGCCTGAACTTTTGGAAATACGATGCTAACTCATAGTCCCGTGTCTAGACAGTGCTACGGAAAATGGGCATCTTTAAATACCCCCTGCCCCGTTCACTATGAAAACGGACACAAGAGAAGAGTCCCCCGGTGGTCGAAGGAAGGGAAGGAGGCTCGGAGTCTAGTTCCTCGCAGACGCGCTTTAGTACCGAACGTCCACCTCTGCAGAGACTCCCTGGCTGACCCCCCTGGGCCCTGGTGGCTGAGCAGTGTATGGGGGAAGCTTGCAGGGACTCCCTTGTCTGCTGCGCCGTTTCGATGGCAAAGGGTCTCCCCTTTCCCCGCCTTTTAATCTGGACCCTTTTGCTGGCACGAAATGCGTCCAAACAAGTTGAGGGGCGACATGAAAGAAAACCAGAAAGTAAAACTCAGCAGATTCTACCCCGGGGTTTTCGGTCTTTTTTCATTTGCCGACCCCTACCATGGTTCACATGGAGGTGCAGGACCCTTTGGAAAGTCCGTGTAGTCTGGGGACCCGCGGACAACAGGTTGAAAACGGGTGGGAATGGTTGACCGGTTACTGGGTGATGTTTCCGGTTATGGTTAACTGGTGGCCCAGCTTGGCCAGAGCATCCTTCAGCCATGGTGGGGGGACTGCTCCAGCCTGGCCTGAGCAGCCCCCTCCCACCCCCGGTTAACCGGTTAACTGACTAAACAGGAGTTTACATCCCTAGTTGAAAGCCGCTGTCCTCGGGCTGTCGGGAAAGTGTCATCCAGGCTGCTGCCGAGGGCTACAACGGCAACGTTTGGTGCTCTCTACCTGCATAAAACGTCCAGGGCCAAGCCCCCCAAAACTCCCAGTGCCTGGCTGAGGCCAGGCTGCAGGGGCTGGCCTGCGAACACCTGGCCGGAGTGAGCCCTCGAGCCCTGGGTTCAAACGCCCTCCGCTGCGGCGCCTTCGTTTTCCCTTTCTAGAGAGTGATTGCGGCTCCGGGCTTTGCTCCCTGCCCGAGGGGTCTTCGGAGAGACGGCGGCAAGGGTCCGTCAGTCTGGGGGTGAGAAAGGAGGGGCCCAGCAGCTCGCTGGAGGGGGGCTTTGCCGCCGCTTGGTCGGAGACTGTTCAAAGGTCGGAGACTGTATTGCAGTGTGGGGCGGGGGTGCTGGAACGATTTTTGGAGGGAGGGGCACATCCTCCTGGACTCAGAGGGGGGAGATCCAGGGGCGGGAGGCAGGGCCCGAGTCTCTGCTGTTTAGAGCAATGCAGTTTTACCTGTGGGCGGGCTGCCAGGCTCTTTCCAAAATGGAGAACTGCTTTCAAGTGCCTTTCAGCTGGCTGTTCTCAACCTCACCTGGGGCTCAGGTCCAGGCCTCATCCTGAGAGGCGCTCTGAGCCTGCTGGGAGCCAGGGGTGCTCCCGGCCCTGCAGGACCACGCCCAAGCTGTCTGCCTGTTCCACGGCGCCCCGGGCTTGCAGCGTGGTTCTCTTCTCTTTCCGTCCGCAGCCCTAGGCAGCTTCTCCTTTCTCGCCTGCTAAGCGAAGTCTCCCCAGGACATTAGGAAGCCGCATTTCCTGCCGGCTCTGCTTGCCGCGTGGGCCCTGCTGACACTCGAAAAGTTCGCTGACCTCTCGGGGGGGACTTTAGAAAGGCCAGCACTGAGGGAGGGCTGATAGTCGCCCAGCCTAGCTCCTCACCGCCCTCTTACGTGAGGAACCCAGGAGCCGCAGAGGGGGCGAGGGCCACGCGGGAGGCAGGTGTAACAGGCCGAGGGTTAGGGATCAGTGACGGTGAATAGCGGGAATTGCTCCTGGAGGCAGTGGAGGAGTCTGCTGAGGAAGGTGGCCGAAGCCCCATCGCTGGGGAGGTTTAGGTTCCAGGCTGCACCCCGCTCGAGAGAGCATGCAGTCAGTCTTGCTTATCAGCGTCTATTGAATTTACAGAAAACAAAGCCTTTGCCTTGTGAAGCCTTCAGTAAGGCTTCGTTTTACCGAGCGTCCTTGTTCCCGTTAGCTGTGGAGAGCTTTTCTAAGGCAATGGCCATCTGACAGCTGGTGCTCTGTTTAAAGATGGTAATAACTGTCCTTTTTTGGGGGCGGGAAAGCGAAACGAGGAGTTGAAATGGTCTGGAGCTGCTGCTATTAAAGTCCAGCCCCATTTCCTGGAAGATAAAACAAGGCAAACATGCAAGAGCCGAAAGGACAGAAAAATGTAACAGGCCACGGGACCTCACTCACCTACTCCCAAAACAGACCCATAGCCTCTGGCCGAGTGACTGCCACCCCCACATCACGGTATAAAGGCTTCTTGCTACAGACGATCCACCATCTACACTAGTTTAACCCTGCAAGTGGCCCATGCCCCCTGCTGCAGAGGAAGGTGAAAACCCCCCAGGGTCTCTGCCACGGCGCCTTCCCCAGATGTGCAGGCCTGTCAGTTACCCCACCCCCGGCCCTGCTGTGCTCCAGTGGGTTTGCGGGGAGTGGGTGTGAGTGTGAGTCACGGTGAGGGAGACCGGGGCATGGCGGTTGTTTGCTATTACAGGGGAAGGGACTCTGACCTGGGGGGAAATTCTTTCTTGCCCCCAAATCTGGTGATCAGTTAGACCTTGAGCATGGGGGCAAGACCCAGCAGCCGAGCACCTCGGGAAGAATACTGTGTACAGATGTGGTCTCCTCACCTCAAAAAAGATATTTTGGCCTTGGAAAGGGTTCAGAAAAGGGCAACTAAAAATGATTAGGGGTTTGGAACAGGTCCCCTATGAAGAGGTTAAAAGGACTGGGATTTTTCAGTTTAGTAAAGAGGAGACTGAGAGGGGATATGATAGAGGTCTATAAAATCAGGAGTGGTGTGGAGAGGGCGAATAAAGAAAAGTTATTTATTAGTTCCCATAATAAAAGAACTAGAGGACACCAAATTAAGTTAATGGGTAGCAGATTTAAAACTAATAAAGAAAGTTCTTCTGTTGTCAACCTGTGGAACTCCTTGCCAGAGGAGGCTGCGAAGGCGAGGACTATAACAGAGTTTAAAGACAAACTAGATAATTTCATGGAGCTTAGGTCCATAAAAGGCTGTTAGAGGCTGGAGAAGGATGGCAGGAGACAAATCGCTTGATCATTGTCTTCGGTCCACCCCCTGTGGGGCACCTGGTGCTGGCCGCTGTCGGCAGACAGGATACTGGGCTAGATGGACCTTTGGTCTGACCCAGTCTGGCCGTTTTTAGGTTCTTAAGAATTCTCCCACCTAGTGCCCCGTCTCCAGCTGTTGGGGGATGTGCTGCCGGCAGTCGCGAATGGCCTGCAATAGCATGTAGCCCATCTTGTGCCACCCCCCGCAATCCCATCCGGCTCTGTCTCCTCTCAAGTCCGGTTTTATGCCCCACTGCTCCCCCGTTCAGAAGGCCCCGCCTGTGACGGTCCCGGTTGTGACACTGCTGCCCCTGGGAATCCAGCCGTGTGAATGGGGGGCCATGAAACCTTCATGACACTTTCCACTGAGGTTTTATTTTGAAGCAACCCCCCACCCCAACCACTGGTTTTGATGCAAATTTTAGATACGGCCCCGTTGCGCAAATAGAGCAGCGCTGACTCCTCGCTGTGAAAGTCCCTGGCCCGCGGGGATGGGGGCTGCCTGTGAGCTCTGCGGCTCAGACCCGGGGCTATTTAAAACCCCGCTATCAGCGAGTCTACTGCCTCCAGCCTGTGACCAAAGCCACAACGTGGCAGCCCTTGGTGTGAGATGACTCAAATAGCCGGCAGGGCGATGGACACTAGCTGAGCACACAGCAGAGTCTGGAGTTATGCAGGACTGCCCCAGGGGTGGCTTGGATTGGGGGGAGGGGTAATTGTTTTTGGGGGGGGGGTCCACTCCAAGAATTTGGTAAGTAGTCAAGGGCTGTGCTCTTCCATTATATTAATGGGGGAGGTGTGGGGTTTTGGATGGAGGTTGGGTGCAGAAGAGAGCTCGGGGTAGGGAATTGGGGTACAGGAGGTTGGGTGCAGAAGAGAGCTCAGGGTAGGGAATTGGGGTGCAGGGTCTGGCAGGGGGTTGTGACCTGGGGCAAGGGATTGGGGTGCAGGATCTGGGCGAGAGTTTAGGTGAAGGAGGTGGCTGTGACCTGGGGCAGGGGATCGGGGTGCAGGAGGGGGTGCAGAGTCTGGGAGGGGGCTGTGACCTGGGGCAGGGGATCGGGATGCAGGAGGGGGTGCAGAGTCTGGGAGGGGGCTGTGACCTGGGGCAGGGGATCGGGGTGCAGGAGGGGGTGCAGAGTCTGGGAGGGGGCTGTGACCTGGGGCAGGGGATCGGGGTGCAGGAGGGGGTGCAGAGTCTGGGAGGGGGCTGTGACCTGGGGCAGGGGATCGGGGTGCAGGAGGGGGTGCAGAGTCTGGGAGGGGGTTGTGACCTGGGGCAGGGGATCGGGGTGCAGGAGGGGGTGCAGAGTCTGGGAGGGGGTTGTGACCTGGGGCAGGGGATCGGGGTGCAGGGTCCGGGAAGGGATATTGGTGCAGGGGTGGAGGTGCAGAGGATTTGGGTTGTGTCTGGGGCGGGCGCATGGCCTCCCTTCCCTCCCAGGGCAGCAGAGAAGCTATGTTTGGAGATACAGGCGTCTCTGTGGGGGCGGAAGTGTGTTGTTTTAACAAGGATTCTCGTTATCGGGCCACATCCTGCTGCCCTTGCTCCTCAATTGCAATTCGCACCGAAGCTGATGGGACGTGCACCTCGCAGGATCGGGGCCAGCGGGGGTCTTGTCTCTGTACAGGCCCTGGGTTGGGTCTGTTGTTGGCATCTCAGTCCCCAAAGGTCCTCCCAGGCAGGCAGCACGAGGGGCCGCGGCCGGGAGCAGGCTGCCAGGGCTGGGCCGTTCGAGGAGTTTTCTCTCTGCTCTGTGAACCAGAACGGTGGGGAACGGGGTGTCCTTGCTCCCCGCTTGCTCCGCTCTGCCAGAGCCGCTGACTTTGGTCTGCCGTTTGCCAGTGCCCCGAGATGGCCGGGGAGAATGTGTGTCCTCCAGGCCTGGCCCCCCTTCCTGCATGGGTCTGCACAGCCCCCATGCTCGCTCCCACCCTTCCTTTGGGCTTCTCCCTGCTGCCTCGCCCTGGGGAAGTGCCCCACCGAGACGTCCCTTTTCTCTGAATCAAGGACATTTAAACCCATCCCCTCGTTTCATCCTGATGTTCTAGCCCTTCCTCAGACCGCCGGCCATGCCCCCTCCTGCCCCTCGCCGTGCCCTGGCGAATGGTACTTTGTAAGCGCCGTGGGGTCGGGGTTCCTTCCCCTTTGGGAAGTTTTCACCGTGTCCGTGGGCACCGTGAGAAGTCGCAATGCGTCTGAATGACGCTCCTGCTGCACGGGTGAGCTCACCCCAGGCTGCCTAGACTTAGGGAGAGATTTCCCCCGGCGGATTTTTCTGCCATCACCAGGGTGGGGTTTTCCAGCGCTGGCGACCGAGCAGGCGAGGGTGTGGTGTGGTGCCGGCTCCGGAGGCGTGAGGCCGGGATCTGCTGGTGTCGAAGGGGTTTCCTTTCTGCGCGACCTGCCGCCCTGAGCGCTCTTTTTTCTCTTCTTTCAGCGGCAGGATGGGTTGCGCCAAGTCAAAGGTGGCCCAAGTCCACCACAAGGACTCGAAAACCGAGCCTGGGCCTGGGCCCGTGCAGCCGCACTATGTGAAAGACCCCACGTCCGGGATCAAGAAAGTGAGTGGGGACGTCGGCGGGGGGGCGGATGCCCCTGTGTTTGCGGATGGGTCAAGGCCCGGGGAAGAGGGAGGCGGGTCAGAAGGCAGCTGCTAGAGAGAAAAGGAGCTGCTGCCGCTCTCCCCTACCCCGCCCCACGCCAAGGTCTCTTGGTTTGGATTTGCCCTAGGCAGTGGGGCAGCCTGGCTTGGGGGCATGTGGGCCCGGGACACCCGGAGGAGACTCTTGTCCCCGGTGCCTGTGGCTGCGGGCAATGCCAGTTTATTCGGGGCTGGTACTGCAAATGTTGCAGCCGTTCCTGGGGCCGGGGAGGCGGGTACGCTGCGGGCGACGAAGACGCTAATGGAGACTGAAAAGGAAAGGGAGGGGTCAGAGAACCCTAGAATCCTGGGGCCACCGAGTCCAGCCCTCGCCCCCCCCGCCCGCCCAAAGCAGAGATGTGAAGGACGAGTCGCTCCCCCCCCCCCCCCGTGCTGCCTCTATCACAAAGAGGCAGTGGGGGGGAGAGAGAAGAGGGGGAGCATCAGCGGCCCCGCTGTGTGGAGCCTGGTGCCAGGGCTCCATGTGGTGCTGCCGCTTTGAAACGCCGCAGGGAGCACGGGGCCAGCGGGGGCTGCTTGAGTCCCCCGCTGGCCCCATGCTCCCTGCAGCGCCTTCGCCTTTCAAGTGTAGCCACAGCCCTAAGTCTGTGTCTACGCTGCAGAGGCGCTTTATCGACTAATCGAATAGTCGATGCAAAATGCACCAACTATTCAATTAGCCGATGAATCTAAATTTAACATCCCTAGCCCAAGGCAGGACCACGCCCAACTCAATCAGCCCAGCCAGGGCTTGGTCCAGCCGGGACTTAAACACCTCTAGGGATGGAGATTCCGCCCCCTCCAAAGCCCATCCCGGCGCTTCCCCGCCCGCCTAGGGACTAGTTAGGAGGAAACAGGAGGAGGAAGAGGCTGGAGAGAGAAGAGGAGGGGATGAAGGTTGTGGCTCCCCTGGAGGTCAGCAGTGAATGGGTTAAAGAGCGAAAATAAATATTGCCGGAGTCTGCCGTCCAGAATGGACAGCCCCGAGATGGGGGACGGCTTTGGCGTCCACCGGAGCACGTGCTCCGTCCCACCGTCCAGCCAGGCTTTCATGGGGAGGCTCTCGGCTCTGCTCAGCCCTCTCCCTGTGCCCCCAGTGCTGTCCGCCTCTGGTCTCCATCCCACAGGGGAGTGGTGGTGGGGACTTCCTCCTCTAACCACTCCCCTCGTCTTGCTTTGCAGAACAGTAACTCCGGCCCGACTCTGCCCCACGCAGTGGATGGTACGTCCGGACGGGGGTGCAGGCAGCTGTGCAGGGAGCTAGTGTCAGAGATGAGTGTGCTGGGGCCTTCACGTCGGGGTCAAACTCTCCCAGCGTGGGGGGCCTTTGGAGCTGGGGCTTTGGGTTGGGCCCAGGAGCAGCAGAAGCACCTTAAAAGTGTGGGGGGCACCAGGGCTGCCTCTTCCCTGAGTCCCTGCCCTCACGGCATCCCTTCCCCCAAGACCCTGCCCTCCACTTGCTCCTCTCTGCCCCGCCCCCGGTAAAAAGTGAGAGGGTCAGGCCCCCCCTGTCCTTTGCCACTAGTTGGACTCCTCCCTTATGGGAGAATCCAGGTGTTGCTGCACAGCCGGGCTCTGGAAGGGTGCGTCCGATGCAGCCTCCTTTCGCCGCCGGGAACCTGGCTGCGGATCCCACTTGCGTCTGTGCACCAGCCACCGTGAGGGTCTCTTGTGTCATGACCTCGGATGCTCAGGCATGTCCCGAGCGGCCTGCCCTGGTTCATCCTCCCATGGGACCTCCCCCGCGTGTGCAGGCCTGTCAGTCACCCCGCCCCTGCTGTGCACCAGTGGGTTTGCGGGGAGGGGACGTGTGCATGTTACTGGGAGGGAGACCAGGGCTTGGCTGCTGTTTGCTATTACAGGGGAAGGGGCTCAGCTGCCATATTGGGGTGGGCTGGGTGAATAAGGAAGGAGCCACCAGAAGGACCTGATCCTGGCCAATCAGGGTTGCAGTCCACTGGGGCAGTGTTTCTCAAGCAGTGGGACGAGAACCCTTAGGGGTACTTGAGAGAGGTCTGGGGGGGACGTCCACACAATGGAAATTTGGAGAAAACTGAATTTTTGTTGTAAGTTTTACAGCGCTTGATTATTTTTGTACTTTTTACACCCAAAAATTTCATCTCCCGCCCGGCTACGATTAAGTAGTTTAAACAAATGTGTTGCAATGGGAGAAAAAAATGGTGTGTCTGAAAACTGTAGGTCCTGCGGGTACTTATGTTATTTTTGAAAAGGGGGTACTTTATAAAAAAAAAAAAAGGTTGAGAAACACTGCACTGGGGAATACAGTGGCTACAGAAGCGGAATTCCCTGACGGATCCACGGGGATAAAGGAGGGGTCCTCGTGACTGGTGAACAGAGAGGGACTTGAGGGCATCTCGTGTTGGAGTCAGTGCTCCCCCTTTCCCAGGGGATCCCCTCTGCCATTCTCAGGGAAGGGGGTGTGCTCCGCCTTGCAGGCTCCGACGACAACATCGTGCTGGCCCTGTATGACTACGAAGCGATACACCAGGAGGACCTGAGCTTCCGGAAAGGAGATCAGCTGAAGGTGCTGCAGGAGTAAGTGCAGCCCTGATGCTTCTGTGTCTCCCGGGAGCCTGGCGCCCCCTCGCCATGCCCTGGCTCTGCGGGTCCGGGGCAGCTGGGAAGGCTGCCTGCCCAGGCTGACTTCTCTGGGCTCCCGTGCCTGTAGAGTCCCTCTGCACCAGGGCTGCACAGCCTGGGTGCAGCATCGGAGACCCATGAGAACGGCTGCCTGTGGGGCTGGGGAGGTCAGGCAGTGCCCTGGGAGGTGACCCCCCCGCAGTGGCGGGGTGATGGGAACCGGCTCGTGTCTGCCTCTCCGCAGGTCGGGAGAGTGGTGGAGAGCGAAGGCGCTGACGGGGCAGGAAGGCTACATCCCGAGTAACTACGTGGCCCGAGTTAACTCCCTGGAGTCGGAAGAGTGAGTCTGGCGTCCGCTGGGGTGGGGCAGGGGCAACCTCGCGGCTCCCTGGGCAGCCTGCGCTCTGCTGCTGTCCCTAAGCCGCGGTGCTTCACCCCCGTCCACCACCACAGAAGCACAGAGCAACAGCAACCCTCCCCAGCCCGGGCCTTTCCGGGCACCCCCTTCCCGTTGCTGTTCTGCCGCTTCACCTGGACAAGTTAACTCCTGCCGGGCCTGCCACCCGTCTCTGCTTCCCACTTCCCCACCCACTCCCCCGCCTCCTCCTTGGGAACCACCAGCTTCCCCGGCCTGGCCCCAGGCCCCTGGGGAACGAGTTGCCCTAATTCCACTGAGATCTTCGCAGCCCAGTGATGGACACTTAGGAGCCAGCCCGGCCTCGTGACCAGGGAACGACCCTGGCAAAGCAGAGCTGGGAGGCAGAACCCCCCCGGCCAGCCCAGCTGCCTGTTCCGCCCCCCTCGGCTGGGGTCCGGCCTAGGCTTGGAGGGGCAGCGTTTCAGGGCGGCGCAGGGGGCTGGGCTCAGCTCTGGTGTCGCCCGCCAGGTGGTTTTTCAAAGGTGTCAGCCGGAAAGATGCAGAGCGTCAGCTCCTGGCGCCGGGGAACATGATCGGCTCCTTCATGATCCGAGACAGCGAGACGACCAGAGGTGAGGCGGGGGCGGCCGAGGGGGGGCTGCTTCTGGCAGCCGGGGCCGGGGCAGGAGGAGGTGGAGGGAGTGGCGGGTGGCGGGCGATCCTGACCCAGACAACACAGCAGTTATCTGGCCTCCTCTGCTCCATCCCTCTTGCTGCTGGAGACTGCAGTTGTGCTAAGCCATTGCTGCCACACAGTGTTGCGAAACACCCCCCCCCCCCCCCCCCCCCCCTGCTGTGAGATAGGGGAGGGATTGCAGGAAATGGCCCTGTCTGAGGTTAGGGGGAGGAGATGTCCAGGGAGGGCTGAGTTTATCTGCTTCTCAGCTCAGCCTTACAGCGACCCAGCCCCTGGCGAACGCATCCCCGTGTGGAAGGGGCTGAGTGCCTGCCTAGAACAGAGGCGGGGAACCTAAGCCCAGGACCTGGATCTGGCCCCCCAGGCTCTGGGCTACCTCCGCATCATTGGGGAGCCCGTGATGGTGCTCCAGCCCCCTCCCTCCCCCCCACTGCCCCACGGCAGGGCTGGAGCCCACAAAGTCAACTGGCCTGGGCCCCCCTGTGTGCGAGGGGAATGTGGGGGGAGTCTTTCTCCTCAGTCGGGGGCCCACCTCAGGGAGGGCGTTTTTGTTTGTTTCTCTCGTGTGTACAGCCCCCGACTGATTTTTGTGTGGGCCAGCAGCCCCCCGCCCCAAAAAAGGTCCCCCCCAGCCTAGAAATCCCTCTGCCCAGCCGCTGGAACTCCTCGCTGGGGTCCGGGGGCACTTTGGGGGCCGGGGAAGGAGGGGTCAGGCGGGCTGAGCTCCCTGGCTGGCTGCTGAACCGGCTGCCTGAGGGGCGAGGGCTGCGCCGTGGGCAGGGGGCCGTCGTGTGGAGGAGGGGAGCGCAGCCTGGCCGGACGGGGCCCGTAGCTGCCCGCCGATACCCCTGGCGCCTCCATTTGCGTCTCTCTCGGACCAGGGAGCTACTCCTTGTCGGTGAGGGACTTTGACCCCCAGAACGGTGAGACGGTGAAGCACTATAAGATCCGGACGCTGGACAGCGGGGGCTTCTACATCTCCCCGCGGAACAGCTTTGCCACGCTCCAGGACCTGGTCAGCCACTATAAGAGTGAGTCCGCCCTCCCGCAGGCTGCCCCGCCGCCCCTGCTCACTGCCCGGCTGTGGCCGTGGCCAGGCGGTTCCCTCGGCTCCTGGCGCCTGCCGGCTCCGTCCCTCTCTGCCCACGGAGAGGCCGTTGCTGGATCCTTTCCGGGAGCGGGGGGCGGGGGGGGGGGGGGGGGGGTGGAGAAGCTGCTGCACACACAGCTGGCCACAGAAGGGCTGGATGGTTTCGGGGCCCTCGATCGGTTACAGATTCTTCCACCTCTGGGTCCCTGGTTTGAATTTTGGAGCCTGCTGGCCAGCTTGGTGCTCTAGCCCAGGGGTGGGGAACCTAAGGCCTGGGGGTCGGATTCAGCCCCCCGCCCCTCCCTGTGCTCTTCCTCCCGCCCAGACCCCACCCCCGAGCCTGCTTTCCAGCAGCCTCCTCCCGCACACTAAACCCCGCATTTTTGGCCCCACCCCAAAGTCTAGGGGGGGCCCCACAAAATCTACTAGCCTGCCCCCCCCCAGGCTCTGGTGTGGGAGGAGAATGTGGGGAGGGTCTTTCTGCTTCTCCGGGGGCCAGGTCGTCTCACTTTTGTGTGGCTCCCGACTTATTTTTCTGTGGGTCAGCAGCCCCCCAGCCTAAAAATGACACTCTCCCCCTCTGCCGCCCCCCCGCTCTAACCCAGCATTTCTTGGGGCAGCTGTCCACACCCCCAGACTACACCCCTGCCTGGAGAGCTGCACAGACCCTAACTTCCCCACACCCCAGAAGGGGCTCGTGTGCCCTGGCCCCCCAAGCTTGGGTGCATAGCTCAGCGGGGACGCTTCCTCAGCGCAACGCAGCTCCTTGGTGCACCCAGGGGACTTGGCCTCCGGGCCAGGCCTCATGAGGATGAATGTTGATCCCATTAAAGCAGGGTGAGGAAGCTAAGGCCTGGGGCTGGTTGTGGTCCCTGGCTTGCCTAGGTCCAGCCCTGAAACTCAGGGCTCCCCTCCCCCAGCATTGGGGAGCCTGCACTGGGACTCCCCCCCCCCCCCCCCCCCCCCCCCATCCTCCCTGCAGGGTTGGAGCACAGAAATCAACTAGCCTGGACCCCCTGGCTCTGCGCGAGAGGAGTGGGGAAGGAGCTTTCTCCTCAGTCGGGGGCCACGTCCGTGAGAGGCTGTGTTTTGGTTTTTTGCTTCTCACTTGTGTGCGGGCCCCATGTGGTTTTTCTGTGGGTCAGCGGCCCACAGAAGGTTCCCCGCCCTGGCCTGAAAGCGAATCCGGTCCTCGGGGCTGGCGTTGTTTCCATGGCAGCCTGCTAGGGGAGTCGTGCGAACGCTTGCCTTCCGTCTCCACTGGCCCGTACCCTCTTGCTAGGCCAAAGGGGGCTGCTCAGGTGCTGAGGAGCTGGCCCAGAGTGGAGGAACACCGCTCCCCCTGCCTGGCAGCATAGCCTGGCCCTGACCTGGAAATTGTGTTCTTCTTTCTCAGACCAAAGCGATGGGCTCTGCCAGAAGCTCACTCAGCCCTGCACTGCGCCCAAGCCGCAGAAACCCTGGGAGAAAGACGCATGGGAAATTCCCCGGGAGTCCCTGAAGCTGGACAAGAAACTGGGAGCTGGGCAGTTTGGAGAAGTCTGGATGGGTAAGAGCAACGGGGCGGCTCAGGAAGAGCAATGATTGGGCCGGAGGGGAGAGGGAAGGCAGAAGCGACAATGAGGCAGGGGCTCCGAAGGCGGGAGGGTGAGGGATGTGGTAGACGAGGAGGCAGGGGCTCCGAAGGCGCGAGGGTGAGGGATGTGGTAGACGAGGAGGCAGGGGCTCCGAAGGCGGGAGGGTGAGGGATGTGGTAGACGAGGAGGCAGGGGTTCCGAAGGCGGGAGGGTGAGGGATTCGGTAGACGAGGAGGCAGGGGCTCCGAAGGCGGGAGGGTGAGGGATGCGGTAGACGAGGAGGCAGGGGCTCCGAAGGCGCGAGGGTGAGGGATTCGGTAGACGAGGAGGCAGGGGTTCCGAAGGCGGGAGGGTGAGGGATTCGGTAGACGAGGAGGCAGGGGCTCCGAAGGCGGGAGGGTGAGGGATTCGGTAGACGAGGAGGCAGGGGCTCCGAAGGCGCGAGGGTGAGGGATTCGGTAGACGAGGAGGCAGGGGCTCCGAAGGCGGGAGGGTGAGGGATTCGGTAGACGAGGAGGCAGGGGCTCCGAAGGCGGAGGGTGAGGGATTCGGTAGACGAGGAGGCAGGGGCTCCGAAGGCGGGAGGGTGAGGGATTCAGTAGACGAGGAGGCAGGGGCTCCGAAGGCCGGAGGGTGAGGGATTCGGTAGACGAGGAGGCAGGGGTTCCGAAGGCGGGAGGGTGAGGGATGTGGTAGACGAGGAGGCAGGGGCTCCGAAGGCGGGAAGGTGAGGGATGTGGTAGACGAGGAGGCAGGGGCTCCGAAGGCGGGAGGGTGAGGGATGTGGTAGACGAGGAGGCAGGGGCTCCGAAGGCGGGAGGGTGAGGGATGTGGTAGACGAGGAGGCAGGGGCTCCGAAGGCGGGAGGGTGAGGGATTCGGTAGACGAGGAGGCAGGGGCTCCGAAGGCGGGAGGGTGAGGGATTCGGTAGACGAGGAGGCAGGGGCTCCCAAGGCGGGAGGGTGAGGGATTCGGTAGACGAGGAGGCAGGGGCTCCGAAGGCCGGAGGGTGAGGGATTCGGTAGACGAGGAGGCAGGGGCTCCGAAGGCGGGAGGGTGAGGGATTCGGTAGACGAGGAGGCAGGGGCTCCGAAGGCGGGAGGGTGAGGGATTCGGTAGACGAGGAGGCAGGGGCTCCGAAGGCGGGAGGGTGAGGGATTCGGTAGACGAGGAGGCAGGGGCTCCGAAGGCCGGAGGGTGAGGGATTCGGTAGACGAGGAGGCAGGGGCTCCGAAGGCGGGAAGGTGAGGGATGTGGTAGACGAGGAGGCAGGGGCTCCGAAGGCGGGAAGGTGAGGGATGTGGTAGACGAGGAGGCAGGGGCTCCGAAGGCGGGAGGGTGAGGGATGTGGTAGACGAGGAGGCAGGGGCTCCGAAGGCGGGAGGGTGAGGGATGTGGTAGACGAGGAGGCAGGGGCTCCCAAGGCGGGAGGGTGAGGGATGTGGTAGACGAGGAGGCAGGGGCTCCGAAGGCGGGAGGGTGAGGGATTCGGTAGACGAGGAGGCAGGGGCTCCGAAGGCGGGAGGGTGAGGGATGTGGTAGACGAGGAGGCAGGGGCTCCGAAGGCGGAGGGTGAGGGATTCGGTAGACGAGGAGGCAGGGGCTCCGAAGGCGGAGGGTGAGGGATTCGGTAGACAATGAAGGAGGGAGGCCGTTGGCAGGTAAATACATTCTCTCTCCAGAGGGAGAGAGAGGGGTATTTGAATGACGACTCCTCCCTTGCCCACAACGCTCCTGTTCATGCAGAGCCAAATTCTGCTTTGCTTTTTTCCATGGTTTCCCTCCCGGGGCTGGGCCAGGAGCAGGGGAGGGCACTGACAGCCTTGTCTAGCCACCAGCCTTCGGGTTGCACCCGTGTCCGTGCACACCAGGGTCACGCTTGTGCAATCTAACGATGTGTGCAGAGAAGCCCTGGTGCAAGCAGGGGCTGAGTCACTGGGGGTGGATGGAGGAAGAGAGATGAGAACAAGGAGCAATGGGCTCAAGTTGCAGTGGGGGGGGGTCTAGGTTGAAGATTAGGAAAAACTATTTCACTAGGCGGGTGGGGAAGCGCTGGGCTGGGTTCCCGAGGGAGGGGTGGAATCTCCATCCCTAGAGGTGATTAAGTCTCGGCTTGACAAAGCCCTGCCTGGGTTGATTTAGTTGGGTTGGTCCTGCCTTGGGCGGGGGCTGGACTCGCTGGCTCCTGAGGGCTCTTCCAGCCCTGGGATTCTGGGGTTCTGTGAGCAGCCTCAGGAGTGCCAGCACCTAGACCAGGACCAGTGTGTAGGGACAGGGCTGTGGCCACTGGAAGTGAGGCAGCCATGGCGGTGGGTGAAGGTGGGGCAGGGGGAGGCAAGCCTCCAGCCCCGCCCCTTCTGCCCAGGCCCCGCCCACCACAGGAGCCAAGCTGCCCCTCTCCCCTGCACCATGGGGAGGTGGAGTGACATGTCGCCCCATCCCCGGAGCATGGAGAGGGAGGAGGGCACAGGGCTCCAGTCTCCTTGGGCTACAGTAGGTGTTATGTGGGCGGGGCCAGGCATTGTGTGGGCGGGGCCAGGCTGGTGGTGCGGGAAGCCAATGCCTCCCCCTGCCTATGACACCCGGCGCCCCCGGAGGAAGCCCTGTGCCATGGCGATGTCTGCAGCCCCATGCGGGCTGGGACCAACCTGGACGCGCCCTCGTGTGCCCTCTCTGCCAGCCACCTACAACAAACACACCAAAGTCGCCGTGAAGACCATGAAGCCGGGCAGCATGTCGGTGGACGCTTTCCTGGCCGAGGCCAACCTGATGAAGAGCCTGCAGCACGACAAGCTGGTGAAGCTGAACGCGGTGGTGACCAAGGAGGAGCCCATCTACATCATCACGGAGTTCATGGAGAAAGGTAACACAAACCGCCCCCCACGCACACGTGCACACGCACGCACACTGATCTGCCCCAGGGCACGGGAGAAGCCCAGAGCGCACCAGGGCCGTGCGAGGACACCGGCTGTCTGGGCCCTCGCAGGGGCAGGCGGGTCCTGCCTTTTGGCAGTGCCAGGCGGGCGCTGTTTGCCATCCCCCTCCCTGGGTAAGCGAGGAGGCAGCTGGCCAGGATATGGGTCAGGGCTGGGAGTGTGTGATAAACCGTGGTGGGCAGGAAGGGGGGATGGCACATGGGAAGTGACAGGGAGAGAACGAGGCAAGAGGCGAGGGACGTGTGACACCCCAAGAGTTGAGCCCCCCCCCCCGACAAACCCCACCCGCGGGCATGCGGAAAGGGGGCAGGGCGCATCTGGGGCTCAGAGCCAGGGGGGCCCACCCCTGGGAGAACTCATGGCAGGGAGCCTGGCTCTGCAGTGGGGCCTCTCTGTTTCCCGGGGGCGCGCGCTGAGTTCGCAGGCCCTGCCCCGGGGGCTCGGTGGCAGACGGGACCCACTGGCCGCGCCCTGAACCCCTCCCCCTCCTGCCCTTCGCAGGCAGCTTGCTGGATTTCCTGAAGAGCGACGAAGGGAACAAGCAGGTTCTCCCGAAGCTGATCGACTTCTCTGCCCAGGTGAGGCGCGAGCAGGGCGGGGGCATCTGAGGGCCGAGCCACCCTGGGGCCGGGGAAGCTTCTCCTTTGGGCACGAGCCACGGAGGAGGAATGGGCTGGCGCGCCATGGCCGGCGGTAAGAGAGGCCGAAGGCTTTTGTGCTGGGCATCAAGACCCCACAGGACTGGGCCATTTAGCATCAGCAGGTCACTGAGCCCCACGGGAGCCGAAAAGGGGCCGAGCAGGAGAGCGGGGCGGTTACAGAACAGAAGGGCCCTTGTACTCAAAGGCAGCGTGGTCTGGAGTACTGAGCGTGCCGCTTCACTCCGTGCGGCCTTGGGCAAGTCACTTAACTTGTGACCTGCCTCTTCTCTTGCTGAGAGCAGTGACCTGGGCCCAGCTCCCCTGAGGGGTACTTGAGAGCGGGAGCTGTAAGAGCCAAGGGCTGGCAGGTCGAAGGGCCAGGTGGGGTCCTGGCAGGAAGTGTGTTTGGTCAGCTGATTGATCTGGCCTGGAGGTCGCTAGCTGCTGGGAGCAATGCCCCGCCTGGGATGCTCCTCTCGGTAAAGGCTGCTGAGGAGGGAGGGGTTGGAAACCAGGTAGGTGCTGTGAAGAATCCAGCTGTCCAGCATGGAACAATGGGGAGCTGTGAACGAGATTTGAATATGCAAATAAGCCTGGTTTGCCCCAGGAAAATATGCGGGAGGGACCTGGTGCTTTTTCTGCAAGGGGGAAGCGGGGGAGAGGAACTCTGGAAACAATCCAGTGAGTTTCCCTCCCCTGCTGCCTGCGTGTTCTCACTCTGCTCTTGAGACAACTGGCCGCCTGTCTGCGCTGGCCCCGGGTGCGGCTGTGCGCCACGGAGCAGCAGCAGGCGCGCGGGGAAGTTGGTTGTTCTCGGAGGGCTAACCTTGTAACGCTGGCGCTTGGCAGTGGCCGTTAGAGGCCTGGGACTGCCCGGCTGGTCAGTGTTGGGAAGCATCCTGCCAATCAGCAAGTGGGCAGCTCGCCCGGCCCAGCCTCTCCCGTCAGGAGCTGGCGGAGACCGTCTCTGCCCCGGCGCCGGCCTTTTCTGCTCTCCGGTGGCCACCGAGATTCTGGGGGCAAGTTTCCGTTTTCTTTCCGTTTTCCAGACTTGCTCTGTCCTGTCTTGGGGATACAACACTCCTGGCTGAAATCCGCTCACGGCCAAGCGGCTGGCTCCAAGGGGCAATAACTCTGTGTATTGCGTGACCTGGCTTAAAAGCCACTGGCCACCTGGCGGCTCCGCCACTGACACCTTTCTGCCGGTTCTGCAGTCCTCGGGCAGAGCCGTGCAGCTTCCCATTCTGCGCAGTCTTTACTCAGTCAAAATGGCCTGCTTTGAGCCACCGACCACTCTCTCCTTCCATTTCTCCTCCCCCCTCTGTCTTCCTTCCCCTCCCCCTGGCTCTGACCTATTTCATGTTAGGACACTGCTTTAAACACCAGACTGGTGTTGTCTTGGGCGGGGCTTCTGGGAAGAGGCGAGGAACTTTTGTGCCTGGCATGAGTGTGTTAGATGAAGCCCTGTCTCCAAGTAGCTTCCTAGCAGAGGGGAAAGCGGGTTGCAGATAAGGCCAAGGGGACTATAAAGTTTCACAGGAGTTTGCAGAACACTTCCTGAAAATAGCTCGTCAAGTTCCACTTTCAGTGTGAGATGTTTAGATAAGTTGGATGTGCAGTTGTGCATCTCATTTGCGTGGGCAGTAATCTGCTTGTGCATCCAAATGTGGTGGTGGTGTTTATCTTTCAATGGCCGCTGGAAACCCCAGGGAAAGTCCTAGGGCTGTAGGGCACAGCAGTACGCACAGGCCAAGGTTACGCTATTAAGGTTGGCCAGCATAGCTGTGAAAGTCACATTCCTTCTCCAGCGCAGCTGGAAGAGGGTGGTTCTAGCAACACAGCTTATGGGCTTCAGGGAGGTGGTGGTGTACGCTGGGAGAAGAAAAGAGTGGGCATACTAGGTCAGACCAAAGGTCCATCTAGCCCAGAGTCCTGCCAATGCCGGGTGCCCCAGAGGGAGGGAACAGAACAGGGAATCATCCAGTGATCCCTCCCCAGCCACCCATTTCCAGCCTCTGACAAACAGAGGCGAGGGACACTATCCCTGCCCATCCTGGCTAATAGCCATGGATGGACCGAACCTCCATGAATGTATCTAGTTCATTTTTGAACCCTGTTAAAGTCCTGGCCTTCACAACATCCTCTGGCAGGGAGTTCCACAGGTTGACTGTGCGTTGTGTGAAGAAAAACTTCCTTTTGTTTGTTTTAAACCTGCTGCCTATTCATTTCATTTGGTGACCTCTAAAACCTCCGGTCAGTATGCTTGATGCCTCCACTCGGAAGCTCTGCTGCAAAGATGTCAGCAAAGCCAAAGTAGCCTGCAGACTAGCCTCCCGTTATCGGTTTCTCTACACTTACAACACCACAGTGTCACACCTTCAGCGTGGCACTCGCTGTGCTGATGGGAGAGGGTTTCCTGTCAGCGTCGGGAGCCCAACTCCCTGACAGGCAGTAGCTCGGTGGAGGGAAGAATTCTTCCATTGACCTGGCGCTCTGCTCAGGTGGATGTAGGTCAGTTTACATGCATGGGGCAGAGGGTGGATTTTTCACACCTCTGGCTGGCATAGTGAAACTGACCTAATTTTCTAGTGCAGACCGGTTGTCTTGGCCCTGGAGAACTTACCCTCAAACTGAGGGTGGTAGAGGCAGAAACGTGACGCAATGTGCCCAAGCTGATGACGAAGCTGGAAATTGAACGCTGAACTCTTGAATGCCGTAGCCACAGGCTCATGCTGCCTTGGGGACAGCCTTGTGCAAGTTAGATACGCTCTTGTGCATGCTGCTTTTCTGGCTCGGAGACTTTGCAAAAGGCCCAGCTTGCTGGTTCTCAGTCTGCGGCCCAGTCAGCACACAGCTGCAGCCGGTGCTACATCCTCAGGGCCATACAGGGAGTATTGGCCCACCAGGGTTCGGAACCACTGTTGCACCTGCCTCTTTCCATCCGCGTTCCCAGAGAGAGGAGTTCCGTATGCAAACAGCGCATAGGCAGCTGTGTGAGCTCACGTTTGCACATTCAGTAAACGAGGGTGCAAATAGGACCCGGGGTGTGAAATGACTCTCTTGAGTTTGTGACGCTTGTGGTTTTGCATGGACAGCTCAGCTGCACGTATGTGAAGACTTAGGCTGCCAGATTCTCTGGGCCCGACTCTCCACAGGAGTAAGCAAGTGCAGGATGTATACTCCCCCGCCCCTCATGGGCCCTTTTCCTTCCAGCTCCATGTCCATGCTGTCCTATTCCTTGTCACCTTCTCCCTCCCACTGCTGACGAGTGCCTTTTGGGGCGTGCTTTGTGGCATTGGTCGCGGGTGCCCTCTAGTGGGCTCCTCCACTGCTGAGTGTAGTCAGATAATAAGGGAGTGTTGAGTTGTGATATGCAGTGCTACCGTGGGAATGTCAGAATTAAAATTCCCGCCTTCTAATGAAATAGCATGGGTGCCACATCCCTGGATGTCCAGGAGAGAGGTGTCTGGGGAGAGCTGTGATCGTCATATGTTTAGGTTCTTGGAGAGCTGCTCTCAGTTCTATGGAGTTTCTCCATCCTAATAGGAGAGCTGTATGCTCTCGCAGCGTAATGTCTCCCTAGGGAATTTCTTCATTCTTCTGGCCCTGCTGGGGCAGGAGGGTCAGTGGAGATGGTGCCACGGGCACCGTTACAGTGAAACCTGGGAAAAGATTCTCGCTGAGGCGGCTTAAAACCAGACATGAACCTAGCAGCGATTCCTGTAAACTGAGCACTTGGGCGGCCACCCAGGAGAGAGTCAAAGGCTGCCCATCTGATTTAGTAGAGTGCCCAGGGCTGCCAGTGTGTGTGTATACTGGTGGTGCACATCTGCATTTGCCTCAGTGCACAGAACAAAATTTATTCTGCACCTGGACAGAAAAAATTAGAGGGAACATTGGAGCCTAGTTTATTCTAGATCAGTGGTGCATCCCACTGGAGCTCCATCTGCGGCCTGCACACATCCCCGGCTGCTGCCCTCCCCCATGTGCCTCTCCTGCACTGGTACACCGGAGCCCCACACTTCCTGCTCCTCCCCCTCCCAGCTCTTTCGTGACTTTTCAAGCTCTGGAAGGGAGGTGGCAGAGCAGGGATGGAGTGTGAATCAGGCACTTTGCATGCTCCAAAAGTGCTGGAGGAGCAGTTAAGTTGGGGCTCTGTTGCCACAGTGTGTGAGAGGCACAGGGGCAGATGGGGGTCCACGGGGCTGCAGGTGGAACCCCAGTGAGCCGCGGGCTGCAGCGGCCCACTGACATGAAGGAGGGCCTCTCATGTGGCCCACTCGCTATTCGTGGCTGCCCATTACTGGCCTAGATAGTAACGTTCAGGGCCTGTGGCAGCAGATTTAGTTGTGCTCATGTGTGTTCACTAGCTTGGGTGTGTGCACTAGCAACACAAGAGGAGTGTGTTTGCGTGAGTCCATGTGTATGACTGTCGGTGAAGAGGTAAAATCCCAGCTTCTAGTTCATGGAAATGTGCAGAGGCTTGTTCTGATGTATCAACTCATCCGCCACTGTCCTCTGCCATTTCCCCACTGTGGCTTCATGTGATGCATAAGCCATGTGTTGGCCCAGCCTCTGTGGAGGGCTGCATGTCCCCCAGAATCCTGGTCTTTGCCTGTCTGGAAGCATGATGAACAGCCCTTTCCTTAGGGAATAGGGATTTTAATCTGTCACTCCTCCCTCCCCCCCCCGAGAGAGGGGGTTCCCTGAGCACTCTGATTGCCGGGGGCTTGTGAACAGTGAGTTAACTTCTTTCCTGGGGCCCACGAAGGGCTTGATTGTTCTGGCTCTCCAACGCTGAAACTTGTGTGCGTGGTGTATCCCCCTTTCTACAGATTGCAGAAGGAATGGCATTCATCGAGCAGAGAAACTACATCCACAGGGACTTGAGAGCTGCCAATATCCTGGTCTCCGCCACCCTGGTGTGCAAGATCGCCGATTTCGGACTGGCCAGGATCATTGAGGATAACGAGTACACCGCCCGGGAAGGTAAAGAGCTGCCAGGGTGAAACATACGAATGCAGCCTGCATGCCCTAGTTGGCATGACAAAATGCACGTGGCCAGCCATGGTCAGAGGGGACCTGAGATGGTGTAACTTGGTCTCCCTTAGGCCCACCTACACTCACGTACCCGGGAATTTGAGGTGGCGTGATCTGCATGTCAAACATGTGGAAGTTGGGTCTGTTGAGCAGGGGGGCTGCTGACCTTGCATCTCCGTGCGTCCCGCTGTTAGTGACTTCTCTTGTTATGTGCCTCACTTCCGGCCCCTTGGCTTGTGAATTACACTTGACAGTTTCAATCTCCTTGCCAGGTGCCAAGTTTCCCATTAAGTGGACTGCGCCAGAAGCGATCAATTTTGGATCTTTCACCATCAAATCCGACGTCTGGTCCTTTGGAATCCTCCTGATGGAGATCGTTACCTATGGGCGGACCCCGTACCCAGGTGGGAGGTTGAGCTGTCTCCAGAGGCTATTCTTGGCTTGTCCATATAATCTACTTCTAGGTGAAGTTAGCAAGGGACCAGGGAAGGGAGGGTGCATTGAAAACTGTGAGCCATTAGCCTTCTTGGCTACCAGGGCGCCCTGTAGACTCAAATCCATCTTCTCGTCTGCTGGAACCCCCAGGTCCTTTCCTGCAGAACTGCTACTTAGCTAGTCGGGCCCCAGCCTGTAACAATGCCTGGGATTCTTCCCTCCCAAGTACAGGACTCTGCACTTGGCCTTGTTGAGCCTCATCAGATTTCTTTTTGCCCAAACCTCCAATGTGTCAATCGAGTGAGAGCGTTTGCCTGTATATGGGCTTGAGTGCATCATTGCTGGTAGAGCTGGCATCAGAACTCACAAGTTCTTGACTCTGAGCCTGCGCTCGGTCCACCAAATCCCATTGCCTCTTCCTTCTCAGTTTGAATGAGCATATTTGTGTGGTGCTGGAAAGCACCCCCAGATGTTTTAGGAGGGCTAATAAAGATCTGGTGGCAGAATCAGCAACTCTTTCCATTTATACTAATCTGTCTCTCTGGTACCTCTTGTAACTGGTTGGATCACAGAAATCCCCTTGGGGTTGTCCCTTAGTGCACTGATCCAGCCACTGATACCAGCCTTCCTGCCCTCTGGGGCTCCCCACCACCCTGTCCTGCTCTGGTCTCCTCCAGCCAAGGCACAGAGTTGGGGTAACTGCCCCCCAGCAAAGTGGCACAGACCCTGAACCAGTTCAGCTTCAGAAGGGCTCAGCTCTGAGGACTCAGCACCCAGGAAATCAACCCCCAAAAGGGACCAAAACCCCAAATAAATCCATTTTACCCTGTGTAAAAGTTTTACACCGAAAATACTCATGAAGATGTTTGCTCCCTTTATCCATGAAAAAGAGAGATGCCCGGTGGATTCGCCCCCTCCCCTCCACAGTAACCATTATTTACACTGCACTTGATAATAAATAAAAGTGTTTGTATTGAGTATAAAAAGTTGGATTTAAGTGATTACAATGAAAACAGACCAATCAAAGCAAGTTACTAAATTAAAATAAACAAACTCCAGCTAGGTCTAATATGCTAAGAAATTTGTTATATGCAAATTCATACGCTAAACAGTTGATCTTATCTCGGGTAATATGCTTCAACTCCCCATTGATCTTTACTCTGGGCCTGGGTCTACAGCTGTTGTCAGGTTTTCTATGTGTGTATCCTCTGTGGGTGGGTGATGCAGTTTCAAAGGTCAGTTGAAGTCAAAGACCTGATTGCTTTCCATTCCTTAAATAGACTCCCCCTTCCCCCAGGGCAGGAACCCTTTTCTCAGTCTCACCATCCCTATGGAAAAATACTAGACTCAAGATGGATTCCAGTACTAGGTGGCATGGTTACGTGTCTTTCTAGGACCAACCACAGTTTGGGCTTACAGGACTCACAAGATCATTCACGGGTCGTTGGTTTGAGTACTGAGTCATTAAGTTCCTTAAGTAACACTAATAGCACTCATTGGTGCATTTAGAATTAAAACCAGATTCATACTTTGTATGTCTAACTTCACATTCAAGAGTTTCAGAGGGGAGCCGAGTTAGTCAGCAACTGGAAAAACTTCAACAACAACAAATCATCTTGTAGCTCAGAGACACGAACAAGAAATGTAGCTGGTATCATGAGCTTTCGTGGGCATAATCCACTGCTTCTGATGAATGGACTTAGATGTGGGTTGTGCCCACAAAAACTCATGATTCCAGCTACATTGTTTGTTAGTCTCTAAGGTGCTGCAGGATTATTTATTGTTTTTTAAGTTTTCCACATACAAGAATGATCCTTGCATGAAAATAGGATATACGGATTCGGCAGATTGTTAGTTTGAAATTGATATGTTACATGATGCATTTTGCATAGTGTATTCGAGTTATGCATATTCATAAGTCAATTTCCATAAAGCATGGGGGGGCGTGACACCTCTGAGAGATAAGAAATGATTCTGCCCAAGCAAGGTGATCTGTCCATGATTTATTCACGTAGGGACTGTATCCTAGGGCGGGGCTACTCAACATGTGGCCCACGAGCCGTATGTGGCCCGTGGCCTGTTTGTTTGCAGCCCGCAATGCAGTTTGGGTTTACACAGGGCCCACGGGTGGGAGCCAAAACAAAAAAGTCATCAATAGAATTGTCTTCTGTTGAGATGCATTTTAGTAGTTAAATTCCTGGACTGTCATTGCTCATTAAAATTGCTGTCATATGGGTGGAAATTGGGTAACTATTGCATTTTATTCATATCAGCAGAACTGACTTAATTGGGGCCTGTGTGTTGTGTAGTCTTGCCTTAATCTTTGTATTCATGTCCGTCAGTGTAAAAGAAGCTATTTGCATATATTTGCATATAGATTTGCATGTATATGCAACCACACTTAAGTTGCGGCCCTCGGCATGTGCTGAGAGCATCACTGTGGCCTCCAGGACTTCCAAAATTGAGTAGCCCTGGTCTAGGGATTGTTGGGGAAAGGGCCAATACGACTTCTCAAATTGTCCTTTCACATCAGAGCGGCCAGGCCGGGTCAGACCAAAGGTCCATCTAGCCCACTGTCCTGTCTGCCCTCTGTGGCCAGTGCCAGGTGCTCCACAGGGAATGACCAATTCTCAAGTTATCCATCCATTTTTGTCCATTCCCAGCTTCCGGCAAACAGACTAGATCATTATCCGTGGCCAATAGCCATTGAGGACCACTGATGCTCCATTCAACTTTTCTAATTCTCTTT
This sequence comes from Pelodiscus sinensis, assembly GCF_052426305.1. Lineage (NCBI taxonomy): Eukaryota > Metazoa > Chordata > Testudines > Trionychidae > Pelodiscus > Pelodiscus sinensis. Next base: position 34,379,669 of record NC_143068.1, read on the forward strand.
GAACCCTGTTTCATCTTCTGGCAAGAGTTACTCAGGCAGACTGCGCGTTGTGTGCAGAAATGCTTCCTTGGGTTGGTTTTGAACCTTCCGCCTATTACCTGAAGAACATGGCCGTTATTTTGGAGTGTTTTGCAGAACTGGACTTTGTAAATAATCATTTTTTATCTCAACTTAAGAGAGATTATGTCAATACAGCTTTAAATACCATTGTCTGATGACTCCATTGTTTTGCATGTGGTGATATAAGGGCTCATCCTATCCCTCTTCCTGTGTTTCCTCCTGTCCCTCTATGTCAAGAGATCACAGTCCCTAAATGAGTTGTTAAAAATCAAAATGAAAACACTTGTCATACTCTGTTTTCCTTCTGCCTGTTGATGTGTTATAGGGATGTCTAACCCGGAAGTGATCCGTGCCCTGGAGCGTGGGTATCGAATGCCACGCACAGATAACTGCCCGGAAGAGCTGTATGATATCATGTTGAAATGTTGGAAGAACAAACCAGAAGATCGTCCTACCTTTGAATACACACAGAGTGTTCTGGAGGATTTCTATACTGCAACGGAGAGCCAGTACCAGCATCAGCCTTAATGTAGAAAATCCAATGACAAGAATGGAGAACCTAAGTTGTGTCTGCTTTAGTACCTGTAATATATACACACAGTCTGTTCTTCAGTTCCATCCCTTCCTTCATTTTCCTTTAATACATACTGTCCACTTCCATCAGCCTCTTCTTCGATACCAAAGATTCCCTGACACTGGCTCAAGTTGAGTTGGAGGCAGAATGCAGTCACATTACCTTTCAGCCTCCCTGGGTTGTGAACTTGCCGAATAAGCGAAACACCATTAGGCTTGTTAGCACGCAAGTGTGCGACTGCCATGGAAAATCCATTGCTGCAGAAAGGCAACAGCGGGTGGCTTCCTTCACTTTAAATCCAGACAGAACTATTGCCCTAGTGTAGTGCAAGGAGGTGCTTTGAGACAGAAGTTGCCATCTTTCCAATGGGATATAAAACTGTGGTCTTGGCCCTAAAGATCCCATGGCACTTGTTTGCTTTATGCAGCTCCAATTGCCACGTGCTGAAGGGGTATATTGTTAAACAGCTGCTGGATTTCACCCCAGAAGTGGTCACTTGTAAAGTGGTTTGTAAAGGGCTTCAGAACCTATGGATAAAAGGTTTCATGTAAAGCCTCTTTCAAGCCCATTTCTCTTGATTGTTTCCTGCCTGGATCTGAACATGGATGATTCTTCTGCCTCTTCTTGTGGATGAGCTATTGACAAGTGTATTGTATTGAACTGAACTAGATATCAAGTGCCTTGAAGCAGGAACCTTATCTCTTCACAAGACATGTAAAATGACTCTCATGTAAATGGTGTCAACAAATAACAGACATTGGCCTGATTGTTTTTCCCCCTTGAGTTGCTGAGTGATGACACCAGCATTTGTCACTTTGATTTTTTTTCAATTCCTTTTTCTTGAGCTGTTTCTGTGGGTTTTTATAGCGGCGCCTTTACAGCTGTCTGAGAATTATGGGGGTGTTATCTAGAAACTATATTAAGAACAGGATGCTAGAGACTGATCAATTCTCAAGCATCTTGCAGTGTGTAGTGGGTGACACTGGAAATCTGAAGAGAAGGTAATTGATGTCACTGATTCCATCCAATTTCTTTTCGCTGGGTAGGGGAGGGTAGTAAACTGCAAATTGTAATAACTTGCATTTCCACTAAGGAACCTGCATTTCTTGCACATTTATTTTGGGGGTTGTGTGGTGTTTTTGTTTTTGTATTTTTAATTTAGTATTTAAAGATAGATTATTTGGGAGAAGGGATGGAGAGATGACAGGAGGAAGGATAAAGATTGTGGACAGATTTAAATCTCTCTCTCTTTTTCCTAGTGAATTTCTGAGATAGTTGTGTGACTTTCCCAGCCAATAATAACAGGAGGGACACAATGGATGCTGTACTTCTATCTCAGCTTTGATTTTCAGTCAATAAATGTGAAAATGTCTTGCATTGTTTGTGGCTTTCTCTTGCATTGTGTATTCAGGAGCTAGGCAGGCCCTAGAATTACCTGTTTCTAGCTATGGGCCCGTACTCTTCTCACCCCGCTAGAGGAAGAGGCCTTAGGGCTTGGTTTCTTTCTCATTTTTATCTCAGCAAAGGTATCCAGTCTTGCCTGTGCCCTCTGCTGGGGATACCCCAGCCTGTTCAGCGGAGGGGGAGGGGGCAGCCATCAGCCAGGATGACAGCTGCGACCGATCGCCGTCGTTAGGGTCCAGAGTAAACGATCCATCGCCCCAGATAGGAGTATTTCACACCTGCCCCATTCTGCCCTTAGTAAAGATGGCGCCGAAACAGGAAAAATGGGCTCCCTCTTGAGAAAAGGAGCCTTGCTGCCCTCAGTAAAGATGGCTCCTAGGACCGCCCCCACCACGCCTGAGGCTGAGCTGCTGCCCTCAGTAAAGATGGCGCCGAAGCAGGAAAAATCGGCTCCCTCTTGAGAAAAGGAGCCTTGCTGCCCTCAGTAAAGATGGCTCCTAGGACCGCCCCCACCACGCCTGAGGCTGAGCTGCTGCCCTCAGTAAAGATGGCTCCGAACGTGCCCCGCCCCCCACGTGCTGCCCTGAGTCAAGATGGCGCCGAGCGCGCTCTGTGCCCGCGCCTGACCCCGCGGCCCTGAGTAAAGATGGCGCTGCCGGCAGTGCTGTGCTGGGCGCCGGGCCCGGCGGCGAGGGGGCGCGGCGCGCCGGGGGCTCTGCCTGTGCGTGGCCCGGCCCGGCCTCGCTCGCTCCGCCCCGCGGGGTCGGCCCAGAGCCCCGCTGCCCGGAACCGGCGTCCCCCGCCCGTCGCCGTCTCCATGGTGATAAACTTCCCCGGCCAATCGCGAGCTACTTCCGCCTACGTCTGGCCCGACACGTGGATCCAAGATGGCGGCATCGGGGGCGATGGTGAGTGGAGCGGCCCGGGCACAGCCCCTCCCGGGGCCCGACCCCCTCCCCCGCCCCGGGGCTTGGCCCGGCCTCTGGCTCCGGAGCCGGGCCCGCCGCGGCCCCCGGGCCCTCCCCGTCTGGGCGGGGGGCGGGCGTCGGGGTGAGTCTCTGGGGGGGGGGTTGCGCTGAGCCGGGGGGTGCTGGGGGCGATCTGGGGGGGGGGCCCGGCCCGGCTCGGTTCGGTTCGGTTCAGGCGTTGGCTTCATCCTGCAGCGTGACCCCGCCGCTTGCTGGGAGTCGCAGCTTCACCGGCCCCCGACAGCCTCTTGCCAGAGGGGCGTGAACCGGGGCGTCTGTGGGATTTGTCCCCAGAGTATCCCAGAGACCCAGAGGCTCTAGCCTAGGGGTCGCCAGCCAGTCCATCGGGATCGACTGGGAGATCGGGGCGCCTCGGACCGGCGATCCTCACTGGCTTGGCCAAGAGGCTGACAAGTGCTGCGCTTCAATTGCCCTTCCCCCCACTGATGTGCACCTTTTGCCTTGGAGCTTACCCCCCTCTCCCCCCGCATACACACACATGCTTGCTGGGCAGGGGAGAGGAGGGGGTGCCAATGTCAGGGTGCCCTCTTCCCACCCTGTAGTCTATCTCCACAGAAGGGTTTTGGGATGGAGGGAGTCTGTTGGAGTTTTTTGAGAGGGGTGCAGGGTCAGGGCAGGGGTAAGCCGGCCTTAGCCCCACAGCACCAACACCCAGGAGCCATCTGTAGTAGGCACTGGCCAGCTGGAGCCTGCATCCTGAACCCCTGCCTCAGTCATAAACCCCCTCCCTCCTGCACCTCAAGCCCCTGCCCTAGCCCTGAGCCCCCCTACACCCAAACTCCCTTACAGAGCCTGAACCCTCTCCTGCACTCCAACCCCTCTCCAGGCTCAGCTCAGAGCCCCTCTCATACTCCAGATCCCTTAACTCAAGACCAGAGTCTGCACCCCAACCCTCTGCCCCTGCCTGATGTATTGGAGAAAGGATGAGGGAAGGAGGATGGAGTGAGCAGGGGTGAGGCCCTAGAGAGGCACAAGGTGGGGGGGCAAGGATGTTTGGGTGTGAGGTTGGTCCTGGATTGCATTTAAATTTAAAAAAGTGATCTTGTGCTTAAAAAGGTTGGAGACCTCTGCTCTAGCCTGAAATAAGTGTTCTCCCTTGAATTCTGCTTCCTTTGAACTGCGTGAAATAAACGCCCTTCCCTGACTTTTAGCCCTGTGCAGATACAAACTCTGCACAGGCCAAACATTGTCTCGGGAAAGCATGCCATGCATTAAGCGTGAGTGGGTAGCAATATTTGATGTAGCCCTCTAAGCTCAGGAGTGTCCTGAGTCTAGTAGAATCACAGAGCTGTGAAATGGGACAAAGTGGTTACTTGAGTAGGAACAGTGGTTGTTTCAGATCAGCCAAGTTGGTGTGTTAGCAGAGCCCAGCCTAAGGTTGGATATTTGATTCAAAAATAATATTCAGCTATTGTCAAAAGCAGTCAAATATTTTAAATCACTAAATTATCAGAACATTAAAACAAAAATTTGAAGAGCTCCAAAAGGCTTAGTCTTAGTTAAATACTTATGCCTAATTACAAAAAAAAAGTAGTTAATGAAGTTATTTTAACTCAGAGTTGCAAAACAGTGAACTGAAGTCCTTAAAAAGTGAAGGTATGGGACTACTATAAGGTGGGTGCATAACTGGCTGGATAACCGTACTCAGAGAGTAGTTAGTAATGGTTCACCATCCTGCTGGAAAGGCATAACCAATGGGGTTCTGCAGGGGTCTGTTTTGGGACGGGCTCTGTTCAATATCTTCATCAACAATTTAGATATTGGTATAGAACGTACGCTTATTAAGTTTGCAGATGATACTAAGCTGGGAGGGGTTGCGACTAATCTGGAGGATAGGGTAATTCAAAATGATCTGGACAAATTGGAGAAATGGTCTGAGGTAAATAGTATGAAGTTTAATAAAGACAAATTCAAAGTGCCCCACTTAGGAAGGAACAATCAGTTTCACACACACAGAATGGGAAGCGACTGTCTGGGAAGGAGTACAGCAGAAAGGGATCTAGGGTTATAGTGGACCACAAGTTGAATATGAGTCAGCAGTGCGATGCTGTTGCAAAGAAAGCAAACATGATTCTGGGATGCATTAACAGGTGTGTTGTGAGCAAGACAGGAGAAGTTATTCTTGTGCTCTACTCTGTGCTGGTTAGGCCTCAATTGGAGTATTGTGTCCAGTTCTGGGCACCACATTTCAAGAAAGATGTGGAGAAATTGGAGAGGATCCAGAGAAGAGCAATGAGAATGATTAAAGGTCTAGAGAACATGAGCTATGAGGGAAGGCTGAAGGAATTGGGTTTATTTAGTTTAGAAAAGAGAAGACTGAGGGGGGACATGAGAGCAGTTTTCAGGTATCTAAAAGGGTGTCATTAGGAGGAGGGAGAAAACTTGTTCACTTGTCCTCTGAGGATAGAACAAGCAGCAATGGGCTTAAACTGCAGCAAGGGAGGTTTAGGTTGGACATTAGGAAAAAGTTCCTAACTGTCAGGGTGGTGAAACACTGGAATAAATTGCCCAGGGAGGTTGCGGAATCTCCATCTGTGGAGATACTTAAGAGTAGGTGAGATAAATATCTATCAGGGATGGTCTAGACCAGTGGTCCCCAACATGGTGCCCGTGGGTGCACATTTGTGTGCACCCGCCAAGTGCTCGGGGCCACCCCCAACCTGGGCGCATGGCGCATGCACGGTGCTGGCCCCAGGCGCATTGTGCATACGCAGCACCAGCCCCGGGCTCATGGCGCATGGAGAGCGCCAGGCCCGGGTATGCGGCGAATTGGCCGCCCCGCCCCTGGGTGTGCGGCACATGGGGAGCGCCGGTCCTGGGTGCATGATAGATTGGCCGCCCTGGCCCCAGGCATATGGCAGATTGGCCGCCCCACCCCCGGGCACGTGGCTATGGGGGGCACCGGCCCGGGGCGCATGGTGAATTGTCCTCCCACCCCCGGGTGCACAGCTATAGGGGGTGCCAGCTCTGGGCACGCAGCTATGGGGGGATGCTGGCCCTGGGCGCACGGCTCTGGAGGGCGCCAGCCCCAGACTTGCTGCGAATGGGCGGCCCCGCCTTTGGCTACGCGGCGCATGGGGTTGCTGGCCCCAGGCACGTGGCTCATGGGGTGTGGCATATGCGCGGCCCCACTCCTGGGTGTGCGAGTGTCCCCGCCCTCTGTCGCCTGATGGGCAAACGGCCCCACCCCCTGGCGCCCGGCAGCTCCAAATTGTTGGGGACCACTGGTCTAGACAGTATTTGGTCTTGCTGTGAGGGCAGGGAACTGGACTCAATGACCTCTCGAGGTCCCTTCCAGTCCTAGTATTCTATGATTCTGTGATCATGGAGCAATCAGAGGTAGAGGAAGGAACAATCAGTTTCATACATACAGAAGGGAAGAGACTGTCTAGGGAGGATACTACAGAAAGAGATCTAGGGGTCATAGTGGACCAGGAGCTAAATATGAGTCAACAGCGTGACACTGTTGCAACAAAACCAAACATGATGCTGGGATGCATTAACAGGAGTGTTGTGAGCCAGATATGAGAAGTAATTCTTCTGCTCTACTCTGTGCTGATTACGTCTCGATTGGAGTATTGTGTCCAGTTCTCGGCTCCCTGTTTCAGTTAGCATGTGGAGAAATTGGAGAAGCTCCAGAGAAGAGCACCAAAAAGGATTAAAGGTCTAGAAAATATGACTTGTGGAGGAAGACTGAAAGAATTGGGTTTGTTTACTTTGGAAAAGAGAAGACTGAGAGGGGACATGATAGCAGGTTTCAAATGCCTAAAAGGGTGTTACGAGGAGGAGGGAGAAAAATTGTTCTCCTTGGACTCTGATGATGGGACAAGAAGCAAAGGGCTTAAATTGTGACAGGGGAAGTTTCAGTTGGAATAAATTGCCTACGGGGGTTGTAGAATCTTCATCACTGGAGATATATAAGAGCAGGTTGGATAGACATCTGTCAGGCATGATCTAGGTGGTGCTTGGTCCTGTAGTGAGGGCAGGGGACTGGACTTGATGACCTCTTGAGGTCCGTTCCAGTTCTGGTATTCTAGGATAGGTTGCTGCCTGCATCAGGGCATTCGTGTTGGAACATTTGACAGTGTTTGACTCTGGTTAAATAATAGGCAGTGAGTTAACACATGACTGCTCAATTAATTGGCTTGCCAAGCCTACCTCAGCCTAAACTAATCACTTTTCCTAATCAGGACAAACTTTACACTTTGTCATCATTTCTTCCCTCCCCACGAAAGGTCTGGCCCACGAAAGCTCATCACCTAATAAACCATTTTGTTAGTCTTTAAAGCGCTACATAGTCCTGTTTTTTGTTCCTGCTTTTTGTAATCCAGTCTGAGATCTTGGTTAGGCCTTTTTTTCTGCACTTTAAAAATAAATAAACCTCTTGCTGTTTCACCGCTACCAGTAGATTTCTATAGTTGGTATGAACAATTGCAGAGCTAATGTAAGCAAGGCCCCTGTGATTCTTACCACAGGGGTGTCTGTTTGACTTTGCTCAGCGTAGATCTAGAGGGCGCAGTGGTAAAAACATTGATGCTGTGTCTACAAGCACTACCACTGACAACATTGGAATCTGTGTCTCTGTCTCTCTCTCACACCTACGTTTCTAGAGTGGTTTTTGACCAGGGTATCTTTTTTTAAAGCCCCTCTTTGTCTTTGCTGCTTTGTGTCTGTTGCGTCTTTTTGTTTTTCTGGTCGGCTTTAACATCACTTCAATAATAATCACATTTGTGGCTGATACTAACATTGGAGGTGGTAATAAATACACCGGAAAACAAATCCGCAGCATAACTTGTAGGCAACAGCAATGTGGAATTTTTGTAATTATTAGCTGTATGACTAGCTTCCTGAGGTTCCAATCAGATTAAGGTCCCATTTTATTGGGTGTTGTGCAAAATTAATATAAGTTGGTCCCTGCCCAAAAGCATTTGCTAGCTAAAGTGCTGTCCCCACAAAGAGGAAATAAACAGACCAGCAATAAAACGGGATGTGTGAGGATTGAGCCAACTAACTATACCTACCACAAAGCAAAACTATTTTCATGTCTCCTATAGGGATGTAAAATCCCGTTTGATTGGGATTGTGTAATTGGGAAACATTGTTTAACTGGTTAACTGATTAAGGTGGGAGCCAGTGGTGGGCCTGGGCTGGAGCAGCCTTCTGCCACAGGCAGGGGCTGATCTGGTGTCCTGCTCGGAGCAGCTGCCTGTAGGGAGCCCGGGCCTGCTTTGGACAGAGGTTGCACCATCAGGGACACCGGAGCAGCCCTGCCTTGTGGTGGGCCCCCCGCAGGGCTGGAGTAGCCTCCTGCTCGCAGCAGGTAGGGAGCTGCTCCAGCCTAGGGATGTTAAATATCGGTTAATTGAATTGTCGAATAACTTCATGAATTCTTATTGGTTAGTCGACTATTCTATAGACCCCGGGGGTGGGACCGGCAGCCAGTGTGCTCAGGCCTCACTCCCAAGGAGCCCCTGCCACTCTGTGCTGCTGCCTCTGTATCAGAGGCAGCAACGCAGGGTTCCAGGTGAGTGCTGGTCTGCGAGGGGAGCCAGTTTAAAAACCAGTTCCCCTTGCGGACTGGCTGCCTGTCGCCCTGTGATGTTGCCTCTGATACAGAGGCAGCAGCGCTTGGTGGCAGCAGCACCGGTGCAAGCCAGAACTGAGCCGGGCTGCCAGTACACTTTAAATACAGAGCTGCAGCGGGGGTAGGTCCCGGACATCACAGCCAGGACTGAGCCGGGCTGGCTGTTGGCCAGCTTGCTAAAAATGTACTGGCAAGGGGCGGGGAGGGAAATGCATGATGTCTGTAGCATTAACTATAAGCTTTTGCTTATCGGTTAATTGGTTAATCAACTACACTTTCCAGCCCTCACTGGTTAACCTTAACTGGTTAAACCTTCTCGTCCCTAGTCTACCATATACTCTTAATACCATTTTGTCACAGAACCAAGCATTTTAGCTGACCCAGTTCAGAGAGGGAGAGAAGTGTCCATCACACCAGGTGGCCCACAATCTGAAAAGGTTGAATTGTTGTCAGTAATGGCAGTATTGAGGGTAGGACTGTTTTTGGTAATGCACTTAGCAGAAACGTGGACTTAACCCAAACACTTAATGCCAGCTTTAAAGGGGCATTGTATTTGAGCATCAAATATTAGTGCAAATTGCAGTGATAAAACTAGATGAGTATAGCCTTCTTGGGTCCTGGAGCTCTTTGCCAGCATTAATTTGTTACACCTCACAAACCAGCCTACATCTGCAGGTTGGTTTGTGAGGTATAACAAATTAATGCTGGCGAAGAGCTCCAGGACCCAAGAAGGCTATACTCAAGTACCACGTATGTGGCAAAAGAAGCCCATGAGAGATCATGTGACTTGCTTGAGGTGTCACTCGGGGCAGTACTTTTTTCCCTCTATCTGGTAATGTTCTTTCGTGGAAGGAAACTCAGACAGGTTGGGCTAGCGTACGTGGGCTTATAGATGCTTTGTGGCTATAAGTGGTAGGGCACTGCTGTGTGAGGTGTTGTGTAAGTGGGGGGGCCAGCAAATACCACGGAGGGGGGAGTGTTTTCAAGATTCTTTGCACAGAAGAACTGGAATTTTCATTCCTTTTGCTTAAGGCATCTGTACTACTTGGTTCGCTGCGGAGTTGTTCCTTTGTCCCGTCGGAAGGCTGAGGCCGCAGGGCTTGTACATTGGAGCACTTGAGTAGAACTGAGGGTGCTCAGAGGTCTGGAAAAGGCCCCCTCCTTGGTGATGTAGGTTACACTGACCTAAGTGTCAGTGTGGATGGGGCTATGTTGGTGGGAGGGGAGCTTCTGCTGATGGAGCTGCTGCAACTCTGGGAGGTGGAGTGATTAGGCCCATCATCAGAGCGCACTGGCACTAGCAGCCCTGCAGCTGTGCCTTGGGAGCTATTCTGGTATAGACCAGTCCTTTGTGTTGTGTGGAGGTGAGAGCAGAGGGGGCTGTTAACAGCTCTCCAAGTGTAAAGGGGCCATCTGAAACCAGCGTGAATGTGCATCTGTCTCCTTGCCAAGGGCTTTCCGTAGCTCCACTGAATGCATGTGAAAGCTGGTCAGACGGGTAATAAAGATGAGCTTGTTTGCACAGTTGCCAAGACTATCTAGCAAGGCTGCCTTAAAAGCTCTGGGATGCACTAGATGGGTTTCTTGTTTCTCTTTCGCTGGCTTTTTCTTCCCAATCCGGCAGTCTGCCAGTTAAAAAGGGCCTGGCACCGCCCTAGCAGCAAGGCCAGACCTTTCCCAACCATTGCTGGTTCGGCACCCCCACCTCTCCGTTTCCACCCTCTGAGTACCTGTGCTATTGCCACCGGGTTTGCAAGTGAACATGGAAACTGTGGTCACAAGGAAGTCCCAGAGCAAGCCCTGGCCAGTGTCTGACACAATTAATGTCCCCGCCATCTAAGGGTAGCCTGGGTGAAATAAAGTCCTGACCTTGGTGCCGTCCCCAGGGATAACTCACAGGGCCTGTCCTGCGGGCTGCTCTGCTTGTTGGCAGTCTTGGCAGAGAGGCCTTTGATCTGAATTAGGGTTGTAAAAAGTCGTTTAAAAATGTAACCACTCAACCCCCTAACAGTTACGTGCACTGCGAGCTCTGCAGGATAAAGCTGACAAACTTTATACCTCAAAGCCTGCAGCGAAGCCTCCCTAGGATGCCCCTGCCAGCTCCACCCCCACCCCCAGGGAGCCAGTGTGTAACCTGCAGTGGAGGGGCCAGGTGGGCCCACCACAAACAGGGACTGCTCTGTTCGGAGCAGCCCCTGCCTGCAGCGGCCTCTGCAAGGCTGGAGCAGCCCCCTGCCGGAGGTGGACAGGGAGCTGCCGGTACCAGTTAACCGGAACTTGTAAGCCATTTACTTCCCTAATCTGACCGAGCTTTGAGATTGGCTTCCTCACTCCCCTAGAGTCAGTCCCTCCAGATGAGTTTTGAGGCACGTGGGCAAACTGGCATGGAGAAGAGCTTGCAGTGCATTTGTTCTGTGGAACTCAGACTCTTGTACTAGCATCTTCAGTGGCTGTGAATGCTCACACATTGTGTGGGTGCACTTGTAAGAATACAATAAAAACATCCAGTAAGCTCCTGTCTGGCCACGACACAGTTGGGGAGGGGCATAGCTATAAGCAAGTGTCTGTCTTGGAAATTGCTAACAGATGCACAGGGGAACTGGTGGCTCTTGTTAATGACTTTACAGATTGGCTTAGTCAGTGAAACTTCCTGCTGCAGTTGTTTGCTTGTGTTAAGTCTGGTGGTGATTATCTGTGTAGAAGGAGCTTCTAGGGGAGTTGGCCCAGGAAAGCTCATGAGACCATTTACATGTTTTATTAGTCTTTAAAATGCTACTTGTTGTTTTTTAAGTTTATGCTGTACAGACTAACTCGGCTACCACTCCGAAGTTCTAGGGGAGAGTTAGGCTGTGACTGACCCTGCTGCTTATCAGTGCTGTTTCATACACAGAGGAGTGGTGTTTGTTTGGTGGTATGATTATAATATTGGGGGGGGGGGGGTTTGTGTGTTGTGAGGTATCAGGAATTCCTGGTGGGGAAGGATTCACTTAAGCCTCACAGCAAATCAGGGAGTTCTCTCTGGTCTATCTCCATGAGATTTAACTTCCAGGCCTGCCGAAAAGCATAGAATTCCTGTGCGGCTAGAAGTAGACTTGCTTGAAAGAAAGCGCTGCTGCTTTTTCCATGATTTCCTCTCCTCCAGATTGTGCTGTATCTGCCCTTTGGGTGGGTTTATCACAGTAGTTCCTGTCTTGTTATCCAACTTCAGCGTGAATAATGCTGCTCCCGCTATTTGGTTTCTCTCTTGTTTACAGCTTAGTCATTTTTGTGTGAGTAACTAAATATTTAAACGAGATATAAGCGACTAGTCGACTATCTGATCAGCATAAGGTTATTGGATAGTCAGCTAGTCCCTCAACTAGTGGCTCCCCCCACCCTTGCTAGAAGCAGCCGGAAGGGGTGAGTGTGGAGGGGAGAGACAGCTTAAAAGCCAGTTCCCCCCTAGCGCTGTCTCTGCAGGAGGCAGGGGGTAGCAGGGACTGGGCATGAGGTATAAATCAGCTGATTCCTGGTTTGTGCCCAGTCCCAGGACACTGCGCTTCTGCTTTTTAAATGTATTAAGAACCCGGTGCAAAGCACGGGAGACACAATGCGAGCCAGGACTGCTGATTCCCAGCTTGCACTGGGTCCCCCACTGCACTTCAACCTTGTTAACGTATGAAGAGCCTGCCAGCTCTTCATACTTCTAAAAGGCAGAGCCGCAGCAGGGTTAGCTCCTGGGGCTGGGAGCTGACCCCACTGCAGCTCCCCTGCTTAGCGACTAATCAGCTAGTTGCTTAGACTAAATGTAACGTCCCTAATTTAAACTTAGTCCGTTATGATTCCCATGTGCCTAAAGGTTTTCAGGTGGGATCTGAACTTGTGTAATTCCCTGGTACCACTTGCTGCCACGTGGTGCAGCTCCCCCGTACATCGGTGGGGTTTTCCATCACTAGAGTGATTGACTGTGTTGGTGGTGACCACGGTTCCATTGACCCGTTGTTCCACGTGGTTGTATCGATCAGAATGTCATGCAGATTTGTTAAGGTTCCTTTACACGGCCCGAAGTAGTGTGGCCTTGTAAATGGATGATTGTAAGTGATCAGAACTGGTCTGAATTTTTGGACTTAAAAAAAAAATCCTATCCAGTCGCTTTCTGGAGATGTTTATTTGCCAGAGTAAATTGTGAGCTGGTTCCCAGCCCTGACTTGCTCTTTATTTGCCTGCGAGGTAACACTGAGCAGCTGGCTGCATAGATTTGTTGACTAATAACTAGAAATAAACGGTCAAACTTAGTTACATTGCTCTAGGCAAGGGGGCTTGGGGATTTCCTCCAATGCTCCCTACACCCATTCTCCATCCACTGTATCCTAGTTTAAATAAATTACCAAAATGATTGAAACCAGAGTGATTATAGGGTGGTGTTTTGGCAAAATATGCAGAATTTTAAAATTTGTGCAGAATTTTTCATTTTTTGCAGGACACAGTCCTTCAACCTTTTAACTCCTTCGGCTCCTGTAGCAACCTAAAGGAGCTTCCTGTGTGCAGGAACTGCTGGGCTAGGCCATGGAGTTGTGCAGACTGTTTGGCACACATCCATATTGCTGCAGCAAAAGTTTCTTTTTTTGTCTTGAAAGAAGGAAGGAAGCAAACCTACAAATGTGAAAGCGAAGGTTCTGAAACCAGCATTAACGCCTTCCATTGTGCGTGTTGCATGGTGTTGCACATCAGACAGCTATGCCAAGAATTTAAATTGGGGAGTTCCCGCAAACCCTACCTATCCTCCTCCTCCTCTGTCTGCTTGATTTCACCTTCAAGTCTTTGCACAATCTCATCTCTGCTTGCTCTGTATCTTTGCTTTTGTTCCCTCCTCCCAATCCTCTGTCCGTGCGATTTTCTGTATCTGCACCTCAGTTTCACACCACCTTGCTGGCCGGCTCTTGCACCGCAACCATCGTCTTCTGTCCAACGTCCACTGAAGACACGATACTTCTTCAAATCCTTCTTACGAAGCGTATAGGTCTGCTCGTTTCCCGAGCCCATCATTTTAGCCAATTGTATTGTAAGTTCCTCAGGACACGTATTGTGCCTTACTGTTTTGAAACGTGCAGGGGATGTTTCTGACAGTGCAGTGGCTGTGGCAGGAAGCCGGCAGCTGTGGGGAAGGTGTGTGATGCAGAGCAAGGATGGTTTCTCCTCTTAATGTGTTCTCCACCTGGAAGACCTTTTTCCTCTTAATGGGCTCAAACTAGGATTTGTGCAGAGGCTTATGTTTAAAGCGCCTATTCTCTGTCAGATTATTGGACTTGGTGACTAGTAGTAAAGCTGTAATTTTGTGTTGAATGACTGTGGGAAATCAGAGAGCACCTCTGGATTTATTGGATATTGTAACAGGTATCCAGTGCTTGGCTGTGCATCGCTGGTCAACTTCCTTTCTGCGGACTCGTGCTGTCAACCATCCCAGGTGGGGTGTCTTGGCTCTGAGGTTACGGAAGGCAGAGGCAAAATAGGGTCTAGTACAGAGGGGCTCTGTAGGCGAAACGCATCTGAGTAGCTTGTCTCAGGAGGAAGCTGAGCTGAGGTTTGTTGTTCAACGAGAGCTCGGGGAAGGGGTCAGCGTGGGCCTTACCGAGTGTGTGCCAACAGATACTGTAGTGCTTTGTCATAGCCTCGGGTTGGGACAGGTGTCTCGCTCGCCCTCCTTGTTGTGAGGCTGTGTTGGGTAGTGGTTGGTGGGCAGGTGTGAATCTCCAGAGGTCAGCATCTACTCCTGACTGCTCTGCATAGTGTCTGTTGCCTCTGGCCACACAGGCCTGATTTATGTTAGGTCCCTGAGCCTGCCAATGCAGCCTTTGTTGGAGAGAGGCAGTACATACCTCTGCCGGGGGCTCCATCCTCAGAAGCAGGAATGTGGAGCCTTCACGCTGCTCCCACATGCTGCTGACCAAGCAGCTAAGCTCTGTCACCAGCGCAGCTTCCTTCCCTCTTCCTCCTCCAGCCCTGCGTCATCTGGTCAGTCTGTTCCCTCTCTTCTGTTTTCTCAGCTCCTTCCCTGTTCTCTCCCGTACTTCCTTTCACCAAGGCCCCCAGCCCCATGGCTGCTGCCTAGCGACATGGGGACACTGGACTTTGCTGCTTCCAGGGGGAAACTTCACGGGAACGTATTGACTAAGGGTTTGTTTTCAGTGCACTGTTCGCTTGTGGTGCAATGTTAGTGTTGCCCCAAACCTGGCCCTGCCCATACACAGATCTCTAGCTTGAGTTAAGCGAATACCTGCTCTGGAGTGAAACCGGGAGTTACCAGGTTGAAGGATAATGTGTATTGTATGTGAAAATAGGAGAGTCATGGTGAATATTACAGCTGCTTCCAAGCTCTTGTTTCCCTAGATCTGCAACACTTTGCGGTTCTGATCAGTAGGATATTCCACCTAAAAACTTTGATGTGCTTAGCAAATATTAACTGAGTTTCACCACACACGTGTGAGGTAAGCAGGCAAATATTATCCCATTTTAAAGATGGAGAAGCGGAAGTGGGAAATGACTTGCCGAGAGTCACCAAGTCCAGAACAGAACCCACATCTGCCGAGCCAGTTGTACTTGAATTGCTAGACCATGCAGCCTCTATAAATGTCGTTAGCTGAGTGGAGAATTTCTCATCCACCATGTCATCTCTCTCGTTGGGTCTTGCTCTGATGCGTGCCCTCCAGGCAGTGCAGCTGTGATCTCTCTCTTCCTTTGCAGGAAAGGCTGATGTGTTTGCTGCTGCTCACACTCTTTCATGAAACAAGCTCCTTCTATGTACCAGGCGTAGCTCCTATCAACTTCCACCAGAAGGACCCCGTAGAAATCAAGGTAGGATGCATGTCACAAGAACACAAAAGAGCTGGCCTAAGAACTTTCCAAAGGTGGCGACAACAATAACACCAAACCGTTTTCACAAACTTGTGACCTGGCTGGAGGAAGGCTTCTAGCATGTTTATAGCATGGTAGCCAAGAGGGGCTATCAACATCAATCATTAGGATCCTGCCTCTAAAATTCAGTGTTTTTATAACCTGTCAATAAAAGGGCCTTCCGGACCAGACCATCCTTCTCCTCCTCCCTCAAAGTCCCAACTTTATTGTTTGGTTCTCTTTTTGGCCACCCATTTCTTCTCTGAAGTATATCTTTGAACTTGGCAAACAGCTGCACCAGAATCCCTATAGGCCTCTCTCAGCTTGGCACAAGAGGTTTCCTAGCAGCACTGGTTACAAAATGAAAGTAACCAGAAGGTCTCTGTTTCCAGTACTGTGAGTGATACATGCATGACGTAACTGAATGCAATTGTCAGCCGGGCAGTACTTGGGGGCCCCGGCAAAGCAAGAAGTGACATTGTCCTGCAGGCGATCAGATAAAGCCAAGGATAGAAAGTCATTAGCTCAAGTCAGTTCCCATGAGCTGTCTCCCCAAAACAGGAATAAACTGAAATCCATCGTATGCCCTGTCGTCATCCTCTAGAATACGCCATGGAGATGGCAAAGGCTGCCACAAGCCATTCATTATCATTTACACCTGACTCTGGAACAGCTTCTGTCCTGCTTGGGGGGGCGGGGGGAGTGCGTGCGCGCACGCGCGTAGACTTTGTCTCCAGACATTAGCATACTTAAAGCTGTCTCTTTATTCTAAAGCTGTAGGCTTAATTTCTGACTGGGCAGCCAGGAAAGTAGATGTCTGTGGAAATGCTGGAATTGGCTAGTCCGGCACTAAGCACATGGCAACTTGCTTTCTGGCTACAAACCCCCTGACGGAAGCTATTTTTAAGCAAACAAAACGAGCCTTGGAGTACAGTAAAATCACAAAGTAGCCATAGGAGGTATTGGATTAGAACAGTAACTCTCAAAAGGAATTTCAAAAGCCACGTGTCCTCCAGCAATGAGACCGGTTGGCAAATCTTCCTGTATGTTGGCAGTAAGTGAGATTGGCTTCCGTTCTAAACAGCTCCAGTTTGCCAGAACAGCTGTGTCTTTTCTATTGAATCTTTGCACCTCAATGGTGCCCTACATCTTCGTGGGTACCCTCCAGCAATATTCAGTTTTGTCACGATCGGTTATCTTCAGAAACAACTTCTGCTTGACACTTCATGTAGGACTGAGATGTGACCAGGGCCAATCTAGACTACAAACTTTTGTCAGCAGAGCTGTGTTGGTTGGGTGCACAGAGAGCGATCTCTGACCAGAGCTGGGAGTAAAAGCCCCGACTGCAGATGCAGGTATTCCCACAAAAGTGCAGCTTTGCTTGGATGAGCTTCTTCCACACAGGGAGTGCCCTGCCAGGTAGAGCAGTTGTGCAGAGCTGGCCTAAGAACTTTCCAAAGGTGGCGACAACAATAACACCAAACCGTTTTCACAAACTTGTGACCTGTTCATGTGCTTCAAAAAACAGGCACGGGAGAGGTTCGAGGGGACTGTAGCTACAGGTAGGGATGTGAACGACTAATTGACTCTCCCATAAGCAAATGCTTATCGGATAGTTGACTAGTCGCTCTCCCCCTCCACCCCCCGCTGCCTTTATCAGAAAGAGACAGCAAGGGGGGAGGAAAGAAGAGGGGTGCTTCAAAGAGGCAGCGCCGTGTGGAGCCTGGGACCAGACCCTGGGCTCCACGCTGCGCTATGGCTTTGGAATGCCATGTGCAGCCCGGGGCCAGCTGGGGACTCCTCTGCTGACTTCATGTTCCATGTGGTGCTGCTGCTTTGAAACGCCACATGGAGCCTGACGTCCGGCTATCTGTGGTGTTTCAAAGCGGCGGCAGCACCACTGGGGACTCAGAGTCCCCAGCTGACCCCGGGCTCCCTGCAGCACTTTCGCCTTTGAAGTGTAGCAGCAGCCCTGGGGCTGTTGCTACACTTCAAAGGCAGAGGCGCCCTTATCGACTAATCGAATAGTCGATGCAAATTGCACCGACTATTCAATTAGCCAGTTCATTGAAATTTTACATCCCTAGTTACAGGGGAGTGATGCTCCAGCTGTATTGGCCACGTCTGCTTCAGGCATCTCCCTGCTACTTAAAGATGGGGCTGCTACAGCAGGTGTGGCACATAGAACTATGAATAGGCTGCAGAGGGGAAGAAATTTGGACTTTATGGCAACTCCCATGTCCCCTTTCCTGGATCAGGGCTGCAGATAAAGACATGGACCTAAGGTATCGGGTGGTGGAGACAGTGACATGGTAAAACCTGAGCGCGACACAGAACTCCCTTCTGGCATTCCAGCGCCCTAGTTAACTTTGCTGGAGCCGGGCTCGCTGTGAGAGCTCTTGTGCTGTAGAGAATGGCCCCATGAAGCCTGGCGGAGGTGGCAGGCTACCGATGGCAGTTACTGAGGTACTGTGGGTGGCAAGAGGGTTGCCTGTGGTTTTGGTGGGTGAGGATGGAGAGGGCCGTTCAGATGGTCTAGGTGGGGAGCCAAGTTTACAGGTTTTTTTCCCCTTTGAAATTAGTCTCCTGAATGAGACTTCAACTTCTAGCTGCTGTAGGGCGAATTGGCAGTGGTCTGAGTGTTCAGCAGGTTGCAGAGGGGAGGATAACAGCTGCTTCTCTCTTCAGGCGGTGAAGCTCACCAGTTCGCGTACCCAGCTGCCATACGAGTACTACTCACTGCCCTTCTGCCAGCCCAAGAAGATAACGTACAAGGCTGAGAATCTGGGTAGGTTCCCACCCCCCAGCGTGCCCCTCGTAGGTATGTGTGGTGCTGGTTTGGCCTGTGCTGTGTCCTTGGCTGAGCAATAGCAGCACCTGTCCTTGGAACACAGCAGTACGTGCATGGCATGGGTGGGAGCGGCTCCAATGAGCGCATGGCGAAATGATTGCGAAAGTAGCCTGTGATGGCTTGTGTCATCAGCGGGGAGGTTTTCTCCAGTGTCCCATGCTCTTCTTGCAAGCTGATCGGAAGCAGCAGCAAGTGGTGGAATCGCCATCCCCAGAGGTGTTTAAGTCCCGGCTTGACCAAGCCCTGGCTGGGATAGTTTAGTTGGGTTGGTCCTGCTTTGGGCAGGGGGTTGGACTCTGACTCCTGAGGGCTCTGCCAGCCATGGGGTTCTATGAAGCGGGAATTCCCAGTTAGCCAAGAAGTGATGGGGAAGCAGTACTTTGGAGAGCTACTATTTCTGTAGTTCTATCAATGTACTTGGTGCTTCACACAAGATCTTTGCTTCAAATTGTCCTTTCCCACGTCTTTCTGTACAGTCAGCATGTGCTACAGCCTCTGCAGCTTCCTTAAGGCTCTGTTGTCCAGCTTTTACTCACTCCATGATATGGAGTGTGCTAGAAACCCTGCGGCAGAATCATTGTTGCTTGATAATGGGGTGTCTCACCCTCCAATTGTCTGTTTCTTAGGTGAGGTTCTGCGAGGGGACCGGATAGTAAACACTCCATTCCAGGTGTTCATGAACATCGAGAAGAAATGTGAGGTTCTATGTGACTTGCCCAACAAGCCAGTCGTCTTGACAGTGGAACAGAGCAAGCTGATTGCTGAGCGGATCCAGGAGGATTACTATATCCATCTGTGAGTTGCCACCAGAATTTCGGAGTAGCCGGGATGGGGGTTGGCTTGGCTGTGCTGTAGGGATGTTAAAATTAGATTAATCAACTAATCGAATAGTTGATGGAATTTCCATCGACTATTCAATTAGTCGATAAGGGCACTTCCGCTTGGAAATGTAGCAAAAGCCTGCCCCGCTGTTGCTACATTTCAAAGGTGGAAGCTGCAGAATGAGCAGAAAGATTGAAACTCCACATGAGGCCTGGAGCCAGGGCGCTTCTGCTTTGAAATGTACAAGAGCCCCAGTGGGGACTCTTGTACATTTCAAAGTTGGAACGTTGCCACTGCGCCCCTGCCCCTCCCATGGAGCTGCAGGGAACCGGCTTTTAAGCCGGCTCCCCCCAGCATCTGCGTGTCTTCCCCCAACACCTTGCTGCCTCTTTCTGATAGAGGCAGCAAGGCAGAGGGTGACTAGTCGACTAGTGTGTCGGCTACCTAGTAAGCTTTTGCTTATCGGACAGTCAGCAAGTCGATTAGTCACTTACATGCCATCTGTGCTGTGGGCTGGATTCATTTGAAGGCATGGTGTGCTTTCAGGATTGCTGATAACTTGCCTGTGGCCACACGGCTGGAGTTCTACTCGAATCGTGAGGAGGAGGAGAAGAAGAGGGAGAAAGATGTGCAGTTTGAGCATGGATACAGGCTGGGTTTTATGGACAGTAATAAGGTAACTTTGTCTTGAAACTTCCTGTGTAAAGCCTGTTCGGGACTCCGTACGAAGGGCACCTTGTGGCCTCCATAAAAGAAGTATTGAATTGCATCATGGTGTTAGAAGCTGCAGCAGGTGAAAGGTTGTGCAGGGTGAAATATGGTATTTTAGCTCCTCTGCCCGAGGTTATGTCTGCACTTACACTCCAGCAGATAGCAGCTGTAGTAGTTTATCAGAGTGGACATTCCAGTGATGGGAGGGTTTCTCTTGTCACTGTAGTTAATCCCCCTCCCCACCCCCCATTGAAAGGCGATAGCTAGGTCAATAGATAAATTGTTCTTTCAACCTAGCACTTCTACACGGCGGGCGAGGCTGCTTAAAGTGTGTCACCCAGGGTATGTCTACACTACCCTCCTAGTTCGAACTAGGAGGGTAATGTAGGCATACCGCACTTGCAAATGAAGCCCGGGATTTGAATTTCCCGGGCTTCATTTGCATAAGCGGGGCGCTGCCATTTTTAAAACCCCGCTCGTTCGAACCCCGTGCAGCGCGGCTACACGGGGCACGAACTAGGTAGTTTGAACTAGGCTTCCTAGTTCGAACTACCGTTACTCCTCATTCCACGATCACTGGGGGACCTCCGCTCTTATGGACTAGGGAAGCTGATGTACTTGCGTGGAGCTGCTGTGCCTTGCCCAGGTGTGACGGGATACAGTTGCCCCAGAGAAGCCGTGACTAGCCTGTGACAGCCAGGATCCCCTGCAGTAATTGTCTGGTGTCCTACTGATATGTTGTGGAGCAGTAAGTTCAAAGGAGCACCCGCTGCTAGTGGAGTTGTTGAACAGTTGGCTGGGTTCTGTCCCTGTATATCTGGGGTCATCTGGTCTGAAATCAAGTGCAACAGTGTCATTCCTGTTTAGACCCAAAGCCTGAGTCTGTTACTGAGAAGAGGAGCCCCGTTCCTTGTCTCGCTCTGAGAGCTCAGAGATTGCAGCCCAGATGGATCGAGGCCTTGCCCTTCTGGGGAAGGTGCAGCTGTTGCCCCAGCTGTTGTCTATTTCTATTGAGCTGCTAACACTTTTTCTAATGTCCGTCTGTTCTAGTTCTACCTGCACAACCACCTCTCCTTCATCCTGTACTACCACAGAGAGGAGGTGGAAGAGAACCAGGAGCCCACCTACAGGGTCGTGCGCTTTGAAGTGGTTCCTCAGAGCATTAAACTTGAAGGTAAATTACATAGTCTGCTCTGGCCTGTGAGGGTGGCAGTAGAGCTCCCTACAGTCTCTGCCATCTACATTGCAGCTCCAAAGTAGAACCTAAATCCCAGCTGGCAAGTTTCAGGTGCAAAGCAGACTTGGACATTGGAACGAGAGATTTTGAAACAGGCCCCTATAAATCATAGAATCATAGAACACTAGGACTGGAAGGGACCTCGAGAGGTCATCGAGTCCAGTCCCCCACCCTCATGGCAGGACCAAATACTGTCTAGACCATCCCTGATAGACATTTATCTAACCTGCTCTTAAATATCTCCAGAGATGGGGATTCTACAACCTCCTTGGCCAATTTACTCCAGTGTTTGACCACCCTGACAGTTAGGAACTTTTTCCAAATGTCCAACCTAAACCTCCCCTGCTGCAGTTTAAGCCCCTTGTGTCTTGTTCTATCCTCAGAGGTCAAGATAAACAAGTTTTCTCCCTCCTCCTTATGACACCCTTTTAGATACCTGAAAACGGCTCTCATGTCCCCCCTCAGTCTTCTCTTTTCTAAACTAAACAAACCCACTTCTATCAGCCTTCCTTCATAGGTCATGTTCTCTAGATCTAAATAAAAGCTCCTCTGAAACCAGACCAGTGGGATGCATGCTGGAAACTGAAATGCACCACGTGAAAGGTCTTTTTGCATTATTAACCTGTGGAACTCATTGCCTCTAGCTTTAACAGAGGCTGATGGGGCTCAAAAAAGACAGCAGGCAGAACCATCAATGTGGATAAGGAGAACATCCACTGCTATGCTGGATGGAATTTTTAAAAAAAATTCTTAGATGGGCTACGTGTCCACCTGTCTCAGGGTACGAGCAAACCGCTTGCTGTTGAGGTTTGGAATGAGACTCCCTCAGCTCTGTTAGACTGTCATATGCCGGACTAGGGATGTCAAATTTAGATTAATTAATTAGTTGAATAGTCGATGGGATTTCCAGCCACTATTTGATTCGTCTATAAGGGCGCCTCTGCCTTTGGACTGTAGCAAGACCCCTGCTGGTATCTTGCTACAATTCAAAAGCGGAAGCCCCGCAGGGAGTGTGGGCTCCCTGCGGCACCTGAGCCTCTGAAATGTACAAGAGACCCAGCTCGCGCTGTTTCCTGCCGTGCCTCTACTTCCCCTACCTCCCGTGGAGCTGCTACTGGGGGGACCAGCTCCTGCTCCTCCCCCTTGCTGCCTCTCTCTCATAAAGCCAGCAAGGTAGGGAAAGTGACTAGTCCCATCACTGGTCACTTATATCCCTGTGCAGGACCCTGTTGGACACAGGGGATGGCAGGCGATGGACCCTGGTCTGATCCCATATGGTAATGTGATCCTGCCACTGCACTGGCTATGGGAGGAGCTGGGGGAAGAAAGAGGTTGATGGGTTTTCAGTATTTCTGATGATGCTGAGGATCCACCTGGTTGTTTCTCTTCAAACCTCTATCTTAAGTAGGGGTGTTACATTTTCACTAATCAGCTAATTGAGTAGTTGATGGAATTTCCATCGACTACTCGGTTAGTCGATAAGGGGGGTGGGGCGCTTGCTATCCCGCTGCCTCTCTCCCTTTGAAATGTATAAGAGCGGCCCACGGCTTCTATACACTTCAAAGGGAGAGACGCAATGGCTTTCCCTCTGTGCCTCTTCCTTTGAAATGAGGAAGGTGGCTCTTGTACGTTTCCAAGGAGAGGAGCAGCGACAGGTGCGATCAGGACTGAAACAGTCCTGAAAAGCTGGTTCCCCCAGCGCTTTCTCCATGTGAGCGGGGATTGAAACAGTCCTGCTTGCGCCCCTTTCCCGCTGCCACCCGCAGAGACAGTGCTGGGGGAACCGGCTTCCCCCTCCACTGGCTCCTGCTCCCCCACCTTGCTGCCTCTTTCTGATCGTCAGCAAGTGGGGGAAGCGACTGTCCCTAGTCTTAGAGGCTCGATCGCTGTAGCCTCCATCTTTCCAGCTCAGGAGGGGCTTGACCAGGACACCCTGCAAGCAGTGTTAATGCTGATCCTTTATTGGCTGAAAGAACAGCGCTTGAACAACACAGGGCTGCTCAGCCAGCAAGGCAGGGGACTCGCTGTCCCCACAGGGCACACTGCTCTCTCCAGTGAGTAAGACTGTGCCATAGCTCTCCAGGGGAAACTTGCTTGCTCCTCCCTGTGTGGTGGAGAGAAATATTTGGTGCATATAACATGTGGGTATTTTCTCCGGTAGATCTGAAGGCAGATGAGAAGGGCACGTGTATGCTGCCTGAAGCTGCAGGCTCAGCCCCTCAGGAGATAGATCCCACTAAGAAGAACCAGCTGCTCTTCACCTACTCTGTCCATTGGGAGGTGAGGGCGTCGGGGGGACTTGGCTGACCTGTACCCTGGGTGGGGAGGAGCATGCACATGGCACCAGATGAAGAAGAGTGCCTGATTGTCTGTGACAAATGGGGTAGTGGGTGTGTGGGTAATGAGCCGGCAGCGGGGGCTGGCTTTTGGGGCATCGGATCAGTTTCTGCTGTTCTTTTCCTCCAGGAGAGTGACATTAAATGGGCTTCTCGCTGGGACACCTACCTGACCATGAGTGACGTGCAGATCCACTGGTTTTCCATCATTAACTCCGTCGTGGTGGTTTTTTTCCTTTCCGGTGAGTGAGGTCCTAGGAGGGGGGTTAATCTCCCCATTGCTGGCCACTGAGGGTCAGGAACTTGCTTTAAATGCCAGCGGCAGGTGGGCGTGTCTGAATTCCCAGACAGGTGCCGTACGCAGAAGGTCTTGCCAAAAGTCAGTGTGTGTGAGACTCTCACTCCAGGCAGCACCTTTTGGAGTCGGCCGTTGGCTTGTTTCTTGTATGATCCAGTTGCATGGAGGAGTCCTCTT
This sequence comes from Pelodiscus sinensis, assembly GCF_052426305.1. Lineage (NCBI taxonomy): Eukaryota > Metazoa > Chordata > Testudines > Trionychidae > Pelodiscus > Pelodiscus sinensis. The sequence goes on from NC_143068.1 coordinate 34,403,582, forward strand.
CTGCCATGCACCATGCTCTCAAGTGTTGGTGTGCGGCTGCCTCCGCCCCTTAGTGTTCTACTCGCTGGGGTGGGGGGAGGAAACAAACCTGAATAGACAACGTGGCTTTGCACATAAGGACTCCTCTGTGCACGCCGGAGGCAATGGCAAAGCTCCTGTCGACAGCGGTGCTGCGGGAACAGGCTCTGGGCAAGCAGCTGAGCTGCTTCAGTTGTGTAGCCTGAGCCCAAGCGCTGCAGGGATGAGAACTGACCAAGGGACGATGAGTCTGGGCGAGCAGGGGTGGCAGGCTCACCCGGGAGCCTGGTAACAAGTCTCATTCTCTCCGGGTTTGTGTGTTCTAGGTATCCTCAGCATGATCATTATCCGCACCCTCAGGAAGGACATCGCCAACTACAACAAGGAAGATGACATTGTACGAAACGTATCTCTTCTGCGGGGCGCGGTGTAAAACCAGAACGTGCGGGAAGGGCCCTTCTGGCCACGCGGTTCATTTCCCCACCCCCACTTCGTTAGAAGCACCCTGGCAGCGGGGGGCAGCTGTGTAATGAGCGGAAGGGGAGGATGATAGGATGATGAGCCGAGCCGCTGGTACGTTCAGCAGCCCAGCTGCCGGGAGCTCATTACAGCTGACTTGATTAAATCCTGCCAGACTTACTGAGTAAGTCGCTAGTTCCTTGATACACGCACGTCCTGGTATGCGAGCCAGATTGAAAGCTCGGCTTAGATGCCTTCGGTTTCACATCCCAGAAGAAAGCAGAGTCTCTTGTCAGAATGGAGGGATCCCTGACGTGGCACGGGTGCGGGGAGGGACACCTCTTGAAGGAGCCCGTGTTTCCATTTGGGTGATGAAATTGTAACCCCTCCTTTTCTGGTTTTGCGACAGGAAGATACAATGGAGGAGTCTGGTTGGAAGCTTGTGCATGGAGATGTCTTCAGGCCTCCACAATATCCCATGATTCTCAGCTCCCTACTGGGCTCTGGAATCCAGCTCTTTTGCATGATCCTGATAGTTATCTGTGAGTATCTCCCTGGGCTTGAGGATCCTTACCAGGAAGGGAAAGAGTGAACTGGATAGGCCTGACCATGAGCAGAACTTCAGCAGCAGGGGATCCTCGCCTCGGGATGAGCCTCGAGTGTTCTATGAAAGTAGAACGGGAAGGGACCTTGAGAGGCATCGAGTCCAGTCCCCGGCCCTCATGGCAGGATCCAGCACCATTGAGCCATCCCTGCCAGGTGTCTGTCCAACCTGCTCTTCAATATCTCCAGTGATGGAGATTCCACAACCTCCCCAGGCAATTTATCCCAGTGTTTAACCACCCGGACAGGCAGGAAGTTTTTCCTAATGTCCAACCTAAACTTCCCTTGCTGCAGTTTAAGCCCGTTGCTGGCTTTGCCCTCTTTCAGAGCTGATTCAGACTACAGAGCTATCCTCGGAAGTTCCAGTTTAGGGGCTGTTCCCAAGAAAGAGAATCTGTATGTTGGGGGGGGCGTCAGCTGGTTTTGGGTGCTGGGGTCCACCAGTGATCTGAGAGCTCTGTGTTGGGATGGCTGTTGGGGCTGTGGGAAGAGTTAACGGTAGAGCACACGGTGTATTCCTTAGCTGCACCTGGGACAGTAGTTGTCAACACTAAGAGGTTTGCAGTGTGTTGCTCCTTGGGTCTTGCCTCTTGAGCCCAGCATGGATACAAATGTCCAGCTGCAGATGGACATTGGTATCCACTGAACTGCAGAACTCTGCTCCCAGGAGAAGCTGTGGCCAAAGGAGAGGAAAGGGGCCAGTGTCCGCTGGGGTAGATTCTCCCAGCTGTGTCTTGTCTGGGGTCGGTGCAGCCCACAGCTGGGAGGCGTTGCAGGCGTGAGGTGCTGGCCTGTCCTTTGGCCGCAGCATCTCCTAGGAGTAGAGCCCTGCGGTTCGGCAGATACTGAGGTCTGTCTGCGGATATCAACATCCACGTGCATCTATGCGGGGTTGTACTTCTCTCCGTCCTTGTCTCTGTTCGCGGGGGGCTGTTGGTCTCAGCTATGACTGAGGAAATGAGTTGTGGTGGGGAGGTGAAGCATTCCAAGGCTGCTGGGTTCTGCTGCAGACAGTGAGACGAGGGCCCCTCGAGTGAGAGTTTGCTAGCACACGTCCATCTGTGGCCACCTTCTTCCTGTGTTTTGCTTTGCAGTTGTCGCCATGCTGGGGATGCTGTCGCCATCTAGCCGGGGCGCCCTGATGACCACCGCCTGCTTTCTCTTCATGTTCATGGGGTAAGCATGGCTCCTGCCATTAGGCCCTGCTGCTGCCTGTCCGATCTCTGGAGATAACCTGGCTCCTTCCTGTCCTCCATCCTAGGGTTTTTGGTGGGTTCTCTGCTGGCCGTTTGTATCGGACTCTGAAAGGCCACAGATGGAAGAAAGGGGCCTTCTGTGTAAGTGACTCTGCGCTCCTTTGCTAAGGCAGAATACGCTTGCTGTGTTTGGCAGCAGTTCAGCATCCTGTTGTGGCTGGACAAGTGGGCATGGCCCTGCTGTACTGTATAGCGAGAGGCTGCGTATGGGGTTGGGGTCCTGGCAGCAATGTGGGGGAGGAGAAATCCTGGCGAGAGGGGTGTGTTGAGTCTGGATCACAACAAAGCAGAAGGGCCTGGGGGCAGGATCACAGGCATGCATGAAACAGAGGGGTGGATAGCAGTGTTCCTTATAAGCTGGGTGTTGTGTGGCCACTCCGGAGAGATTCAAATGCCACCCAGCTGATTAGCAGAGGGCCCACAGCTGGGTTTGTATTTCTACTGGTGGTGCACATGCATTGGTGCACATAACAAAGTTATTCCAGACATGGACTAAATTTGCACATGATTGGAAAAGATTAGAGGGAACATAGGTGCAGAAAACACAACTATCCCCCAAATTTACCCCAGTGATGGGCCCATTAAGAATACCTGGGGCAGTAATTCCAAATCTTTTCCTCTCATGCCCTCCCCTTACTAGTAAAGGAATGTGTTTGCTTCCTCCTGGGAGTTGTGGTGTGGCCGGAGGTTGCTGGTGGCATCTGGGGAGCAAGGTTCCAGGGTGTACCTCCCAGTTGGGAGATCAGTGACCTGGATGATAGGAAACTCCCACTGGTTTAACATGTGTTCTTTCCCACAGACGGCAACCCTGTACCCTGGCGTAGTCTTTGGTATCTGCTTTGTCCTGAACTGTTTCATCTGGGGGAAGCATTCCTCTGGAGCGGTGCGTACCCACCTGTAGCAAACCAAGCTGGGTGGGGTGGTGGTAGAGTTCTTGGGAGGTCGCTTAATCTCTGGGCTCTGCTAGTTTATGGAGGTGTCTGCAGCCAAGAGCTGGCCCTGTCATGGGGCATGTCACAAAGCGCGTTTAAGCTGCTGGGGTCTGGAACACTGTTGAAGAGAAGCGATCCAGCTGCAGATGCCCTGGAGAAGGAAGTTCCCTGGGCTGTGCCCTTTGGGAGGGCCGCAGTCTGACATGCTAACTCCCAAAGACGGGAACTGCCTAGAAGGGCAAATCGGTCGGCGTTGAAAAGGCCCTGCCCGCGCTCCCGGCAGCGTTTGATGTCCCTGGACACAAGTGGGATGTGAGCAGGGTTCCAGACAGCGTTCCCTATGGGCTGGCACTTGGGCAAGAGACGTTGAGATGATGCCCAGCTGATGGGCGGAGTGCCCAAAGCCAGGCTTTGTGTGTCTCTTGGTGGTGCACACACACTAAGCTCCGCACAGGGACGGGCCAGATTAGCAGGAACGTGGGCTACAGCTGGCCTGGGCAAAATCCGGCCCGCCGAGGCAGTGGAGAGCCCCAGGCAGGCTCCCCTGCTTGCCCCACAGACTGTGCAGAAATGTGGCTGCAGGGCTCCATTTCTGTGTTAAAACTGGAGGGGAGAGGGGGAAATTTTAGGAGCTACCCCGCCCCCAGCACATTCCCATTGGCCGGTTTCTGGTTAGAAACCGGCCAATGGGAGCTGCTTGTTAGAATAACAGGCAGCTAAGAAGAATCACACCCCCTCTCCTGGGCTCAGTGGCTGGCCAGGCAGGCTGGGATGTTTTAAGCTCTGCAGCAGGCAGGCTGGCAGCTGGCAAGTCTCTTGGCCACAGCCTGCTTCTGGCCCCCCAGCCCTTTCCTTCCCCAACTCTCTGCCCCCCCCCACTCAACATACTCAAACCCTCTATCCCTCTCACACCCCCACCCAGATCTGGCACCCAATCTCCTGCCCCAGATCACGGTCCCCTCCTACCCTAGGTCACATCCCCAACCCCTGCACTCCAGTCCCCTGCCCTAGGTCACAGCCGCCTGCCTCATCCCAACTCCCTCCTACACTCCAGTCCCTTACCCCAAGCTCCCTTCTGCACCCAACCTCCATCCCAGACCCTGCATCTCCATTCATATCGTGGAAGAGTGCGGCTCTCGACCACTTTCCAAAATCTTGGAGTGGCCCCCACGGGCTACAGGGAGAGGTAAAGGGATGCCTGAAGGCCAGGCAGGGTTGAGCCCAGGCCAGCTGCATTTCCAGCTGTGATTCAAATGCTGCAGGGGAGATGTTAACCTGTGGGGACCACAAGAGAATGAGAGACTAGATAAAACGTATGGGATGCAGCCTCTTAGGTTCAGGTTCTGTTTGCTCTGTCCTGTATGGTCACTACTGAGTCTCTGTCTTGAAACTGGCCATAGCCTGAGTTCCTCCACCATTCAGAGGGACTAGGGGTTTCAAGATCTTCAGGTTTGGAAGCATCTATACTCCCAGAAACAGCTAATATTAAAGTCTGTGTGAATGGTAGAACCTAAAGGATTCCCATGGTGTGATGACAAGCCACCTCTGGTCCCTCCCTGAAATCTGACGGCTGGCTGGTGAGCCAGACTTTGAAAAGCCTGGTCTGATTGTTGACATTGGTGGATTTGGTGGGTAGACTTGGGAGGACACTAGCGGTGACACTTGGTGTGGTTCCAGGTTCCCTTCCCCACCATGGTGGCCCTGCTGTGCATGTGGTTCGGTATCTCCTTGCCCTTGGTCTACCTGGGATACTACTTCGGATTTCGCAAACAGCCCTATGATAATCCTGTGCGGACCAATCAGATTCCAAGGCAGATCCCGGAGCAGAGGTGGTACATGAACAGATTTGTTGGGTGAGCGGCAAGTATTTAGTAAATCTGATGGTTTGGAAGACTCCCCCAAATCTCTCTGCCCACGCTACAATTCGGCCATCGGGTGGTCTCTGGATATGACAAGTGAATTGCAGGTGTGTGGGTGACCCCTCCCACTTAGTTTCTCAAAAAATACCAAACATGGCGGGGGAAAAACTGGTTGAGCAAAAACTTTGGGCGACCAAAGTTGTTGACCCAAACACAAAACCCCCCAATCGCGCGCACAAAAAAAAGTCACGGCGCCTTTAAATCCCCACAGTCCCCCCCATCCGATGCGGCAGGGGAAGAATGACCCAAGCGGCCTTCTGTCCAAGAAACAGAAAATACTGGACATTTTACATGTCCAGTATTATCTGTTTTTTTTTTACCGGAGAGAAGCCGCAAATACCCCACTGTCCGGATCAATACCGGACACCTGGCAACTCTACTCCCACTGCACCTCACTTTATTCATTGTAATACTGGGCTGCTCAGAGGCATAGTAAATGTACCCTGGTCTGTAGCTTAGTACCTCCGAACTGCCTACCTACTTAGATTTAAGTGCCAAAAAAGCAGGACTTGCTCTCTTAATTGAGAGACTTATTCCAGCTATATTCTTTGATCCCAAATGTGTCTTATCTGGGTGGTGGTTTTTCTAATCTTTGCGTGAAGACAGTCATGTTTTTGCTGGTAACAGAATTTCTCCCTCACTTGTAGGATTCTGATGGCTGGCATTCTCCCTTTCGGAGCCATGTTCATTGAACTCTTCTTCATCTTCAGTGTAAGCATCAAATCTGCCCCTTTGAAATAGGAATTCTATTCCTGCTGCATTGTACCTTTGAGAGGGAGAGGGCTTATCCACCTGGAATGGAGTATCTTGGTGTGTGCGTGCAGGAAGTGGGTAATGGCTTTGCTCACACATGCATGCACGCTCACACTCAGTGGAAAGTCCTGGCCACAGGTATTCCAGACTGGTTTCTTGCTGGGGTCTTGTGAAGATTCTGTGGGTTAGCTTTGATCTGACAATCTTCTTGAGTTGTTCTTCGCAAAGGACAGCCAGGTGAAGGGGTGCCCCATGTTTGCTACGAAGCACAGAAACCACAGGTGTCAGGCTTTTCAGAGGAGACAAATGTATTTCCTTCCCATTTTCACCTTCACATAGCATGGGACTGGAAGAACTTACAGGGGTCTTGTTACTGCGGAGAACACAGTCTCAGAGAGGGAACTGTGAGAGTCTGCAACTTGAAAAACAATGAGTAGTCCTATGGCACCCTAGAGACTATGTATATATAGTATCCGCTCCATGAGCAAGGATTCTTGGGAAGGAAGGCAGTACCATGGTGGCTCTTCCCACTCATACTATCCCTCTGAGATTGCTTGGCCCCTTTCCCTTAGATGTTCAGAATCCAGGCAGCTATTTCTTGCTTGGTTGTGTGAACTCGCTCCTCCAGTCTCTTTCAAGGCTTACTGTGACGTATACCAGGTTTCATGTGTCTGCTAGATCCACCCTAGCAGTGACCTATCACTTGGGTCAACAGTTCTGAAAAGTTAAATGAATGTTTACTGATTTACACCAGTGTCTTCCGGTGCTGTGTTGTGCGAGGAACTTATGCCGCCTTTGTTCCAGGCGATCTGGGAGAACCAGTTCTACTACCTCTTCGGCTTTCTCTTCCTGGTTTTTATAATCCTGGTGGTATCCTGCTCCCAAATCAGCATAGTCATGGTGTACTTCCAGCTCTGTGCTGAGGTGAGACAATACCCCGTTGCAGTTTCAGTAGCGCTCTGTGAATGGCCCTTGTGTCTTTCCAGAAATGTTTACTCGATTGTTACATCACTGTAGAAGCCTAGTCTGCTGATGTGAAGCCCAAATGTAGAAGGTGCTGAATGCCCTCAACTCCCACAGACTTCAAGGGATGTGGGCTGCTGTCTGAAAGGGAGCTGCAAAGGGAGAGGTGCAGGAAGATTAGTTTCAAATATAATCCGTTCCTGGAGAAACACCTCTAGTCTGCAGCCAGCTGAAGGAGAGCTGTGCCTTGTTTCTCATGGCATATGCCACAGCAGCGACCTGGCAAGGGGCTGGCTTTCTGTTTCAATAGTTGTCCGATCTACTTCATTTAGAAACTATTTATGGTAGTTTCTTCTTTAGAAGATGAATGAATCCCTAAGTGGGAATTTTGTTTGTTTTTGTTGTATAAAGAAAGGCAGTAACCTGCCTGGTGTGGGGATAATTCATATTCCACGTGGGCCAAAGAGGCAATATGGGTCATATCTACCTAGGAGCCCCAGAGGAAAATGAACTTGCAATAATGCAGTCTCTCTTCTATCTTGTCAGGATTATCGCTGGTGGTGGAGGACCTTCTTGGTGTCTGGAGGATCTGCCTTCTACGTATTGATTTATGCCATCTTTTACTTTGTGAATAAGGTATTGTCCATCCCCACTGTGTAAAAGTTCTACCTGTCCTGAGAGTGTAGTAGAATTTGAAGAGTTAAGGCCTACTGGGTCATTTTGGTTCTAGTCCATCCACTTGTCAGTACAGTAGACTTCCGATAATCCAGAACCTATGGGATTTAGGTGGTGCCAGATTATCAAATATGCCGGACTATCAGGAGGTACTATAAGCAGCTTATATATATACTGTATATATTATATACAGTATATAAAGTGTTCTTAACCCTTTTTATTGTACATACTGTATACAGTATACTGTAATGTTTAGATTTTTTTAAGCCTTTTTTTACCCTTTTTGCTTAGTTCAGCTGCTGCCGCTGTTAACTTGTGACTCTTTTTTTTTTTTTTTTTTTTTTTTTTTGCCGAAGCTCACTCACTAGGCTCTTGCCATTTTGATGCCGGACTATCAGGAGTGCCGGACTATTGGAGTTTTACTGTACATGGCTATTTTCGACAGTATCTCTCTCCCTCACTCTCCCCCCCCCCCCCCCAATTGTTGAGTGCACTTTTGTGTCCCTAGAAACAATTCTATTAATTACCTGAACCTTCTTGCACTTGAATGGTGTATTTGGAGACTCCAGTCTGGCCTGCATTCATCTATGGGGAGTAATCTAATATTTGCCTAATGTTCTCAAATCCTACCTTGGCGGGATCATCACCAGGTGGGGTGAAATTAATTCGGGTTGGCTTACCTGTTCTCTTTCTTCTGGTGGATCCCAGCTGTGACTTGAAAGGAGCGCTGTATTCTAGGGGAAGAGGAATTTAGCTCCTATGTTCAACTCCTCGTGCTTTCCTTTTTCACTCTGCTTCCCCTGACGCTCGCTTGTGGAAGAGTAGGCCATTGACTGAGCTAGGGAGTTGACTCTTAGCATCACTTTGTACTTAGCCTCACTTTGCTTTTTCTCATCTATTTTAGCTGGATATCGTTGAGTTCATTCCCTCCCTACTCTATTTTGGCTACACTACTCTCATGGTCCTGTCTTTCTGGCTCCTCACTGGCACCATTGGCTTCTACGCAGCCTACATGTTTGTCCGTAAGATCTACGCTGCTGTGAAAATAGACTGAAGATTCATAGACTCAGCACAAAGCAGATACCTCTGTGTGCATTTCCTCCTGGAAAGGAAAGGAAGAGCGGGGAGGATCCTTTTCCAGTTCTTTTAAGGAAACAAAACCCAATGGTGGCGTGATGAGAGAAATAATAACTCCTCATTTTGGAATGTAATTTTTGGCACAGCGTACATGGATTCTGGGACTACTTCTGGGGGGTGGGGTATGTAGATTTTAACTTCATTATTCCAGAGTCCCTTTTTTGCTAATTCATTTTTTTTATGTTGAATAATGAATGAATTTGAAACAGCAATGGAAACAGTTGTGAAACACTTTTTTCAGCTCTTACGGCACTTGAGTTCAGGGAGCGTTTTCAGACCTATACCACACAGGGTTTGTCTCCTGCCTTTGAAGAGGTGGAGCGTGCTTCAGACCACAGTGAGAGAGGAGGATCTTGAAGGCTTCTCCTGCATGAGTGAATCTGGCATGCTTTTGACTATAGCAATTTCAGTTCCAATTGGTTTACAGTTCCATGGAGGTGCCATTGAGAACCTGGCAAGTGCAATTTTGCTCTGAGAGGGCTTGAGAACCATAAGCCTCTGCATTGTTTCTCCCTCCCCCTACTTTTGGACAGCATATGCCATCCCAGATGCATAAACTGGAGGGGCTGAGACGGGCAGAAGTGATTCTCTTCTGGAAGAGCTGAGTCGCCTTTAGTGGCAGCATGATGAATCAGAACATGGCATACGACAGGCGGCGTGAACACATGTTGGTTCTAGAGCACAAGACCCTGTGCCCTGGAGAACATTTGAGGGACACATGGTTTTGTTCCACTAGTTGCTTTGACTGGCCATATGAGGAAGCAGAACAGCCCCGCTTCTTGGGAGAGGGCTCGGAGGCTGGGTAAAGCCCTGTGTAGAGAAACTCGTTACAGTGTTGCGTTAGTGCCATGAAATCTCTGCTTCCATGTGGGGACACGTCTACTACAAATCGCATGTAGGCCATATGGAAACAGCCGGAGGAGTTGGAGTGAGTGGTTCTTGAGGATTTCCTCCCTCTTCTGTTTCTTAAAGGGGAGGTGTGCGTCCCACACGCTCTGTCTCTTGGCTGGTCCTGCTCTCAATTGCTGTCTTCTGTTCTTAGACACTTTGCCTCCAGGGAGCAGGAAAGAGTCACACCTGAGTGACCTGTATTCCGCTCTTTGCTGAAAAATGGGATGATCCCTCTGGAATAATTCCTGATATTCTATAGGGGATTCCTCATTTCCCATGGCTGGAGGCCTGGCTGTGGCCATGGGAGGCATGTTTTAAAATACATTTGAACGATTGAGTAATTGAAAACAAAGCTATGGCTACTAGCAAATCTAGTCCCCAAATGCAGTGAAGCCTCCCTCCATCCCCATATCTATGGGGTGACTTTAGTCAGGGCTATAAGAATTTTTTATTTTTTAATATGACAGAAATCCCCAAATATTCTGCTCTGTCACAGGCACCATTCAAAGACTCTTAACAAAACCCCTCTGTGTTGCTAACAGTTAGTCAAGTATATTTGAGGCTTTCTATCACCTTAGCAGTCCCCATTGAGGCTGTCTAAATGGTTCTGACTTTCAATGGTGACCCTTTGTTCCCCAAGCAAGAAGAATGGAGAACTAGAATCCCAAATCATTCAATTTCTCTGCATTACATCTCACCTAATAATCCTCAATTACCCAGCCAAGAATCAAGGATGGAAAGGGGGCTTGGGATACACTATTACCTGTGGTGTGGGATCCTTAGTAATCTCTGGTTTTGAAATATTTTTCTCTGAGATTCTGGTTGATTTCCTAGTGGAGAGTTTCAGCTAGCATGAATTTCTCTCCCTCCCTCCATACTGTTTTATCTGTATTCTATTCTTTGTATTTTTAATTAATGTATGTATTCTGTGTCCGACTGTAAATAAATATGCCATTGTCCTGTTGTCCTAGTGTCCTGTGTGAGCAGCCTTTCATGGTCTCCTCTCCCATAACACCTGTTTTGATACAATCTCTTGTTATTTAAAAGACAATAAAGCTCGAAGTGGAATTGCAGTAGGAAGTACAATGTGGCTTTGCTTAGGGAGAACATCTAACTTAATTACTCCTGCAAAAGTCACTGTAAAGTTAGGCTCTTCCCAGTGCAGCATGTTCCTCATACTGAGGCACAATTTTGTGTGGCCAGAACAGAGATCTGGAAGTTGGGGTTTTGTTCCTGGCTATGATACTGACTTCCAGTTTGATGTAAGACAAATCACTATGGTTATGTCTAGACCACAACTTTTTTTTTTTTTTTTTTTTTTTTTTGGACAAAAGTACGCAAAATGCACTCCCTTCCTCCCCTCCCCACTGGGCCAAATTTCAGGAAAAAAACCTCTTTTGGAAGATTCCTTCCTCATGGAACGAGGAAGACAGGGCTTCCAAAAAAGCATGTCTGCTCTTCTGCCAAAAAAAAAAAAAAAAAAAAAGTTGAAGAGCAAACACATTCCCTGGATGCAGCAGAGTTTTTTCGGGATACCAGTGGTATCCCGCAACCCCCCCCCCTCCCCCCCGCGCAGTCTAGACGTATCCTTAGTCTCTCTTTGTCAGGTCTGTCACCAGTAAAATGGGGATACTTCTCTGCCTCCTGTTCTTTTCTCCCTGCAAAGTTCTGTAAGCTAAGAAAATTAGATCTGGACCTGCCTTCTTGCATAGATCAATTAATGGTTTGCATCACATGGTAGAGTTGCTGTTTTCCAGACTGAACAATGTTGCAGAAGCCCCAACGGAAGTTATGTGGTTGCTTCTATTGGAGTTCCCGTTGCACTCTTTAGACTGGAAAACAGCAATTGGAAGTGTACTAAGTGACTAACCCAGGTTTCAGACTCTTTCAGAAAGAGAAATTTCTGATAGGATGCACGGTGCCTCCCTCCATGCCCAGTTATTTTTGTCTGGGCACAATTGTTGGGCTAGTGAAGCTTTTAAGAAATGCAGGCGGCTTTATAGTCTCTGAACAGGGAAGATGCTGGATTCTTCACTTACAGGGAAATCATGGGTCAGTTGTAGAGCTGTTAGCTTTTTCTGAGAGAGGACTGCATATGGGTTAAAGCAAGACTAGTTTCAGGCTTGTAGGTTCTATTTCTGGCTCTGCGAATGAGTTGCTGGGTGTGGAACCAGTGACCCAGGGAAGCTATGTAAAATAGAGATGACACCCATGTAATAGGTACCATGAAACTTTAGTTTTGCAGTGCTTTTAGTTGTCTTACGCACAGTGCTGTTTGAGACGGTGGTAGTTTAATGTCCCAAGTAGGTTCCCAATTGGAATCAGTTACACAGGACACACCTTGGTGCTTCCAGGCTTCTCCATGGTAACTTCTGATTCCTGATTTAAAAGCTTCAGCAGAACCTATTGAGAAGATGTCATACCAGTTTTTGACATTACCAACAAACTGACTAGCCCCAATCTTGTTCTGAACATTTAATGGGTTTTGTTTTGTGATGTTGTATAAGTTTTGTCTAAACTACAAATTCAAGCAGGCCTCGGATAGTAATGTGAAAACACCCTGCTATGGTTTGGTGTGACAGTGTGGATGTCAGATCTAAGTACATTTTAATCTCATTCAATGCTTGAGTACAATTCCAGGCTACGCTACATGTTGATACTGCATTGATAACTGTTAAACAGATTCCCCACTATGACTTTGTACGATATAGCCGGGGGATTTAGCTAGTATGCATCCTCGAAAGTAAACAAGAGTTTTGTTCACTCTGGTCAGGAAAATGGTGTTAGAGCCTTAGTAGCAACAGTCTTGTTTCAGCACTGCTGGTAGCTATAGCTTTAATCAGGGTGTTTAAATGTAAGCCTATGAAATGCTGTGTTCTTGTCACTTCGTTGGCACAAGATAAACCGAACCAGCCCCCAAAAGAACAGAGGCACACGTGAGAGAACTGTGTTTTCACCCATTTGCTCAGACGTGCTCCATATATGTGAAAGCAGAAATTAAAAGCACAACCACATCCATGAAGGGAATTGGAGCTTTGCGATCTACCCTGTGCTCCAGCCTCCAGAAAAAGTGCAAGCTCAAGGCAGACAGTTCAAACATTTTTAATAAACAACTTCATTATAAAAAAACCCTTTCATCTTGGACTTAATTCTGTAAGACAATGGAAAAGCTAATTTTAACAGATGAGCTGTACATTTCCTAATGGCACTTGATATGTTACAATTCAAAACCTTGTTTTATATAAAGCCCAAAAATACTCTGATAAAGAGGTTATTCACTGTGTAGAAAAGTGCTAGAAAGTTTCCTTTACAAATAATCCAGCTTTAAGGAGGGGAAGCTGCTGGCCTTGGCAGCTGTGGCTGTAGGAATGGCAGCATGGACAAGGTGGCTGTGTCCCTGGTAAAAGGAGTTAGTGGCTCACTCCCTTCCACCTCAGCGACAGTGGCTGAGAAATTCCAAGTTGCTGCTTTTCATGCTCCCAGCCTTTGGACCAAATACTGCCCTCAGAGGCCCCACTCCTGCGTACTGGGACCTGAAGGCAGAATTTGTTCACTGGTGACAGAGTTCAGCCTGACTTTACCATGGCTGTGAAGGCCACTGTAGCTTCTCCTCCAGCAGCAGGTTCAGAGCTTGACTACTTCAAGGGGTGAATCTGGGTGGTTTCCAGAAGTTCCCTGCACTGTCCCTCTTATCACCACCCAGTTTTTGAACCTACACTAAGGCAAATCTTTTTTTAGTTAAATATCCTTGTTAAAGTAAAATATTGATACAAACATTACAAACTTTCTAAAACAGCTCCTAGATATTAGGGAAAACTACAAAAAAAATCAAGAACTTAATGATGCACTAAAAAAAAGGGGTGGGGAAAACTCATAAGCTCAAGACATGAGGCTTTCAGCACAAGTAATCAAATCTGCCATGCAGACTTCAGCACTCAAAGAACCTGAATGTCATTTCTTTCCCCGAAATTGCCAAAAGCTGCATCTCTGAGCAGGATGTGCGGGTGAATTCCACAAGGGGAAACCTTAATGGTACATTACTTTGAAAAGGAACAACAAAAAGCAGAAGAAAATTCTGTTTTGCTGGTGCAAATGCCAAATGTGAACTGGTCTTTTCAGATGGATACTTAATTCAGCTAGGACCCATTCTCTGAATGATGTGTTGTGGTTATTCCTGTACTGCAGAAATTGCTTCACATGGAGCTTTCCCTTTATCATCTCAGCATATTCTATGCAACAGACCTGTTTGTTCTGATTTTTGTTAACACTTTCAGGGTGCAGTACCTGTGTTAATCACTAAGAATACAGTGGAGAGGGAAAATTGTTAATACACTTATCTTACAAAATAAGTTCAGATGCTTTGACTTTGGATTGTGCAACTGCCCTATTTAATAAATGAAAATAAAATCCCACATTCTCTTTATTTTCTTCTGTTGGGCTTTAAAGCTTCCTGGTCACTCACGCCAAGCCTACCACTAGTGAATAAATTCAAATTAAGATACGCAACCCCAGCTATGTTAATTGCATAGCTGGTGTCAATTTACCTTAAAGTTTGGTGCAGTCCCCACAGCGGGAGGTCGATGGGAGAAATGTTCCTGTTGACTTTCCATATTCCTCACAAGGAGTAGGAGTACCTGCAGGGGTGCCCTTAGTGTTTGATTTAGCGGGTACTTATTAGATCCACTAAATCCAACGCCAGAAGTTCCATCTCCAGTGTCAATCCACAGGTAAGTAGATGTGGCCTTATGCTGGTTTCTCTAGTGACGTGTTGTGAGAACATAATCTGAAATGATTTCCTTGTTTTCCAAGCTTTGAGTTCACTTTGTGATCGAGGCTGGTGGGATGCAAGATTGCAGGGAGGGGCAAGGAACAGCCTACAAAAGAACTGAGGCACCTGGTTTCATATAGGAGGAAAAACAACTCATTTCTTTTCTTCTTCTAAAACACTATATATAGTTTCAAGTAACCTATTACTAACATAAGAAGCAAAATGTATTTTCAATGGGAAAGCTAAAAAAAAAAACTAAAGTGATGAGTTCTTGTATGCTCTCCATTATGAGGGTCTAGTATTCCTGGTGACTATAAAGGTTTAGTAAAATCCTTCAAGTTAGAGTCTTTATAGAGAGGAAGAAGTGTACAGTGAGCTGCCGTCTAGGAAAGCGTGGGAAGAAGATGGTATTTATACTGAATGGATGTACATTAACAAACTACCTTGGTAGGTAACAGATCTTGCCTTTGCTGTCACCAATAAAATAAGAATGTCAAATCAGCATGGTTCAGAGTACAGTAAGATTCTAAAAGAAGGTTCTAGTTTGTAATCTTCTGCCATGCTTAGAGAACACAGCCTAGAACAGGAAGATGAAATGGAAGTCACTCTACATATTTAAGGTAGACAAACACAAACTAATAAGTGGCAGTATAGTGAGAACCTGGGACAGGTCTGTGAACATTGGAAACACTGGTCCGGGACTGGAAACAAGGCAGTCCTGTGAAAGAAAGGAATGCTTAGGTTCTTAACACCTCTCTTACCTACTGCTTCTCAATCAAAAGGATTTTATAAAGAAGGGAAGTATCACCCCCATTTTACAGATAAGGAAATTGAGAAAGAGAGGGGAGGTGACTTTCTTGTGAACAACCAGCAGGCCAGTGGTGGATCTGCAATCAGAACTCAGGTTGCCAAAGTCCTGATCCAGTGTGCTGTCCACTAGGCAACACTGACTATAAATAGCAAACGAACCATATTTAGAATCCCAGGTATCAACTTTACTGCTGACACATCACAGAGGATGAAAATCATACAAGTGGCTGTAGTAGCAGAGATGAAGAAATATTGACCAGCTAGATGGCAAGACCTAGATGAGGCTTTTGATCAACAGTCCTATACAAACTATTTCACTAAAAGCAGGCTCTACTCTGATTTGTAGAAGTGCATTTATAGTTTTAGGGAAACTAAATCAATTTGTACAATAATCTGTTCCCAGCATACAACGTTCTGGATACGAGTTGTCCAAATGGTGCAGGATTTGTGTATGCAAGGCCAATAAGTCTAAACTATTGTTATTTAAAAGGACTTCTGCTGTTCCTATCAGTGGTGAAGATGTTGGATTATGGGCATAATTACTGAGTCAGATCATTACAAAGAAAACAACTTCCTGCCTGGATCAACTGGAAAATATTATTAAAATCTGGTTAAGGGGGAACCAGAAAAGCAATTAACTACAAAGAGGGAGTCCATGAGAGAATCAGTCTGGGAGGGAGTAAAAGGGATGACCAGTATGTAGGAAAACTGGGAAAGCATCTTAAATGATTTTTGCACCAGTCTTTATCATAGAAAACAATGGGAATTGCCTATGGCAGGATTTTTTTTTCCAGGCAGTGAAGGTGAAGAAGCAATGTCAGAAAAGGAGTAATGGGGAAACTCAACATGAATTACAAGTTAGTCATCTAGAAAGCTGCTGTTCACCTGTCAGTACTGAAGGAATTAAAGAACGAAGAGCCAAGTTTCCAAACAAAAGTAATCTAATCTACCATCTATTTAACCTGGAAAAGAAGATGAACAAGGTGATTCCCTCCCCCCCCACATTATTCAGATTAAAGAGCGAGCCTATTATGAGGCACTCGAGAAGAATCTAGCAAAACCAGATAAGTGGCTAACATGGTGGCAGATGAAATTTAGCATAAACAAATGCAAAATAATGGACATAGTTTCTTCCTGTTTAAGCTACCTGCACACAGAAGGATTATTGAACCAGCTGTAACCCTCAGGAAAAAGATCTAGGTGAGTTGTATTCTCCTAGTTTTAGAAATCTGAAATTGGGAAGGCCCAAGAAGCCTATCTCCTTGGCACTGCAGGATTATTCCTTACAGTATGTTTGATAAGATTCCGCTCAGACTAGCTCAATTTTATCTTCCATTGGGTGACTATCACAGGCCCTGTGACATGTCCTTCCTGCTATTCAACCTAAACTTTCCTTTTTATTAATTTAATCCCCTTGTACTACCCTCAGTAATTCCTCTCCTGGGTCTTCACATTCTGAAGGTCATTACAAAGTGTCTATTTCAAGATGAGCCCCTCAAGCCACTTAACCATTTTAATTGCTTTCCTCTGAAACTTCGTCTATGCACTTCTGGTACAGCAGTGTCTGTAAACATACAGTACTCTAGGGCACAGCATGGTCAAGCACAATGCAGGGCTAGAGTAAGGAAGTCGATTGATGGGTTCTACCTCTCAGCAAGCCAAATATTGTAGATTCTTAGCACTTCTCAGGTTTTGATGTCGACTTTGGATTTCTCTGCCTCATCCCTATTTTTTACTTATTCAATTGAGTGGTAGAAGACTAGGGATGTAAACTCTGCCCCCCCCCCCTCTCATATATATATATATATATATATATATATATATATATATATATATATATGTGTGTGTGTGTATATGTGTGTGTGTATATATATATATATATATGTATAAAAATATGTATAAATAAAATTATTACAGAGGAGGTTCTTATCAGTTATAGAAATGTATTCCTCTGATGAACTGATGCTTTGCTTTATCCAGTCTAATTATTCCACAGGGCTTTTATCATTTCATTGTAAACATACATCTAACTTGCTGTCCTCTAACAGCTTTAGTTTTTTTGCGATAGCGCTTTCCAAATGTCTCCCCTTTAATATTTCCCCCCCAAGATGTTTTAACTTGCACGTCCCACATGAATCTTATTTCCCAGCTCTTTAGCTCTTTCACATTATTTCTATGTCCACAATGGTATTTGCAACGCTTGACATTTTACTCTACTATCTGCAAACTTAGTGTCTGATCCAATATCCACTGAAGTCAATAGAACCTACTACGGGTCAGGATGAATCTTTGCATCAAGTTCCCAGTGCAAACAGTTGGTTTGAATTCCTGGCTTGGTTTCCATTAATATATTCCCTGATGTTGGTTCATTTTCTATATGAACTTGCTTGCTAAAATAGCCATGGAAAGCAAACCAAGTGATGCAAAAAACTAGCAAAATGAATTCCACTGATTCTTTGAGAAAATATTTGTAGAAAACTGATACATTTGCTGCTCTCTAGACTTGGCTATTACTGAAGATATTTCAGTGAAGACCTCTTGTCAAAGCACAATAAAAGCAAAAAATAAAATAAAAATCAGATGTTTGAAATAGAAAGACAAGGAAAACTTATTATGGTACTACATAAATCTAATGTTTTCAGTTTTGATCAAGTTTTTTTCCTGTTTTTGCTTTCTTTACTTTTTTTAAAGCCAAGAATCACATAAAGAGGAAATTGTGAAACTAATTTGGAAAGAGAACAGGAGCCGTGACTGAGGTATTTAAAAATGAGTGGTTAAGAGAAGACCAGCTGAGATCATCTTTTCCAAATTAAAAGAAGGCACTTGCTGAAACTTGAAAGGCAACATTTAAAAATGGATAAAAGGAAGTACTACTTTTAATCCACAGAATTCATTGTCACAGTGTATTGCCGAGGTAAATATTTCGTAACACTTACGCTATATGAAAGTAGTATTTGCAGTTTTACTAGCTAAGCTTCAAGGTTTATCACTACTTATGTTTCAAGGTACAGTTGCGGTTAGGAAGACATTACGCAAGGATTTATTGTAACTTTTTAGTAAAGTGTAGGAACGGCAAGGCCTATGAGCAAATAAACAGAAGCAATTGCACGCAGTAGGGTTGAGACAAATAGATGAAGACAGAGGCAAATAATGTGTCATTTGAAGATGGAAATGGACACGTTCTTGGGAAAGAGAATGTTATGGGGACAGTAACTGACTTCATTTACCGAGTTAAAATAACAGGATAGAGGTAGATCTGTATTTTGAGGGTTTGTAAAGAATTCTGTCAAACTCCCTGGATTATCTTTACCTCGGATGCTTCTGCATGCTGAGGTATGAAAAACTGCATGTCTGTGTTTGTAGATGTGCATTCAAACAGCTGTATTGAACATATCCAAGATTGAGCTACTGAGCACACTATGGACAGGAGACAATGCAGTGCTAATCAGACTGAGTCCACTGCCCCTTGAAAGTTTAACCTTTTTGCTATCAGGTGGAGGTTCCACAAAGGCAAACTCGAGGGCTGCAGATGACAGAGAACAAGGGAAGTGGCACCCACGGGTTCAGGAGGTATGGCAGGAGAAAGGAGAAATAAAAAAGGCCCACAACTCCAGGTTGGAGGAGAGGAAGGGAGACTGTAATCCCAGAGACTTCAGCTATAGTTAGGACAATTAGTGTTGGGGAAACAGTTCAAATACAGTGACTATATGTAAACAAAACTAGGGCCAGTTTTGTTTTCTCCTGACTCTTGCTATTACTCCACTACGAAGGTTAAAAGGTCTCGACACTGCTTTATGGCTCAGCCAGGAGGGCACTGACCCTGGCTAACTGGTGGGAATGTCGGCTCCTACCCTTTCCTTCATCTCCCAAAACTGGGTCTCCTGTATGACAGACAACACTTGATGCTACTGGCGCTAAACCTTGCTTTTTCACATGCTTTGGTTTCCAAGATAGAGGCAGGATTTGTGTGGTTGTGGTGTTTTTTCTTTTTTAAAAAGAGCTCACTTCATACACCACAAAAGCGAGCCACCTGTCTAAGTTTTGCTCCATCCCTCTTTGACACACATGAAAGTCAAAGGGAATGTGCAAAGAACTACCATTTAAAATGGCAGAGACTGAAGTAGTCCAAGTCAGTTTATTTTCCCCATGGGGGAAAAATGTGACCAGTGAAGAGGAGAAATCAGTGCAATCTGACTTCATTGTGTAAACAGTATTCTAGCTACACCAGATACAAAACCAATGTACATCGGTGCCTCTTATTTTTGCAATGACAGAAAGACTCGCGTTGTGTTTAAAAAAATTCACTGTAATGAGTCTAAGCTGATGGCTCTTCAAAAAGAAATGAGGTGATCTGAATCCATCGTATTGATGCTATCATTATTGCTTAACACTGCTGCAAAGTTGCATAAGCGGTACAAGTGACGGTATGAGGGTAGAGGGAAAGGACAGCTCTTTCCCTGTCTGCTCCCTCAGGGATACATCTTTGAACTTGCCCCTCCTCCAGATTCACCGGCAGGTACTAGCTTTAATATCAGAACTGCAATGTGTTTAAATAAAATGGAAGTTGGACTCTTCAAAAGGTTAGTCCAAGTATGCCCAAGCTAAAACAGTCCCAGCTCCTTGGATTCAATCCCCTTCCCAAAAAGGAACAAGGCTCCAAAGCCTCAGGGAAGGTCAGTGCTAAGTGTGGCTCCCGATTCACAGATTAAAAATTTTTTAAAAAAAAAGACAGCTGAAACCTTTTCACAAAACAGGACTGGGACATGCACAGGGATAGCTGCTCTTCCAGTCTACAAGTGCTCCCTCCAGACACCAGAATCATCCCGTCTGAAACAAGCTTTCAAAAGCTTTCACATCCCAGTGGGGAAGTATCAGAGTTGTGCATTTTCAAGGCTCTCCAAGCAAGGACGAGGGGACGATCTGCTCGCCACTGCCACAGTCATCTTATTGGAATGCCTGGTGGAAACGTGGCAGGGTGGTCGTGCTCAAGCTCGAGGTGAAGACCGGGGGTAATGAATGAAGAGGACCAAAGTTCAGGGAGCCTCCAGATCCAGGAGATTCTTGAGGTTGAGGTTGCAAAGTGGTGAGCAATGGCTGGTTTTCCCCTTGTGAGTAGCCCATGACCAGCCCTCCTGATGACACAGGTGGACTACATGGAGGAAGATTCAGGGGGAGGAAGCCCAGAAGATGAGAAAAGTCCATGTTAGCAGCACAGAGAGCCTCTGAAAGATTAGCAGGGCTCTTGGAAAGCAGAGTCTCATCCAGAGTTACTGACTGAGGCGAGGACGACTGAGGCTCACCAGATGAGAGAGAGAGACTGCCAGGCAGCTCTGACAGAAAGCTCTCCACCTCTGCTTTGGGTAGTTTCTCAGGTAAATATGAGGTAGATCCAAGCTGGTACTTCGGAGGAGGTTGTGGTGGGGAGGAGATAGGAGAAGATTCCAGAGGATAACTCATTCCCATTGGAAGAGAGGTGGGGACCAAAGAATGGGGCATCCCTGAGCTTGGCATAGCTTGGAGGTGTGTACTGTACATGCCCATAGGTAGCATGCCAGGAAAGCTCTTACCACTCATCATGTCTCTGGATGCCATACATAAAACTGGACTCAACTCTTCTTTCACTGTTACAGTGGAGCTGCAGCTTAGGAGACCCAACATGTCAACTGGCTCTGTCTTGATCTTCAGCAGTTCTTGGGAGTGGCTCTTCTTCATGTGCCTGGTCAGATGGTCCTTCCGCCCAAACCTCTGCGCACAATACTGGCACAGGAAGTCCTTCCGCCCTGTGTGCACCACCAGGTGTCTCCGCACATCTTTACGTGTGTAGAAACGTCTGTCACAGTGATCGCAAGGGTGCTTCTTTTCCTTCGCTCCACCAGACACCCTCCTGGAATGAGCCTTGAGGTGTTCCAGGAGAACCTGAGTGCTCTCAAATGTCTGCAAGCACACTTTGCAGCTCAGATCACCACTGGCAGCTGCATGCATAGCCAAATGTCGCCTGAAGCCTAGTTTGGTGTTGTAGTTCTTGCCACACTCAGGGCAGTGAAGAGCTTCCTTGTTGGGGTCATGCGTCTGCAGGTGATTACGGAGATGGTCCTTCCGGTGGAACATTTTCTCACAGTACATACACTGGTGAGGCTTCTGAGCAGAGTGTGTGGCCATGTGCCTTGTGTGAGGAAAATGGAGAAGGACAATTAGGACAATGTTCAACACAGCACAGTAAGTGCTGTTTTTGCAAGCTCTCCCAATGTTCCCTCAAAGCCTTTTTTTGTTTACAATCTTGTGTGAAATTTGTTTTTAAAGGGGTTTTATTGAAAGCTTTAGAACCACCAATCCTCCATCCACAAAAGCAGTAAAGGATCATGAGTAGTGGCCTTTCAAACTTCCCTGACAATACCCTTTCTAAGTTGCTTCAGTCCTGAAAGAAGAGTATACTGTAGTCTTTCAGTCAGTTCTTGCCTTCTCAACTGAGCCTACCAACCAGGGTAAATAGCTAGTGCCAACTATGGTAGTTTTTGTGTTGGATACTTGTCTCCTGGGGATTGGAGTGAGACCAGTAGTGCATTTCATCAGCAGCCAGAGGGTAGTAAGCATCTGTCAATACCAGTTCAGGCTGAGTTCTAACCTGAAACCTACAGATGGAATTTTCTTTAGCCTCTCTCAAACCTTAATCAATCCAGCCTTTCTTCATAATGACCTCATTTAGCAAATTTAATGATCCCATCCTATTCTTCAGCATTTAAATTTGGTGTTTGGTGGCTGGTTACTCAGAATGGTAGCCAGGGACTTATGATTAAAGCACAGGAGGAAGATTTTTAATACCGTGGCCTTCTACTGTTTGCTTTGTAAGATTAACTTGTGTGACTCAAAGTCCTCCTCAATCAAACAGAGCAGCGGTTCTCAAACTTTTTGGGCTCCGGAGCCCTTTACATGCGTAAAAATTTATGTGGAGCCCCAGAGGTCCACTGATTGTATGTGTTGTACCTATCGATGTTTCCAGTTAGTTAACCTCGCGTTGCCCGTGGAGATGTCTCGCAGAGCCCTGGGGCTCTACAGAGCACAGTTTCAGAAACACAAACAGAGAATACTTATCCTGGGCCTAAAATTTTTAACTAAAGTGAGGTCTTCAGGTGGAAGGGGCTAAAGAAATTCCAAATATGGTAACACCTGGAACTTAACTACTTGCAAAATAGCAAGGGTTTTCCCTCCTCCACCCTGCCAATAGATATGTCATAACCCCAGCGTAGTGGGGTTCTCCCTGTCCTACGATGGGAGAGAATTGACAGATACTCAGCGTAGTCACCTACCTATAGAGTTTGTACTTGGATGCAAAGGCCTTCCCACAGTGCAGCTGAGGACAGTTGTAAGGTCTCTGCTCCGTATGAGCAAACGTGTGACTTCTCAGCTTGTCCACGTTGGTAAAGGAGGTCCCAGAAATTTCACACTGGCATTTCCCTTGACTTTCAGCCTCTCGACCCCTTTGCCTGGAGACTAATTTCCAGCCCATCTCCTCCTCCTCCTGCTTTGCATCTTGAATCCAAGTAGGAACACTGGTAAAAAATGCAGTCATGGCAGGCCTAGTAGAACAGGGCCATGTTAAGCAGAACTCATACCTGTGGATGACTTGATGTTACAATGTCCCAGTACAGCTGGAACCTTTACAATTATATGGCTTTAACAGCAAGAAATCTTCATCTGAAACAACAGAACAAGTGGGGTGAGTATACTGCACGGTTTCAGCTGTGCACCCAAACAGGTACACATATACCTCTGTATAAAGCCACTCATATTTATGCTGGCCCACTGACTTAAGAAATTCTCCTGTTTCCATTGATTACACAACACAACATAACATGGCTTGATACAATGATTTGGTTTAAGAATGCTTCCATTCTGGTAAGATCTGGATGTGAGGTTAACCATGCTACCCAATCAAGCACCCCATGAGAAGAAATCTTACTAACAGGCTGGAACATTCTTAGCACAGAGTGCTGCCAATGAGAGAGAGAGAGAGAGAGTTATTCTCAAACCCCAGGTCACCTTCCTACCAGTCCTCTTCCTCCCTTAATCTCAGTCAGGGGGTTCTAAAGGCACTTGAATTAATTCTGTATTAATACAATGAGAGGAGGGTTAGACCTTTCCACCACAATAACCCTTATCTGATCATATAACTACTGTATTACAAATCATTGTGGGCTGGTGTATACATTTCCTCTAAACATATTGGCTGGCCATGCCTCTACTCCTCTAAGCTTGTCACCTTTTTCTCACTGCTTCTTCACACTAACAGCCACTCCTTATCCTAGTCCCTTTCTTTATATATGTCTCTCTTATTTACTCTGGATGGTGGGTCAACTGGGCTTCCTGTCCTGCATCACCTATCTCAGAAATTCTACAATTCTCATTTAATGTTTTTTGTTTGTATTTTACAGCTGTCTAGCAGTTTGGTCAGTTGCCAAGGGCAGTTCCCATAGAGCAAATGAGTGTTCCACCAGGGCCTAAGACGAGCACATATGATCCACTGAGGGAGGCTAATGTAACCTGCCTCTGTTTCAGAGTTTGATTAGTCTTAGAATTTTCTTTCCACCACATGTGGAATTGTTCCTGACTATCTGGCTCTACAAGCTTGCTATAATGACAGACAACTCCCCTCTTACCCTCTGACCCGACCTTTTACATCATCATGGGTAGTTTAAATATTTGCTCTTCAGCAAAACTAAACATTTGGCAGTATCCTTATAGTTCTATGGATTTCCTGGTTCCTCTTGGATGGTTTCTGCTAGTAAATTAAAACTCATATTGATTTGTCACTGCAAGCTCTAGTAGGAGGCTCCTGAGATTTGACTGCAGTCTGGCCACTTTTTTCACTTCAGTTTCCTGTACATCTCCATAACCTATTGTGGTAGGGGAAGGGTTAACCTGAATAGCTATTTTCACCAAAGTCACAGTGGAGTATATCTTCTTCCTTTAAATTTAGCTGCATGAGAAACTCTT
Organism: Pelodiscus sinensis; assembly: GCF_052426305.1. NCBI lineage: Eukaryota > Metazoa > Chordata > Testudines > Trionychidae > Pelodiscus > Pelodiscus sinensis. The sequence goes on from NC_143068.1 coordinate 34,427,757, forward strand.
CTTAAAATAGCATCAAACTCTCTAACCTCTTCTCCATGAATGCATATGAGGGAGGAACTCTGTACCCACATATCAACAGCAATGCCAGATGTGGGCCAGATCTGCAGCCAGGAAGGGAAAGAACCAATCCTTCTGCTAAGACAGAGCCCCAGTGAATGTTGTAAATACGTGAGACAGCAGTTGCACCTGGCTACATGATCAAACTGCAAATGGTTTCTCCAGACAAGATGGAAAATAGTGGGGATGGGAGGACTTCAGGAGAATTAGTATCTAAAAAGCATGATGTTTTGAAGTCATACTAAGAGAAAAATCTTATTTATATAACTTGAAAAATGTATCAGACACCTATTACAGAACAAGAAACAAACTACGGCATTGGTCCCCAACGCGGTGCCCGCTGGGGCATTTATGTCTGCCCACCTAGTGACCAGGGCCGGCCTGAGCCATTCTTGCGCTCCGGGCACCCAGCGCATGTGTGGCCCCCACCTGGGGCACCCGGCACATGCGCAGTGCCACCCCGGGCTCACAGCGCATGCACAGCCCCCGCCCTGGGTGTGCGGCGCATGCACGGTGACGCCCCGGGCGCGCGACACATGCGCGGCCCCACCCCCGGGCACCTGGCAGCCCCAAAAGGTTGGGGACCACTGAACTATGGTATCCCATCTCTAAAACCCAGTAGCAATGGGCTGGTGCCCTCTCCTCTCTCCCCTGGTTAGAGTCTTACCAAATTTATGGTGCATTTTGGTCAAATTTCAAGGTCATTGTATTTTTAAAATTGTTAATGTCCCTATTTCAACTATTTAAATTTGAAATGTCAGTGTTGTAATTGTAGGGGTCCTGACCTAAAAGGGAGTTGGGGGGGGGGGGGTTTGTCACGGTACTGCCACGGTGTTGGTTTTGCCTTCAGAGCTGGGTAGCTGGAGCACAGTGATTGCTGGTGGGGAGCCCTGCTCTGCAAGGACCAGCACCAGTTCAGAAGGATGACATAGAATGGTATTGTCATCACTGTGCCCTGTAAGCTGTGTGCTTGGGTGACAGGCCAAGAGAGATTCAAATATCCATCTAATTAACAGATCTACCATAGCCAGTAACATGTGTTTCTATTGATGATGCATATCCACACATGCCTTGGTGTACATACAAAAATTTATTCCGCACAAGGGTGGAAAAATTAGAGGGAACATTGATTGCCACCTTACTTCTGTGCTGCTGCCTTCAGAGATGGGTGCCCTGCCAACAGCTGCAACTCTCTAGCTGTGAAGGCAGTGCAGAAGGGAAGCAATACTGCAACCCTTCTCCTCCCGCCCCATAACTTTATATTCCCCTGCAACTCCCTTCTGAGAAATGGCGGCATACCCATATCATCTGTACAGTATAGGGTAAAAGCACACAAAAAACAGATTTCGTGGTCTGTGACATGTTTTTATAGCCATGAATTTGGTAGGGCCCTACCCATGGTGTTCAGGAATCCCAAATTTCATGTAAGCAGGTGCCCCATTATCTTCTTATGAAGGCACTTATACACTATCATCACCTCAACCTTTTTGACAAGCTAAATCTTTAAATCCCTCACAAAGGCATTTTTTTCCAGCTCTTGAATCATTTTGTACTCTTCTGCATCCTAATTCTTCACCATTGTTTTTAAAAAGTGCATACCAGAATTGTCTGCGGTATTCTAGTATGTGTCTCACTAATACTGTATACAGAGGTAAAATAGCTTTTCCTTGCTCCTATTCATTATACTTTTGTTTATACATCAAAGGAATTAATACGTTAGCCTTTTTGCCACAGTATCACAGCAGGGGCTTATGTTGTTTGCTTGTCTGCTATCATCCCTAAATCCTTTCTAGGGCACAGTTCCCTCCCCCACCATTCTGTAGGTATGACTTGCATTCCTTGTTCCTAATCTATATAACTTTACTCTGTATTAAAAACAGTGTATTGGAATGGGCAGAGTTTACCAACCAATCCAGACTGTGTTGTGCATGATGGCCTTGTCATCCTCCTGATTTACCACTGCAACCATTGGTGTCGCTAAAGAATTTTATCAGGAGCGATTTAGTATTTACTTCCATATCACAGAGGAACATGCTAAATGGTGCGGGCCCCAGGACCAATTGCTACAGCATCCCCTTACCAGCCCTATCAGAGGAGGATTCCTCTTTTACAACTACTACAGATCTGAATTTAATCCATTTAGCATGTACTTTATGGATAGGGGATAGTGGTTTTGTTTTGTTTTTTAAATCGAAACGCCAAGCAGCAATAAGCCTTCCCCACCCTGTGGCTGCGTCTAGACTGGTACTTTTTTTTTTTTTTTTTTGCTTTTGCGGAAAAACTTGCCAGCTGTCTACACCGGCCACTTGACTTTCCGCAAGAACACTGCCGATCTCATGTAAGAAATCAGTGCTTCTTGCGGAAATACGGAGCTGCTCCCGTTCGGGCAGAAGTCCTTTTGCGCAAAAGGGCCAGGGTAGGCAGCTCAGATTTGTTTTGCGCAAAAAAGCCCCGCTGGCGAAAATGGGGATCGGGACTTTTTTGCGGAAAAGCACGTCTAGATTGGCCACGGGCGCTTTTCCGCAGAAAGTGCTTTTGTGCGAAAGCGCCGGTGCCGATCTCACGCGCTGTTCCGCCAACGCTTGGAAGGGGAAGACTTTTCCGTTCAGAGCATTTCCGGAGCATCACGCCAGTGTAGACGCTGCCCGGCTCGCCCCGGGCCAGGCCGCTCTCCCGGCAGGCCCCGCGGGACGGGGCTGACAGCGAATCCCACGGGCCCCCCCCCCCGCTCCGTTGGGGCAGGCGCTCGCCGCGGGGGGGGGGCTCCAGGGCCGCTGCGGCGGGGCACGTGCCTGCGGCTGGCTGGGCCCTGAGGCGAGCTCGGGGGCGGGGCTCAGGGCTCGCGCCTCTGCCCGCGCGGCCCCCTCAGGCTCGAGCCGGCGGCTCCCTGGCCACGCAAAGGGGGGGGGGGCGGCTCCTCGCGCGGGGCCCCCCCCCGCACCGGCCCGCGCGGGGGGGCGTGGCTTGTCAGGCCCCTCCCCCGCCCCGGGGCGCGCCCCCGGCCCCGCACTCACCCCGTTGCCCCCGGGCCCCGCCAGGCGCGGCTCCGGCTCAGGCCCTGGCGGCCCCATTGTGCGGGGCATTGTGGGAGTGACGCCGCGCCCGCCCGCCCGCTCGCGCTCCTTCCGCCTCGATGGTGCCCGCGCCTGCTAGAGCGCCCCTGCCGGGCCGGAGCCCGGGGCATGCCGGGATAGGCCGCCCGCCGGCCGCTTCCCCCGCGAGCATGGGGGCCCCCGCGCTCCGGCTCCTGCTGCTGCTCGCGGCGAGCGGCTCGGCGGCGCCTGCCTGGGACCCGGCCGGGTACCTGCTCTACTGCCCCTGCATGGGTGAGGCCGGGCCCCTCCGACCCCTACCGCTCCCGGCCCCCCCGCACCGCCTCCCCGCTGGGCCCCCCCGCGACCCCCCTCCCCGCTGGGCCCCCCCGTCAGCCCCCCCGCGTCCCCCTCCCCGCCGGGCCCCCCGTCAGCCCCCCCGCGTCCCCCCTCCCCGCCGGGCCCCCCCGCGTCCCCCTCCCCGCCGGGCCCCCCGCACCCCCCTCCCCGCCGGGCCCCCCCGCACCCCCCTCCCCGCCGGGCCCCCCGTCGGCCCCCCCAGCGTCCCCCCTCCCCGCTGGGCCCCCCGTCGGCCCCCCCAGCGTCCCCCCTCCCCGCTGGGCCCCCCGTCGGCCCCCAGCGTCCCCCCTCCCCGCTGGGCCCCCCGTCGGCCCCCCGCGTCCCCCCTCCCCGCTGGGCCCCCCGTCGGCCCCCCCGCGTCCCCCCTCCCCGCTGGGCCCCCCGTCGGCCCCCCGCGTCCCCCCTCCCCGCCGGGCCCCCCTGTCAGCCCCCCCGCGTCCCCCCTCCCCGCTGGGCCCCCCGCGTCCCCCCTCCCCGCTGGGCCCCCCCGTCGCCCCCCCGGCCCCCCCCCCGCTGGGCCCCCCCGTCCCCCCTCCCCCCTCCCCGCTGGGACCCCCCGTCGGCCCCCCCAGCATCCCCCCTCCCCGTCGGCCCCCCCCATCCCCACCGGGCCCCCTCCCCTGTCAGAGCCCCCCCCAGCATCCCCTCTCCCCCCACCGGGCCCCCCAGCATCCCCCTCCCCCGCTTGGCCCCCCCATCTCCACCGAGCCCTCCAGCATTCTCCTCCCCCGCTGGGCCCCCCAGCATCCCCCCATCCCCGCTGGGTCCCCCCGTCAGAGCCCCCCCAGCATCTTCCCATCCCTGCTGGGCCCCCCCCATCAGAGCCCCCCAGCATCCTCCCTCCCCCCACCGGGCCCCCCCCAGCATCCCCGCTGGGCCCCCTATAAGAGCCCCCCAGCATCCCCTGCCCTCCCCCCGGGCCCCCCAGCATCTTCCCATTCCCACTGGGCCCCCCAGCATCTCCCCATCCCCGCTGGGCCCTCCCGTCAGAGCCCCCCAGCATCCCCCGGTCCCCCAGCATCTTCCCATCCCCGCTGGGCCCCCCCCCCATGGCTTTTTGTGATGACACAGAAATGGGGGAGAGTATGGGATTGTAATGAGTCTGTGTGGCAACATAGGCATTCCTGATTAAGCCAATAAATCCAGTGCTTGTCACTCTTTTTAGGGAGATTTGGGAACCAGGCGGATCATTTCCTGGGCTCCTTGGCATTTGCCAAGATGCTGAATCGTACTCTGGCTGTTCCTCCCTGGATTGAATACCGACACCACAAGCCTCCCTATACCAATGTGAGTCCTGTTCAGCCCATTGATATTTTCATGTTGGGTTCTCTACAAACGAACTCATGTTCCACTCGCTACCTGTCAGGTGCATGTACATTTGTAATGCTACGTACACGTTCCTGATTAATACATTCAGCACAGCTTAATATAACAAGTGGGCCCAGACAGGCTAAATGTTCTACATGCATAAAGGAAAAAAACAGTCTCTGCTCCAAGCACTTTGCAATCTAATAGTCTAGGGAGACAAGCGTCCGTATGGCCGGTTGTATATTAACATAACTCAGGTTATTGGCTTTGAAATGTGGAAACCAGTTGGGTTTTGTCTTTTCAGCATTATTATTGATGTTTATTAAGAACTGACAGTGTACTCCATGATGTACAAGACACAAAATAGAGAGAGCCTCTGCTGCAGAGAGCTTGCATTTTGGAAGAGAGGATGTGCTGATACACAATATATAAAGAGACTCCTGAGTTTGACAATCTCAGAGTAGTTGCTATTGGACAGATGTTGCCAACAGCACTAAGTGGTCCCATTATTGGTGGTTACAACAAAGACTTCAAGGTCTGAATGGATTGTGGGGACTGAATTTCCATTGTGCCTGTAGAAATGGTCCCTCCAACTAAAACACATTGCTGCGGCATTTGGGGATTCTTGTCCTGCTGTTTGCATGCACTGAATCTCTTCCGTGGACATCTAGAGGATTTGAGTCTTTAGGGCAGCTCTTGTACGTTTCAAAGGGAGACACGCAGCGGGTTAGCGGGCACCCTCCTTATCGACTAATTGAGTAGTGGATGGAAATTCCATCGACTACTTGATTAGCTAATTAATTGAAATTTAACATCCCTAGCGGGAAAACATTATTACTGAGTGGTTTGCATCAGCTGCTGTTCAAACAATTCTTGTCTAGTCCTCTTATCCCTGAACTTTACCACCTTTTGTAATGGGCCAGTGTTACTTTTATAAAAAGTGTCAACCTGTTGAAAGTGGGGTATAAAAGTTCCAGAGATAGCTGTTGTTCACTGGGGTGCCTCTCATAGGCTGATCTGGATGCTAGTGGTGCATTTGATGACTCATTAGGTGATGTTTGGACTGACTTCCATTTGCAGTAAGCAGATCTCATTCTCTCATTCACAGTTGCATGTTTCCTACAAGGAATACTTCAAGATGGAGCCTCTCTTAGAATATCACCGTGTTATCAGCTTGGAGGACTTTATGAAGAGCTTAGCACCCATTCACTGGCCTCCTGGCAAGCGAGTGGCTTACTGCTTTGAAGCAGCAGCTCAGAGAAGCAGTGACAAAAAGACTTGTCCCATGAAGGTAAGTGTCTCGCTCCTGTTCTGCTAGTTTAAGTAAGAGCAGGGGTGAGCAATAACTTTTGACAGGGAGCCACTCCCAGATTTTGGAAAGTAGTCGAGGGCCGCACTCTTCCATGATATTAATGGAGGCCATGCGGGGTCTGAGATGGAGGTTGGGTGCAGAGGAGAGCTTGGGGTAAGGAACTGGGGTGCAGGAGGGAGAATGGTGTCTGGGAGGGAGTTTGGGTGAAGGAGATGGTTGTGACCTAGTGCAGAGGTTTGGGATGTGACCTAGAGTAGAAGAGGATTGTGGTCTGGGGCAGCAGATTGGCGTATCAGATCTGGGAGGGGGAATGGGTGCAAGAGAGGGGGGCAGAGAGTCTGGGTATGTTGTTTGGGGGCAGAGGGTGGGGCAGGGAGGGGCTGGGTTGCCAGATGCAGGCTCTGGTCAGGAGACTTATCAACCAGCAGATAAACCAGTCTGCCAGCCTGCAGAGCTAAGGCTTGCAGAGCTTAAAACCTTTCCCAGCCAGCCTGCCTGCCCAGCCACATGCTTGTGTGAATAACTGAGGGGAGGAGAGAGGACATGAATCTTCTTGGCTGCCTGTTATTCAAACAGGCAGCTCCCATTGGCCAGTTTCTGGCCAGAAACTGGCCAATGGGATTGTGCTAGGGGCAGGAGCAGCTCCTGAAGCTTTCCCTTCTCCCCTCTAATTTTGAAACAGAAATGGGGCCCGGCAGCTGCGTTTCTGAGTGGCATGTGGGGCTGCGGGGCAAGCAGGCAAGCCTGCCTGGAGCTCCCTGGTGCCTCTGCAGGCCACATTTGGTGGCTTGGCGGGCTGAATTCAGCCTGCAGGCCATATTTTACCCAGGCCTGAGTAAGAGGAATGATTGGGTCTGAGACTGGTATTTATTTACTATTTTGGGACCTTCCTAAGGCCTGGTATCTTAGACCACTGTACAGTGCAGTTCTTCCCGTGCTTATTGTAGATATTCACTCTGCAGGGCATTTCAGGCAATCTATCCATGTACAATCCTTGCACTAGAACCCATCTCTGGGGTACTTACATTCAGGTTTGATGGGGACAGTGGAGGGCCAGGAGTCAATAGAGTGGTATGTTTGAGTGAATTTATCATATTCAAAGTAACAGTACCTTAAGGTGAAAACAAGACCTTAATGGAAAAGCAGGCATTCTCTGGCCTTTTACCCAGATATCAGACCCATACGACAATTATTCCCAACTGGTTTTAAAAGCCCAGCTCCTTCAGGACAAATGGTCACTGGACATCAGACCCCTGTAACTTGATATATTTTTAGGACACCTTTTGGAATAGTCTTTTATTTTAATATAAGGACCCTCCTTATTTTATCTCTTTCTTCCCAACAAAGTTGTTCGGTGGTGAATAGGGATGTGAATGATTAACCAGTGAGCCTCACCCTTAACAGGTGACCTGAAGAGTTAGACTTATCAGTTCTAGTTAACTGATAGGGGCTGGAGCAGCTCCCCACCTGCCCCGGGTAGGAGGCTGCGCCAGTCCTGCAGGACCCAGAGCAGTCCTTATCCATGGCAGGTCTGGCCACCCCCGCTGCAGGCAGGGGCTGTTTTGACCAACTGCCTGGGGCCACTGGGCTGGAACACCTCCCCCCTCCCCTCCGCTAGTCTTCCCCTTTAATTGCTTAACCGGTTAAATATAATGTGTACCCTCCTTAGGGGAGGGTCTATTAATCGAGATTCTCTATGTTCTAGTCAGGATGAGAGGATGGAAGATGATAAAGTATGGATAAGGTCAGATGAGAAACAATCACATGGGAGAGAGTCTAACACACCATGAAATGGCAGACAGATAAATAGTGACACATTTTTAAAGTGCTTATATACAAACGCTAGAAGCCTCAATAATCAGATGGGTAACTAGAGTGCCCCATATTAAAGGAGGATATTGATATAATAGGCGTCACAGAAACTTGGTGGAATGAGGACAAACAATGGGACACAGTCATACCAGGGTTCAAAAGGACAGAACAGGTCGTGCTGGTGGGGGAGGGGCACTATACCTGAGAGAATGTGTAGAATCTAATGAAGTAAAAATCTTAAATGAACTAAACTGTTCCATAGAATCTCTGTGGGCAGTAATTCCATGCTCTAATAATAAGAATATAGCAGTAGGGATATATTATCGACCACTTGACCAGGACCGTGATAGTGGCTATGAAATACTAAGTCATTTTGCCGCTCTACTCTGCACTAGTTAGGCCTCAGCTGGAGTACTGTGTCCAGTTCTGGGCGCCACATTTCAAGAAAGATGTGGAGAAATTGGAAAGGGTACAGAGAAGAGTGACAAGAATGATTAAAGGTTTAGAGAACATGACCTATGAAGCCAGGCTTCATGAACTGGGCTTGTTTAGTTTGGAAAAAAGAAGATTAAGGGGGGACATGATAGCGGTTTTCAAATATCTAAAAGGGTGTCACAAGGAGGAAGGAGAAAATTTGTTCCTCTTGGTTTCTGAGGACAGGACAAGGAGTAATGGGCTTAAAGTGCAGCAGGGGAGGTTTAGATTGGACATTAGGAAAAAATTCCTAACTGTCAGGGTGGTCAAATATTGGAATAAATTGCCAAGGGAGGTGGTGGAATCTCCCTCTCTGGAGATATTTAAGAACAGGTTAGATAGACATCTGTCAGGGATGGTGTAGACAGAGCTTGGTCCTGCCTTGAGGGCGGGGGGCTGGACTCGATGACCTCTCGAGGTCCCTTCCAGTCCTATTATTCTATGATTCTATGATTAGAGAGGCTATCAAAATAAAAAACTCAATAATAGTGGGGGATTTCAACTATCCCCATATTGACTCGGTACGCGTCACCTCAGGATGGGATGCAGAGATAAAATTTCTTGATACCTTAAATGACTGCTTCTTGGAGCAGCTGGTTCTGGAACCCACAAGGGGACAGGCAATTAGTCCTAACTGGAGCGCAGGATCTGGTATAAGGATGTTAAATTTCAGTTACCTAGATAATTGTATAGTTGATACAATTTGTATTGACTGTACGATTAGTTGCAGAGCCACAGCAGGGGTGGCTCCAGGAGCCGGCTCAAGTTGGGACTGAGCAGTCCCAACTCGTGCCAGCTCCCAGAGCCACCAGTGCTACGGCTCTGCATTTTAAATGTGGTGAGAGCCTGGCAACTCTTACTACATTTAAAATGGAGAGCCTCAGCATCACAGACCAGCTCGAGCCGGGACTGAGCAGCCCCGGCTCTCGCTGAGTCCAGTAGCCTCTGTCTGCCATGGACAGCCTCTCTTTGTGGTGGCGCTCTTGCTCCATTTCAAAGGCTGAAGCACCACAGTGGGAACCACGGTTCTCTGCTATGCCTTTGCCTCTCCTGTCCTCTGTGGAGACAGTGCTGGGGAGCCGGCTTTTAAGCTGGCTCCCCCAGCACCGGCTTTTGCTCCCCACCCTCCCCTGCTGCCTCTTTCTAATAGAGGCAGCAAGGGGGAGGAGAAGTTACTGGTCGAATCACTACTTGACTTCCGATAAGTTTATGCTTATCGGATAGTTGACTAGTCACTTACGCCCCTAATCTGGTCCAAGAGGTAAATATAACTGGACCACTTGGAAATAGCAACCATAATGTAATAACATTTAACTTCCCTGTGGTGGGGAAACACTGTGGCATTGAATTTCAGAAAGGGAAACTACACAAAAATGAGGAGGTTAGTTAAATAGAAATTAAAAGGTACAATGACAAAAGTAAAATCCCTGCAAGCTGCGTGGAAACTTTTCAGATACACTATAATAGAGGCCCAAGTTAAATGTATACCCCAAATTAAAAAATACACTAAGAAAACCAAAAAAGTGCCACCATGACTTGACTTAACCAAATAAAAACAGCAGAGAGAGATAAAAAGGCATCGTTTAAAAAGTGGAAGTTAAATCCTATTGAGGAAAATAGTAAGAAGCATAAACTCTGTCAAATTAAGTGTAAAAATATAATAAGAAAAGCCAAAAAGGAGTTTGAAGAACAGCCAGCCAAAAACTCAAAAAGTAATAGCAAAATGTTTAAGTACATCAGAAGCAGGAAGCTGGCTTAAACAACCAGTGGGGCCACTGGATGATTGAGATGCTAAAGTAGCACTCAAAGACAATAAAATCATTGCAGAGAAACTAAGGGTATGTCTACACTTGCACCCTCTTTCGAGAGAGGGATGCAAATGAAGACATTTGAAATTGCAAGTGAAGCTGAGATTTAAATATCCGCGCTTCATTTGCATTTTCGTGTTATGGTGCTATTTCGAAATAAGAGACTCTGTTAAGACGTGGTTATATTTTGAGAGAGAACCCTTCACTCGAAATAACCCTTATTCCTCATACTATGAGGTTTACCAGTTATTTTGAGAAAAGGGTTTTCTCTTGAAATAACTGTCTTAACAATATCTGTTATTTCGAAATACTGTCATACTGCAAATATGCAAATGAAGCACGGGATATTTAAATCCCGGCTTCATTTGCAATTTCAAATGTCTTCATTTGCATCCCTCTCTCGAAAGAGGGTGCAAGTGTAGACATACCTTTAATGAATTCTTTGCTACAGTCTTCATGGCTGAGGATGTTAGGGAGATTGACAAACCTGAGCCTTTGTTAGGAGACACATCTGAGGAATTGACCCAGACTGGGGTGTCGTTAGTGGAGGTTTCAGAACATATTGATAAACTTAACAGTAGGGATGTTAAATTGAATTCTTCTCAGTTACTCAACTATTCTGTAGTCCCTGGGGGTGGGGCTGGCACTCCAGTCCTACTCCTGAGGAGCCCCCTGCCCTGCTGCCTCTGTATCAGAGGCAGCAGCAAGCTGTGTGAGGCAAGAGCTGTTCTGTGAGGGGAGCCAGTTTAAAAACCAGCTCCCCTCGTGGACCAACTGCCTGTCTCACCGCGCTGCTGCCTCTTGATACAGAGGCAGCAGTGCGGCGTGGCAGCAGCCCCTGTCTAGGGTGGGTTGTGAGCTCCCAGACCCAGCATGAGCCAGAAATGAGATGGGCTGCCTGCCCTCCTGGCTCCTAATACACTTTAAATGCAGAGCTGCAGCAGGGGTAAGTCCTAGACCAGGCGCAAGCCAGGACTGCACTGAGCTACTGGCCAGCCTGCTAAAAAATTTAGTGGTCGGGGGGGGGGAGGAAATGTGTGTTGCCTATAACATTAACCGATAAGCTTTTGCTTATCGGTTAATTGACTACACTGTTACATCCCTTCAAATAGATCTCACCAAACTAAGTGATTGGGCAACAAAATGGCAAATGAAATTTAATGTTGGTAAATGTAAAGTAATGCACATTGGAAAAAATAATCCCAACAATACATACAATATGATGGGGACTAGTTTAGCTATAACTACTCAAGAGAGAGATCTTGGAGTCATTATGGATAGTTCTCTGAAAACATCCACTCTGTGCAGTGGCAATCAAAAAAGCAAACTGAATGTTGGGAATCATTTAAAAAGACACAGAGAACCTCTTATTGCCTCTATATAAAACAATGGTATGCCCAAATCTTGAATACTGCGTACAGATGTGGTTGTCTCATCTCAGAAAAGATATATTGGCATTGGAAAAGGTTCAGAAAAGGGCAAGAAAAATGATGAGGGGTTTGGAATGGGTCCCATATGAAGTGAGATTAAAAACACTGGGACTTTTCAGTTTAGAAAAGAGGACATTAAGGGGGGGATAGGATAGAGGTCTATAAAATCATGAGTGGCACAGAAAAAGTGAACAAGGAAAAGTTATTTACTTGTTCCCATAATATAAGAACTAGGAGTCTCCAAACGAAATTCATAGGTAGCAGGTTTAAAAGGAAGGGTTTTTTTTGTCATTCAGCGCACAGTCAACCTGTGGAACTCCTTGGCAGGGGATGTTGTGAAGACCAGGACTTTAACAGGGTTCAAAAAAGACTAGATAAATTCATGGAGGTTAGGTTCATCAATGGCTATTAGCCAGGATGAATAGGAATAGTGTCCCTGGCCTCTGTTTGTTAGAGGCTGGGATTGGGTGACAGGTGAGGGATCACTTGATGATTCTCTGTTGTGTTCGCTCCCTCTGGGGGACACCTGGCATTGGCCACAGCTGGAAGACAGGACACTGGGCTAGATGGACCTCTGGTCTGACCCAGTATGACTGTTCTTATGAACTGGTTAACCAATTAAATGGGATTTTTACATCCCCAGTGGTGAGCATACCAGACTGCAGTCAACCCCTCAGTAAGCATGTCTCTCTGTAGCAGAATTCTGACTGCAGACCTCTGTGTCCTCCACTTTTTTGGACTCTAGCTCTAAAACCAGGGATCCTGCTAATTGCACACAGCCAGGTTCCATATGCTGTGTTGAATGAGTAGTTACCTTTGTTTTACAGGATGGAAATCCCTTTGGTCCATTTTGGGATCAATTCAACGTGGACTTCAATAAGTCTGAGCTCTTCGGAGGCATTTCCTTCAGTGTCTCTTACAAGGACCAGTGGCTCCAAAGGTAACGAGCTTGGGGAAGCTGTGCATGTGAACTTCAGAGAGAAATCTTGCATCTGTTTCCGTTTTGCATTGGCCCAAACTTATTTCCCATGGACAGTATTAGAAGTGTAGTATGTAGGGATGAGCGACTTGCCAGCCAATAAGTGATTGATAATATTTAATTACCATGTTTATTGGCTGAGTCTTCAAGTGCTTTTTGGAAGTAAATCAGAAATAATTCAGATCTCAGCTGGTGAATAAAGGTCACACTACACTACACTTGTTCATTATCCACGTCTTGTTCTCAGAGCCACAAGTGGCCTAATATTTATTTCTACAGTTGGCCTGTTCATCAAAACTACTTTGTCCTGAGGTGAAAAATATCAGTACCCTTCAGTTAAGTAATTAATCCTCTACCATGGGTGTCAAAGCTATTTTTGTCATTGTTCAGTCCCTCAGATTGCAGTAATTCACTTCTCATTTGCTGTTGAGTCGGAGGTAAAAAACAGTGTCTTGTTACGAGTTGTGTATAATTCATAAGCTGAAATGGTGAAGAGCCATTTTATTTGACAGCAGGAGTGATAGACACTGTTATAATTCAGTTTGTATAATGGTTTCCATTCTAACTCACTGTTTTCAGTACTTTTTACACAAGGTTTTTCACGAAGCTCATAAATTTCACAGCTCAGCTTGGCTGCATCGTGCATGTAGGGACTAGCTAGCTATGCCCTGAAACTTGTAGTGCAGGAGTGAAGACCAGAGTTCAGTGCCTACATCTCTCATATGGTTGTTCTAAGGTGGACACAAGCTAGACTTCTCCTTGGACTTCCCACGTGATGGGGAGAGCAGGAATTTCTCCGTCCCTTAGGACGTAGGTTTGTAGGGGCAATAGATGGAGATGAGGGACTCAAGGACACGTGAGAGAACTGTAAGGATGGTGGTGGAGAAGAAGACGTTTAGTTTGTTCTTGAAAGTGTCTGTGATCGTGTAATAAACACTGAATCCTAATGCATGTACCTAAAGGGATGGATTTAAAATCATTCAGGTAGCTCTAATTTTGGCAATTCTTGGTTTTGACTGGCTAGCCATATCATCTCTTCGTAGGTGTAATTCTAGATTAAAATCTACTGCTTGAGCTGCTTCTTTGCTGGTTGGTTCACTAGACTTCTGTAGTGCAGGACTGCTTTGTTCTTTCCACTCCATGGAGTAACTGGCTTTTCTCATTTATCCAGGCAAGCTAACAAGGCCAAAAGGTTTCCTGCACACCTGTTTTCTTTCTTTCCCAGAGATGTTGAATATACACGGATCTCCTCTCTTATTTCTACTTCCAGGTTTCCTCCAACAGAGCACCCTGTTCTTGCTCTACCTGGAGCTCCAGCTCAGTTTCCAGTCTTAGAGGAGCATCGGCCTCTGCACAAGTATGTGGTGTGGTCTGATGAGATGGTGCAGAAGGGAGAGGCCTATATTCATTCTTTCCTGGTTAGACCCTATGTAGGAATTCATCTGAGGATCGGCTCAGACTGGGTATGGCTCTTATGTCAATTTTGGTGGGTCTAGTGCATGCAGTCAGTGTCATCACTACGCCACTGGCCTAGCGATCATTGTCCCTATAGAACAGTGTTTCTCAACCTTTTTTTTTTTTTAATCAAGTATCCCTTTTTAAAACTATATGGCTGCGTCAAGACTGGCAAGATTTTGCACAAATACTTTTAACGGAAAAGTTTTTCCGTTAAAAGTATTTGTGCAAGAGAGCGTCTACACTGGCCCGGATGCTTTTGCGCAAAAGACATCTTTTGCGTAAAAGCATCCGTGACAGTGTAGACGCTCTCTTGCGCAAGAAAGCTCCGATGCCCATTTTAGCCATCGGGCTTTCTTGCGCAATAAATTAACTTGGCTGTCTACACTGGCCCTCTTGCACAAGAATACTCACACAAGAGGGCTTATCCCTGAGCGGGAGCGTCGGAGTATTTGCGCAAGAACCACTGATTTTTGTACAGTACAAAGTCAGTGTTCTTGCGCAAATACTCGCGGCCAATGTAGACAGGTGGCAAGATTTTGCACAAAATCTTGCCAGTCTAGATGAAGCCTATAAGTACCCCCAGAACCTACAGTTTTCAGACACAATTTTTTTTTCTACCATTGCAACACATTTGTTTAAACAACTTAATCGTAGCCAGGCGGGCAATTAAATGTTTGGGTGTAAAAAGTACAAAAATAATAAAGTGCTGTAAAACTTAAAACAAAAATTCAGTTTTCTCCGCATGTCAGTTCTGTTGACGCACCCCCCAGACTTCTCTCAAGTACCCCTAAGTGTCCTCGTCCCACTGATTGAGAAATGCTGCTATAGAAAGAATACCAAAAGAGAAACAGCGAGTAGCACAGATTCAATCAGTCGTTCTGGGATGAGAGTCTAAACCGAGTTTGCACTCAATAACCAGCTGTGTTTGGATACTAGAAATGCTGGCTGTGTTGGAGTCAGTTATTTTTTCATAGCTAGAGCCATTCATGTAGGGTCGTTCTTTTTTCTCCTAATAGAAAAATGCATGTAATATGCTGAAGGATGGGACGGCTGGATCTCACTTCATGGCTTCGCCACAGTGTGTAGGCTATGACCGAAACAACGCTGCGCCTCTCACAATGGACATGTGCCTGCCAGACCTGACGGAGATCAAGCGTGCACTCAAGCTCTGGGTGAAGCAGGTGGAAGCTAAGTCAGTCTACATTGCCACTGATTCTGAGGCCTACACTATGGAAATACAGCGGCTTTTCAAAGGAAAGGTGAGTCTTTCAGGCTTTCAGACTTACAGGACTAATCTCATCATGTCTTTCCCCTGCTAGTGCTGCTGCGTGCTCTGGACATCTGATTGTGTTGTGTGTTTAAGACTGACTAACCAGTAGATGGCAGGAAGTACTCTTTGTGCCCTAGTGCTGGATTAACATTGGGGTAGATAATTTAGTGAGTGTCAAAGGATTGAATGTTTATTAGCTTGATCCTCTGAGGTTCTGAGTGTCCTAAGATTTGGGGAACATAAGGATGGCCACACTGGGTCTGACCAATGGTCTGTCTAGCTCAGTATCCTCTCTTCTGACAGTGGCCAATACCAGAATGCCCCAGAGGGAGTGAACAGAACAGGTGATCATCAAGTAATCCCTCTCCTCACCCATTTCCAGCTTCTGACAGACAGAGGCTAGGGACACCATTCCTACCCATCCTGGCTAATACGTATTGATGGACCTGACCTCTGTGAATTTATCTAGTTCTTTTTTTAACCCTATTTAAGTCCTGATCTTCACAACATCCTCAGGCAAGGAGTTCCACAGGTTGACTCTGCTCTGCATGAAGAAAAACTCTTTTTTTAAACCTGCCACCTATTAATTTCATTTGGTGATCCCTAGTTCTTATGGGAACAGGTAAATAACTTTTCCTTTTTCACTTTCTCCTTACCTGTCATGATTTGATAGAGCTCTATCATGTAGAGACCTCCCCCGTCTCTTTTCTAAGCTGAACAGTCTTTGTGTGGGACCCGTTCCAAACCCTTAATCATTTTTGTGAGCCTTTTCCAACGCCAATATATTTTTTTTGAGATGAGGCGACCACATCTGTATGCAGTATTCAAGATGTGGGCATACCATGGATTTATATAGAGGCAATAAGATATTCTTTGTCTTATTCTCTATCCCTTTTTTAAAGATTCCTAACATTCTGTTTGCTTTTTGACTGCCGCTGCACACTGAGTGGATGTTTTCAGAGAATCCTCTATAATGACTCCAAGATCTCTCTTTTGAGTGGGTATAGCTAAATTAGTCCCCATCATTTTGTTTATATAGTTGGGATTATTTTTTCCAGTGCGCATTACTTGGTAAATGAATTTTAATGTTGACAAATGCAATTTTACTGCCCAGTCACCTAGTTTTGTAAAATCCTCCTGAAGCTCTTCACAATCTGCTTTGGTCTTAACTATCTTGAGCAGTTTAGTGTCATCTACAAATTTTGCCTCCTCACTGTTTATCCCTTTCTCCAGATCATTTATAAATATGTTAAATAGGATTGATCCCAGGACGGACCCTTGGGGAATCCCACTAGTTACCTCTCTCCATTCAGAAAACTTACCATATATTCCTACCCTTTGTTTTCTGTCTTAACCAGTTATCAATCCATGAGAGGACCTTCTCTATTATCCCATGACAACTTTACTTAAGAGCTTTTGATGAGGGACCTTTTCAGAGACTTTCTGGAAATCTAGGTACAATCTAAGCACTCAGAACCTTGCAGATTGGGTCCTAGATAAATAACCGTAACCTCTTAAGAATCCCTGCACTCTCCCCTTTCCCATCAGTTGGCATGGGATATGTCGCTTTTCACCCAGGCATTGACCCTGGGCAGTGGAGCCCCAGTCCCCATGCCAGTGTAGTGGGAAAAATTGACAAGAGAAATTAGAAAAAAGAAGTTTGGAGAAAAATAGAAAATATGGTAGCACCGCTATTTACCACCCTCACTAGTAGGTTTATTACTTGGGCTAACAAGTGTCGGGTAGCATTTCTAAGTCCTCCCAGTGTAGATCCATGTGAACTTCAGGGTCAGCTTACCTTCCTCTTTGGAAAGTAATGCATGGAATGAGAAGTGACTTTATCCATAGCAACACGACTAAGGCACTAAGGATCCTTTGAAGATTTCAGCTTCCTCCAGAAGCAAAATATCCTGCGTTGGCAAGGACGTGGGCTGAGTTGAGATGCCAATGTCATAGCATTACTTGCTGGAAGTCTTTGAAAGGGAAAGTTTAGACTGATTCCAGTTTGTATCCATTTGCTATGTTATGGCCGGGACATGCCTACCCTGGGACCATCTGTTCTGTACAGGGGATGGCTGGATTAACTTGTTCCTTTCCTTTCACTTTGCAGATCAAAGTGGTGAATTTACAGCCTGAAGTGGCCCAGATAGACTTGTATATCCTTGGCCAATCTGACCATTTTATTGGGAACTGTGTCTCTTCATTTACTGCCTTTGTGAAACGAGAACGTGATGTGCATGGGAGGCCCTCCTCATTTTTTGGCATGGACTATCCTCCGAGGCTGCGGGATGAATTCTGAGCGGGAGAGGAAGAGGCAGATTTTGATTGTTCTCATAGCTCTAAACACCAATACACTGTCAGAAAATACACTATGATAAAAATGTCATTTCACTTCCACTATGACAGACCTGTGCCCAAACCTTCATCTTGATCTCACGTTACTCTTTGGATTTTTTCTGATCATCTTCTCAGTAATTCCATGATACCAGCATAAGATAAGAAATGGAAAGTGAATTTTTAACTCTGGGGTTGACCTCTGGAAACCTTCCGTTCTCATTATTTGGGATTTATCAGCCATCCCAATCAGATAGCAGCTCAGATTTCCCTCTCTCCATTTCCTCTATCTTACTGTTTCTTCTGCAAGTGCTGGGAAGCATTTTCAGATGCACCTGGGATGACAGGTGCTTAAGTGCACACTAGTTTTATAAAGGGGCATGATCCATGAAAGGGAATATTGCCTAAAGCTTACCACTGAGTATCAGAAGATCTGAGTTTTATTTCAAGCACAGCTGCTGTCTGACTTTGGGCAACTCACCTCTGTGCCTCCGTTTCCCACCTGTAAAATGGATTTAATACTTCTACCTCACAAGAGTGATGGGACTAAACTTAAAATATTTTGAAATGTCAAAAGTATGGTGTAGATGGTGATAGTACAGGCTGAAACTCTCAATTCTGGCACCCGGGGAACTGACTGGTATCGAACAAGAGAATTTGTCAAGCCACGAAAGGTCAATATTTTCTAGCAGCATTGCCAACATTGCCACTGTTTCTGGGCTCTTAGAAGACATTTAGGGATAAATTGAAGCTAATAACAGCACAGAACGCTGAGAGCCAGGACTGGTGGCTGTAAGCAAACCTTATGGGACCACAGGAAACTTAGTCACGCCCATGATAAGTGCACATCTGGCTAACTAAGATCATGCCAGACCATGGATGTTGCTGGAATAGAGAGGTTCAACCTGTATATCATCATCATGACGTGGCTGTCTGTTCAGTCTGTTTTAGTGCCTGCACTGAGCAGGGCACACAGGACACTAATGGGGCAATCTCGTTCAGTTTGTCAGGGCTAGTGTTTTGTGATTTCATTGCTGATGTCTCTTTCTCTGTGATGAGGATTATATTTGGTCCCAGGGATCTGTGAAAAATCAGTAAACCTTAACAATATTTTAAAATGAAACAAACTTTTAAAATAATCTCAACAGAGCATTCGGAGGACGTATGCTGGGCTTTTACCATGGGTAGGTTTCTGCATATTGTAACAAATGGCCCTCTCTGCTGACAGCAAAACCTGGGCCACAATGATGGTTCCCATTCAACTGGTTAGGGACATTGTCCCTTTACAGTGAGATGCTAACAAACTCGGATTAAGACTTTTGACCAGTACAGTTTAATTTTGCACGGGCAACTCGATAGCCATGAAAAGATAACGATGTGGATCAACTCTTGATTGGACAACACCGGGCATCTTCTTGTTCCTGTGGCTATTTGTAAATGAGTGAGTTTTGACAGACGCTCCTTTTTTATACGGATTAGTTGTACAGGTAGGGCATTTTCTCCTGATGTGGAACACTCTCAGATCTGAGCATCACTCTTTGGTTTAATTCTCAGTGTCTCCTTATTTGTGTTCCTGTGGTTTGTAGTGAATGTCAGAGGAGTTGAGGCCCAAGTTAAATTGGAAGCTAACTGTGGTGCTGCTTCAATATACACTAGCCTAGTGCTTTTCAATGCTAACTTTCAAAAATGTATCTGATTTGGTCGTTTCAGTAGGGCTAACTGTGAGCAGGTTTTCAGCTAGCTAGGGATACATGTAACTATGGAAGCCCATAAACCTAAGCAGTCCAGATCCATCAGTATTTGCTTCCAATTTGTGGTGGTACTGAAAGATACACTCAAAAGACTGCATTGATTAAGAATGGTGAATGATTGAACAATTACTGAGATTTGCAAAATATCATGGTTTAGAAGGTGTATTTTGATTTAAGCATTGAAAAAATATTTTTGTACTTCTTTTTTCATAATAAAACACAGTTAAATATATCTTTGTCTTGAGTGTACCGAAGCTTACTGATTTCCCTTTTCCCTCAATTTGGATTGACATATTTGGTGATCGTTCTGCCTAAAGCAATGTACTTTAAGGTTGCCACATCTTAAAAAAAAAAAATCCCATTACAAAGGTAAATCAGTGCTGTCATTTCATTTTACTTAGGAATATTCAAGAATATAAGAACAGCCTAACTGGGTCAGACCAGGGTCCATCTTGCCCAGTAACCTTTCTCCTACAATGCCCCATACCTGAGCATCGGGGAACGTACAGAACAAGGCAATTCTGGATGATCTACCTCATCTACTCCTGGCTTCTGACATTCAAAGGTTTAAGGTCACCCCAAACACTCGGTTGCGTTCCTGACCCTCTTGGCTAATAATCATCCATGGGCCTATCTTCCATGAATGTATCTAATTCTTCTCTGAACCTAGTTAACTCTTTTCACCATCGTAACATCCTGTGGCACTGAGTTCCATGGGATTGTGCTTTGCATACTTTTTGTGTGTATTAAACCTAATGCCTATTCATTTCATCAGGTGACACTTGGTTTTTGTAATGTATGACTGCGTAAATAACACTTCTCATTGGCTTCTTCCTCCCTCTCCCCAATTTTATAAACCCTTTATCATGATCTTCCTTATTCCTTTATTTTCTAAAATGATCCCTAATCTTTTTAATCTCTCATATCTGCAACTAAATCTGTGGATGTAACTATCCCCAGATCAGATGCAGACACAAATTTTGTATCTGCACAGGGCTCTACTTGTATGGGAACCATTCCATAATCTTGATGATCTTTGTTGCCCTTCTCTGAACTATTTCCAGTTCCGCTATATCCTTTTTGAGATGTTCAACCAGAAGTGAATACAGTATTAAAGCTACAGGCACACTGGATTTTATGTAGTGGCATGATGATATTTTGTCTTATTTTGTATCCCTTTCCTAATAATTCCTAGCATACTATTAGACTTTTTTGACTACTACTGGGCATTTGTAGGAATCTTTCAGAGAGCTATGCACAGTGATTCCAAGATCTATTTTAGGTGGTAACGGCTAATCTAGAACCCATCATTGTGTATGGATAGCTGGGATGATTTTGCCAGTGTATGTTACTTTGCACTTATCAGTATTGTATTTCATATACCATTTTGTTGCCCAGATACTCAGTTTTGTGAACTTCTGCTGTAACTTCTTCTGCTATATTCTTATTCAATATGGAATTTCTATCCATAGAGATTCTGTGATACACTTTGATGCAATTGCAGTTTTAACTTTTTTTTGACACTGCTGCTTTTAGCATAGTGCCACTGCCCCACCAGCATGACCTACTTCGTCATTCCTATTTCTTTTGTACGCTGGTATTACCAAGCCCATTTGATTAGCCTCATTCCATCATGTTTCTGCAACTCTCCTTATATCAATGACATAATTTAATATTGGGCAGTCTAGTTCACCCATCTTAGTATTTAAACTTATAGCATTTGTACATAAGCATGTGTACATTTTGTCAATATTTAGTCGCTTAACTTCATGTATCATGTTTAAATGGGATTTTTTTTTTTTTTTTTTTACATTTGACTGTTCTGTACCAGTTTCTGCTGGTTCTTTACCAACTTCTTTCCTATCCTATGTACTAGGATATAAAATTTCTCCTTTAAGCGTCTTCCAAGGGGATTTCTACATCCAAACCATGTAGTCTTCCATACCTCTCAGTTCCTCCCCTGCCCCAGCACTTAGTTTAAAAAAATCTTCTCCAATCTGTTACATTTTGTGTTCCAGCTGTCTGATTCCATTTTGGTTAAGGTGAAGTCCATCCCTCCTGAAAAGGCTACTCCTTCTGCTAAAGGTTCCCCAATTCCTAATAAATCTAAATCCCCTCTCCCTACACCAGCATCTCATCCTCATAGGCTAAAATAACTATGGGAGAAGCTTATGCTTATAACAGTTTATGGACTCACTTTGTGACAAAAGGTATGGCAATGTTGTTCCTGTGCCTTTCGGGGTCAGATTTAATATAATAATGCTACCCCTGTCACTTGGTGCAATTATTCTGATCAGTCAGAAGGACAATGCTATGCTGCTTTTGGAGTGGTCATTATGTTAAAACACAATTTGATGGAACCTTATGAACTAACTTCAGTCATGTCTTATCACAAACCTCAACCTTTCTTTTTTGAGAATGAATACTTCTGCCCATATTTGCATTTCCACAACTGCTTACAATGCAGTTTTTTAAAATAATCTTCTATGATATGTGGTACTGTCCATTTTCAGATACAGAAGACTAGATCAAATGGACTTCTGATTTGATCTAGTTTGGTAATTCCAGCATCTTCTCCAGTATTTGTTCTGCAGCAGATTTCAACAGAGAGCTATTTGCTTCTCAGATATAAATTACAGAACCAAAATGGAAAAAAATAGCATCTGGCTAGCAAATCTGAGCTGTAGGGAAGATTCACAAAATAAAAAACAGGCAGCTGAGCTGTACTAATACTACATACAACTGAAACTACGTGTCTGGATTAGGGATGTAAAACAATATACAAAAGCATTAAATGTGTAACTGATTGAAATTCAATTGGTTACATAGTTAAAGGTTGTACCAGGAATGTAAGGTTAAGGAGGTATTGGAGGGTCAGCCTCAACCACCATGGGCTCCCGGCCTCTGGCCCCACTGTCACAGCTAGCCTCCCTGCTGTGGGCTTCTGCCGCAGTCAGCTCCCTTTTCTTGAGTCATTAGCAATAAAATACATCTGGCAAGTCGTCCAATGAGCCCTTAAACTAAGGATATATCTTCATTCTCACGTGTGACCAGCTGGTCAAGAAAAGATTGAGAGGATAAGCTGAAATGTCTTGGCATTTCTTAGAAAAGCACCAGACACTTGAAAATGGAAACCATTAACGTCTTGAAACACAGGGGAGTCTGAATTAGAGCTGCCACCTTTTTGAAAATGGAATGCTGGACAATCACGGAAAGCTTGCAAAGTGATGTGAACAGCAGTTCCAGCTCCAGAAACCTGAGAGATTTAGATCCTGAGATGCAATTTCATTTATCTCACAAAAAACTTGAAAATATCCCATACAATTAAAATGTCAACAACCCCTAGGCTGCTGGTTTCCTGAGTTAAGCTTACGCCCTGATGCAGCTCTTGATTCTGTGTTCTGCTATTTAAAGCCTGTGTTAAAACTCAGACAGCATGGTATGTGGAATATAAAGTTCAGAGGGCAAGCAGCCTGTGCCTGGATTTATCTCAGTGAGATTACAGAGCTCAGGAGCCTTTGGCCATTGTCTTTGAAAACTTGTGGAGATTAGGGGAGGTCCCAGACTATTGGAAAAAAGGGAAGGACAATTCAGTGAACTACAAACCAGTTAGCCTCACTTCAGTCCATTGAAAAACCATGGAGGGGCTCCTCAGGGAATCCATTTTGAAGCACTTGAAAAGTGATCAGGAATGATCAACATGGATTCACCAGAGCGAGTCGTTCCTGCCCAACCTGATTGTCTCCTCCTATGAGGAGGTAACTGGCTCTGTGGACATGGGGAAGGGGGTAGTCGTGATATGCTCGGACTTTAGCAGAGCTTTTGATAGGTCTCCTACAGGATTCTTGCCAGCAAGTTATGGAAGTATGGATTGGATAAATGAACTATAAGGTGGCTAGATTGTCAGGCCCAACAGGTAGTGATTAACAGCTCGATGTCTGGTTGATGGTCGGTTTCAAGCTGAGTGCCCCAAGGATTGGTCCTAGGGCCAGTTTTATTCAACATCTTTATTAATGACCTGGATTGAGGGCATGGATTGCACCCTCAGCAAGTTTGTGGATGACACTAAGCTAGGGGGAAGAGGTAGATACATTGGAGGGCAGGGATAGGGTACAGAATGACCTAGACAAATTGGAGGACTGGGCCAAAAGAAATCTGATGAGGTTCAACAAGTGCAGAGTCCTGCATTTGGGACGGAAGAATCCCAAGCATTGTTATAGGCTGCGGACCGACTGGCTAAGTAGCAGCTCACCAGAAAAGGACCGGGGGATTACACGGGGTGAGAAGCTGGATATGAGTCAACAGTACACCCTTGTAGTCAAGAAGGCTAATGGCATATTAGGGTGCATTAGGAGGAGCATTTCCAGCAGATCTAGAGTAGATATGTAAATGACTAGTCAATTATCCGATAAGCAAATGCTTATCAAATAGTCAACACACTAGTCAAGTAGTGGCTCTCGCCCTCTCCCCGCCCCTGCCTCTATCAGAAAGAGGCAGCAAGTGGGGAGGACAGAAAAGGGTGCTTCAAAGCGGCAGCGCTGCATGGAGCCCGAGGTCAGACCCTGGGCTCCACACAACGCTGCCGCTTTGAAATGCCGTGTGCAGCCCGGAGCCAGCTGGGGAGTCGCCCCATTGGTCCCATGCTCCACTCAGTGCTTTCGCCTTGGAAGTGTAGCACCAGCCCTGGGGCTGCTGCTATACTTCAAAGGTGGAGGTGCATTATCGACTATGCAAATTGCATCAACTATTCCATTAGCCAATTAATCTAAATTTAACATCCCTAATCTAGAGAAGTGATTATTCACTTTTATTCGGCACTGGTGAGGCCACATCTGGAGTATTACATCCAATTCTGAACCCCCACCCCTCCCCTGCATTGGAGAGAGATGGTTCAGCAGAGGGCAACCAAAATGATTAGGGAGCTGGAGCTAATGACCTATGAGGAGAGGCTGAGGGATTTGGGCTTGTTTAGCCTGCGGAAGAGAAGAGTGAGGGGGGATTTGATAGCAGTCTTTAGCTACCTGAAGGGAGGTTCTAAAGAGGCTTGAGAGAGGCTGTTCTCAGTAGTGATGGATGGCAGAACAAGGAGCAATGGTCTCAAGTGGCAGTGGGGGAGGTCTAGGTTGGATATTAGGAAAAACTATTTCCCTAGGTGGATGGTGAAGCACTGGGATGGGTTCCCTAGGGAGGGGGTGGAATCTCCATTCCTAGAGGTATTTAAGTCCTGGCTTGACAAAGCCCTGGCTGGGGTGGTTTAGCTGGGTCCTGCTTTGAGCAGGGAGCTGGACTTGATCACTTCCTGGGGTCTCTTCCAGCCCTAGGATTCTATGAATGTGCATGCTGCTGGACAGGCAATGTGGGTGGGAGACAGGCATACTGGTCCAACCACAAGACTCTCTCTTCCTTGCCTCTAAGCACCTAATAATTACCTACCTAAGGAAAATGGCTGCAGGGGATTGGGAGGAGGGCATCAGTGCTTACTGGGGTGGCTCCTCTAAGTGATCAGCACTCCCTGCTGGCAGCAATGACTGTGGGAGTTGGGGGGGGGGTCTCCACTTGACATGCCCCTGCAGCTCCCACTAACCACAGTTCCTGGACAATGGGAGCTGTAGAGTCAGCACTCAGGGCAGGGGCAGTGTGCCCCGCTGCCCTACCCAGGGCCATAGTGACATGGTGCCAGCTGCTTCCGGGAGCACTGCGAAGTGGGGACAGGCAGGATGTCTGCCTTTGTCCCTCAGTGCTGTAGGGTGGGGGCAGCCAGGGTCTTCTGGGCAATTGTCCCTCCCCCATGGGCGAGTCTGCTTTTCAGTAGTACTACCATCTAGCCAGTTGTTCCCCACTAATTTGTCTTCACTGAGTTTCATCTTCTTCAGACCAATTCTCTAATTTGTCAAGGTCATTTTGAATTCTAATTCTGTTCTGCAAAGTGCTTGCAAGCTAATCCAGCTTGATGTCATCAGCAAATGTTATAAGCATACTCTCCACTCAAGTATCCAGATAACTAACAAAAATACTGTATAGTTCTCCACGTAGGGGTTACCTTAGTGGGACCCTACTAAAGACACTGTCCCAATTTGACAGCAAACCATTGGTAATTACTTTTTGAGTAATCTTTCAACCAGCTGTGTACCCATCTTATAGTAATTGCTTTTATGCATTTCCCTTTTTTATGAGAATATCATGTGGGACTGTGTCAAAAGCCTTACTACAATCAAGATAGAACATCTACTGTTTCGCCCATCCATTAGCGTCTTACCAGGAATCAAAGCTGATTGATCTAGAATTCTGAGTCTTTTGTTCCCTTTTTCAAAAATAGGTACTATGATTGTCCTTCTCAAGTCCTCTCTAGGACCTCAACTATTGTCCATACATTCTTGAAAATGATTGCTTCAGCTATTTCCTACAGCAGGGTTTATACCTGTTTTATACTGCGGACCAGCAAACCTGTTCACAAACTTTAGGTGGACCAGCAACATTTTATCTGTCTGCCTAGTCCCAACCGAGCCCCTTGCTCTGGCAGTGCCTAACACCCTTTAACCCCCACCCCTACACCCTGTGCCAACACCCTCTTGCTCTATGACCCCACCAAGCCCTCACCCAACATTCCTTTGCTCTTTGATCCCACCCCACCCCTGCACTCCCCAGAGCGAGGCTGTCCCCTCCTGAGACTGTGGCAATTACTGCTGCAGGGGCAGGGGAAGCAGCCATTGGTGCTGCATGCACTCCCTCCTTCCTGCCCCCTCCCTCCCCAAGTGTCTCATGCCCCCAGGGGTAAAGGATGTTCTGCCTCCTCCTGCTGCTGCCTCAGCACTGCCACTGGTGACTGCGCTGAGTGAAGAAAAACTTCCTTTTGTGTCTTTTAAACCTGCTGCCTATTAATTTCTTTTTTTAATAATGGAGATTGCCTATCTCCTAGAACTGGAAGGGACCTTGAAAGGTCATCGAGTCCAGTCCCCTGCCTTCTCAGCAGGACCAAGTACCATCCCTGATGAATTTTTGCCCCAAATCCCTAAATGGCCTCTGCAAGGATTGAACTCACAACCCTGGGTTTAGCAGGCCAATGCTCAAATCACTGAGCTATCCCTAGTGACCCCTAGTTCTTATATTGTGGGAATAAGTAAAAAACTTTTCCTCATTCACTTTTTCTACATCAGTGCTGATTTTACAGACCTCTATCATATCCCCCCCTTAGTCTCTTCTTTTCTAAGATGAACAGTCCCAGTCTTTTTAATCTCTCTTCATTTGGGACCTGTTCCATACCCCTAATCATTTTTGTTGCACTTTTCTGAACCTTTTCCAGTGCTAATATATCTTTTTTGAGATGAGGCAACCATATTGGTACGCAGTATTCAAGTTGTGGGCATACCATGGTTTCATACATAGGCAATAAGATGTTCCTGGTCTTATTCTCTGTGCCTTTTTTAATAATTCACAACATTGTTTGCTTTTTTGACTGCCGCTGCACACTGAGTGGATGTTTTCAGAGAACTATCCACAGTGACTCCAAGATCTCTCTTGAGTAGTTGTAGCTAAATTGGTACCCATCATATTGTATGTATAGTTGGGATTTTTTTCCCAATGTGCATTACTTTACATTCATTAATATTAAATTTCATTTGCCATTTTGTTGCCCAATCACTTAGTTTGGTGAGATCTTTTTGAAGCTCTTCACAGTCTGCTTTGGTCTTAACTATCTTGAGCAGTTTGGTATCATCTGCAAATTTTGCCACCTCGCTGTTTACCTCTTTCTCCAGATCATTTATAAATATGTTGAATAGGACTGGTCCCAGGACAGACTCTTGGGAGACCCCATTAGTTATCTGTCTCGATTCAGAAAACTTACCATTTATTCCTATCCTTTGTTTCCTGTCTTTTAACCAGTTCTCAATCCATGAAAGGACCTTCCCTCTTATCGCATAACAACTTACCTTACTTAAGAGCCTTTGGTGAGGGACCTTGTTAAAGGCTTTCTGGAAATCTAAATATACTATATCCACTAGATACCCCTTGTCCATATGTTTGTTGACCTCCTCAAAGAATTCTAGCAGATTAGTAAGGCATGATTTCCCTTTACGGAAACCATGTTGACTTTTCCCCAACAAATTATGCTCATCTATGTGTCTGACAATTTTATTCTTTACTATAGTTTCAACTAATTTGCCTGGTACTGACATTAAACTTACCCGTCTGTAGTTGCCAGGATCACCTCTAGAGCTCTTTTTAAATGTTGACATCTTTTTAGCTATCTTCCAGTCTTTAGGTACAGAAGCCTATTTAAAGGCTAGGTTACAAACAACAGTTAATAGTTCCGCCATTTCACATCTGAGTTCTTGGGTGAATGCCATCTAGTCCCCGTGACTTGTTACTGTAAAGTTTATCAATTTGTTCCAAAACCTCCTCTCATAACACCTCAATCTGGGACAATGCCTCAGATTCGACACCTAAAAAGAATGTATCCCTATATGCTTGTGGTAATCTTTTGTACTCTTCATTATCAATCCATCCATGTTTCCACATTTTTTACAAATCCTTTTTTTTTATTTTCAGGCCATCAAAGCTCTCCTGATGGAGCCATAATGACTTCTTACTATTCTTTCTATCTTTTCATCACATCAGTATAGTTTGCTCTTGCACTTCAAATATTGAAACTTCCATCTCTCCTGAATGCTTTTCATTTTAGTTCCCTCCCCCCTCATGGAACCTTACTTACTAGTACTGCCTTTATTCTGATGTTCTCAATCCTTCCCAGGCCTGACAAGGGGGGGGGGGGGGGAAGGAGCAGTTGCCCTAGTGATTCAGAAGAGCCTGCAGCTCCTGACCAGTGCTGCAGCAGCAGCTGAAGCTCCAGTCTCAGTTGGCACCTCTGGGGGATATTAAGGACTGACTGGGGAGAGGGGACATGCTAAAGGCTGGTCGGGTCTGCCTCTTCCAGCAGCACAGGGCCACAAACACGCACACACCCCTTTCCCAGGGGCCCAGCAAGTCTATCGCCCCCCCTTCTTTGATTCAAATCACAAACTCTACCGTTTCTTGATCACTTTCACCCAAATGGCCCTTGACCCTCTGATTCTGCCTAACCGGGAGTTTGCAAATCAAGTCCAGAACAGCCACTCCCAGTGACACTCTTGACTTTCCAAAATAAAAAGCTGTCCCCAAAACATCCGCATAACTTAATTGGAAATATTGTTCGGCCATCTGAGAGGCCCCTCTTGCAACCAATCCCTCCCACCCCCACCTGCCTCCACCCGTCCACCCCCCCACCTCCCCCTGGCCCCACACATCCACCCTCTGCACCCCCCCTTAGCCCCACACATCCACCCTCTGCACACCCCCCTTGGCCCCACACATCCACCCTCCCTCCCCCTGGCCCCACACATCCACCCTCTGCACCCCCCCTTGGCCCCACACATCCACCCTCCCTTCCCCCGGCCCCACACATCCACCCCTCTGCACCCCCCCTTTGGCCCCACACATCCACCCTCCCTTCCCCCGGCCCCACACATCCACCCTCTGCACCCCCCTTGGCCCCACACATCCACCCTCCCTCCCCCCGGCCCCACACATCCACCCTCCCTTCCCCCGGCCCCACACATCCACCCCTCTGCACCCCCCTTGGCCCCACACATCCACCCTCTGCACACCCCCCTTGGCCCCACACATCCACCCTCCCTCCCCTTGGCCCCACACATCCACCCTCTGCACCCCCCCTTTGGCCCCACACATCCACCCTCCCTCCCCCTTGGCCCCACACATCCACCCTCTGCACCCCCCCTTGGCCCCACACATCCACCCCTCTGCACCCCCCCTTGGCCCCACACATCCACCCCTCTGCACCCCCCTTGGCCCCACACATCCACCCTCCCTCCCCCTGGCCCCACACATCCACCCTCTGCACCCCCCCTTTGGCCCCACACACCCACCCTCCCGCCCCCTTGGCCCCACCCATCCACCCTCTGCACCCCCCCTTGGCCCCACACATCCACCCTCCCGCCCCCTTGGCCCCACACATCCACCCCTCTGCACCCCCCTTGGCCCCACACATCCACCCTCCCGCCCCCTTGGCCCCACACATCCACCCCTCTGCACCCCCCTTGGCCCCACACATCCACCCTCCCTCCCCCTTGGCCCCACACATCCACCCCTCTGCACCCCCCTTGGCCCCACACATCCACCCTCTGCACCCCCCCTTGGCCCCACACATCCACCCCTCTGCACCCCCCTTGGCCCCACACATCCACCCTCTGCACCCCCCTTGGCCCCACACATCCACCCTCCCCCCCCTGGCCCCACACATCCACCCTCTGCACCCCCCCCTTGGCCCCACACATCCACCCTCCCGCCCCCTTGGCCCCACCCACCCCCTCTCACCCCCCTCCCCGCCCCCTACATCCACTCCCTCTGGCCCCGCCTCACGCCGCCCCCTAGAGCCTCGCCTGGCCCCGCCCCTAGTGAGCAGAGTCCCCGGATGGAGCCCGCCTCGGCAGGGCGGGGCTCGTTGCCAGGGAAGCGGAGGCGCCTCGTCCCTGTCCGGTCGCCGCGGAAGTGAGACCCGTTGCTATGGCGGCCCGAGGGGCCTGTTGCTAAGGAAGTGATGGCGTGGGGGCGGGCGCGCGGGTTGCCAAGGAAATGCGCGGCGGCCGCCCCCGCCGTATCCGGTGCAGCGGGCGCGGCGGCGGGGGAGGGGGCTCCATGGTGACGGCGCAGGTGAGTCCCGCACTGACCTGCCAGCGCCAGCGGAGGCGGGGAGGCCCTGCGGGGGGAGGGGCTCCCACGGCACCGGCGGGGATCGCCTCCCCCTCGCGGGGCGAGCCACGGAGGGGCGGCGGCAGCCCTGGGGCACGCGCGTGTGCGCTGGTGGGCGTGCAAAGGTGGGGCGGCGGTGCCTACTGTACACGCATCTGCGCACTTGGGCGTGCAAAGGAGGGTTGGCTGCCCTTGTCACGTGCATCTGCGCACCTGGGCGTGCAAAGGAGGGTTGGCTGCCCTTGTCATGTGCATCTGTGCACCTGGCCGTGCAAAGGAGGGTTGGCTGCCCTTGTCATGTGCATCTGTGCACTTGGGCGTGCAAAGAAGGGTTGGCTGCCCTTGTCACGTGCATCTGTGCACTTGGGCGTGCAAAGAAGGGTTGGCTGCCCTTGTCACACGCATCTGTGCACTTGGGCATGCAAACAAGGGTTGGCTGCTCTTGTCACATGCATTTGTGCACCTAGCCGTGCAAAGAAGGGTTGGCTGCCCTTGTCACGTGCATCTGTGCACCTGGACGTGCAAAGGAGGGTTGGCTGCCCTTGTCACGTGCATCTGTGCACTTGGGCCTGCAAAGAAGGGTTGGCTGCCCTTGTCACGTGCATCTGTGCACTTGGGTGTGCAAAGAAGGGTTGGCTGCCCTTGTCACATGCATCTGTGCACTTGGGTGTGCAAAGAAGGGTTGGCTGCCCTTGTCACACGCATCTGTGCACCTGGGCATGGAGGAAGGATTGGTTTCCCTTGTCACACGCATCTGTGCACCTGGGCATGGAAGAAGGATTGGCTTCCCTTGTCACACGCATCTGTGCACCTGGGCATGGAAGAAGGATTGGCTTCCCTTGTCACACGCATCTGTGCACCTGGGCCTGCAAAGAAGGGTTGGCTGCCCTTGTCACACATGTATCTATGCACCTGGACGTGCAAAAAAGGGTTGGCCGCTCTTGTCACATGCATCTGTGCACCTGGGTGTGCAAAGAAGGGTTGGCTGTCCTTGTCACACACGCATCTGTGCATCTGGGCATGAAAGAAGGGTTGGCTGCCCTTGTCACACATGTATCTATGCACCTGGATGTGCAAAGAAGGGTTGGCTGCCCTTGTCACACACGCATCTGTGCACTTGGGCCTGCAAAGAAGGGTTGGCTGCCCTTGACACACGCATCTGTGCTCCTGGGCCTGCAAAGAAGGGTTGGCTGCCCTTGTCTCACACATATCTGTGCACCTGGGTTTGTGAAAAATGGCTCAGCAACCTCTGGGCATCCAAAGGAGGGGCAGCAGTCCCTGTCACATACATGTACGCATCTGGACTACAAAGGTGTGACAGAAGTCCCTGTCTTGTGTGCGTATTTGGGCATGCAAAGCATGGAGAGCAGCCCCTGTTGTCCATGGTTGTGTGCATCTGCATGCACAGGGGGCATGGTAGCGCCTTTTACTGTGCATGTACACGCCTAAGCATGCAAAGGAGGGAGAGTTTCCACCCATATGTGTATGTGAAGGAAGAACCAGCCCCATGATTATAGAAAGGAAGAAATCTCTCATGCGATTGGCATGTAAATGGGTACTCTTCCTTCCCCAACCCCACTCCTGTCTGCGTCAGCCTCCTGATTGGCCTACTGTGTACTTTCGGAATGATTTCTGTGGTGTTACAGGCTATGGCATGATCTCATAACCCACTGCAATGGCTTTGAGTTGTTTCCAGGCCAAAATTCACTATTGCTCGTCCGCATTTGTTAAGTGTCATGCTCATCATAACACATAATGTTATATCAGAAATCTAATGTGTCAAAGTACCTACAGTATAGGACTTTTGGTCAGTAGTGTGGTTCTGATATTGGTTTGAAACTGAAGGCCGACACTCAGATGCTTTGTGATCTGCTAGCTGGAGATGAAGTTATAGCCTCAAATGTACAGACAGCTTGGGGTTTACAGAAGTCTCTCTAAACTATGGTTTCTCTCTCAGTGGAAGGCAGGCATCTGGGAAACAATAATGGCCAAACAGTCTTGGGATGGTAGCAGGCAGAAAATTAAACATGGATTTGCATTCTGTGGTGTGATCATGCCTGGGATTATCTATTCTGTTCTTGGCACTTCTTTAGCAGAGAGAGAAATCAGAAGATGTTTAGAGAAGAGCCACCGAAAGGAGATTGGAGGTATTGGGTTCTGAGAAAAGATTAAAAGAACTAAATGCAGTTAAGTGGGGAGTTAAATCTACAAACATCTGAAGACCATACACAGCAAGGAGGTAATGCAGTTATTTAGGGTGATGCCTGGAGGTATAACCAGAGTAATGAGATGAGATTATGAAACATAAGGATTAGGCTGCATATTAAGAAACTCTTCCTGACAGGAAGACCTGTTAAGTTTTGCAGGGAAGAGTGTTAAAAAAGAGAGGTTAAAGCATACTAGACAGTATTTGGTCCTGCCATGAGGGCAGGGGACTGGACTCGATGACCTCTCGAGGTCCCTTCCAGTCCTAGTATTCTATGATTCTATGATGTCCAGTATGGTACCAGTCCTGCATTGGCCCCATGACCAGGGAGTGGGTTGGTCCAAATGTTCTCTGCCATCTCTGATTTCTAAAATTCACCCATGATTAAATGTGACCTCACTTATTTTTTCAGGCATGATCTCATATTGTATTAAAAGAGAATAGGGCTTAACATTCTTCCTGTAATCATTCAAGGCAAAATTTCACATACACTAATCTCAACCTTAAAGTCTAACTGGCAGTTTGGGATTTTATCCAGATCTGTTTGGATTTACTGCTTTCATGAGGAACAACTGTTCATCACAGCATACAAAGAAATGGTGCTGGGTTGTAAACCAAGTGATAGTTTGCAGGCTATTTCATTCCATCTATCACCTGCTGTTTCTTCTAGTGAAAATTTTGCAATAGAATTTTTGGTGATTATAAAATCTATATGTTAAATTGCCTTTTAATTTTTAGGTGAGACAAATTTCTGATCATATTCCCTAGAATACTAGTAAAAAGCATTCAGCCAATTATTTGATGCACTAGTAACTGTTTACAATAGCAACCAGAAGCAATGGAAATGGATCAGGATAAGTTAGCATGATAGGAGTGCAAATCACAGGTGAGAAGAGATGAATGGACTGACTTGTTTGTGGCAAAAGTAGATCTGAGAGATGCATTTGAGCAAGGCAGTCCTAGGTGACTGACAAATAGACAATATAATTCTTTCTAAAGTATAGATAGGCTACCAAACTGTGAGAGCCAGTGGGCGGTTGGTTCCTCTGCTGTTTATGTATATTTTCTCTTACATTCAAGATGGCCACATGTGAATAGCAATATACTTTTGTACTGTTTTTTTTTTTACCAGCAGATTAAATAAACTAGGATCACCTAATCCTAGTCAATATCTCTTGTGGGAGGTGCCAGAAATAAAGGCAAGAGGACATGAGTACACTTGGCTATCTTCAGCTTAGGATGTATATACTTTTAGGGTTTCTCCCACAGTGTAGACCTGGCTGTAATAGTTGAAGCTGGGGAAAATTGGTGTTACTTAGATAGACATCTGTCAGGGATGGTGTAGGTGGAGCTTGGTCCTGCCTTGAGGGCGGGGGGCTGGACTCTATGACCTCTTGAGGTCCCTTCCAGTCCTATTATTCTATGATTCTATGATTCTACTTTGCAAGCCCCAACCCTTAGATAGCAGTTACACCTAAAACCAGTTCTGAAGCACTAGCCACTATAGTGGCTATTGCTATAGAAAACTAGCCACAGTATTCTGAAAATGTAAATCATTTTGAGACAACTAGCCACACTCAACTGGCCAAATAGCCACATGTGGCTAGCGTGTTGGATACCATGCACCTAGAAGAAGGTGGAGTATGAACAAAGACATTTTGCTCATATTCTTTATTTTGATATTAAGTTCAATTTATTTTATGCTTTCTTCTAATTTTAAAGACAGAGTCATCGGCCCCTCATAAGAAGCGGTGCATAAGGGCCCTAAACCAGCCTTAAGATGGAAGAAATTGGCATCCTGAGTCTCTCATTTGTCAACTCACAGTTCCATGCAGAATATGTTTTTGGGCTGGCTGTGAGGGAATAGGAGAATGTTGAGAGTTGGAGGGGGAAGATCCAGGACCAGACTGCAGTGCACTTCACTGATCCCTTACCAGCTGAATAATACTAAAAGGATTGTCATAGCTAGTGCAAGTTATAATAGCCCATAGCTGCTCTAACTTGCACTTGGTCCAGGACCAACCCCAGAGGCAAAACATAACCTAGAGCTATTTTGTATGGCTTCTTCTATTTTTCATGTGCTATAGCTGTTTGTATTGCATTGGAAAAGTTTCAGAAAAGGACAACAAAAATGATTAGGGGTTTGGAACTGGTCCCATATGAAGAAGGGGGGAGAGAAGAAGACTGGGACTGTTCAGCTTAGAAAAGAGGAGACTAAGGGGGGATAGGATAGAGGTCTATATAATCATGACTGGTGTTGGAAAAAGTGAATAAGGAAAAGTTATTTATTTATTCCCACAATATAAGAACTAGAGGTCATCAAATGAAATTAATAGGCAGCAGGTTTAAAAGAAACAAAAGGAAGTTTTTCTTCACTCAGTGCACAGTCAACCTGTGGAACTCCTTGCCAGAGGATATTGTGAAGACTAGGACTTTAACAGAGTACAAAAAAGAGCTTGATAGATTCATGGAGGGTAGATCCACCAATGGCTATTAGCTAGGATGAGTAGGAATGGTGTCCCTAGCCTCTGTTTGTCTGGAAATGGATGACAGGAGAGGGATCATGTGAGGATTACCTGTTGTGCTCCCTCCCTCTGGGGCATCTGGTATAGGCCACTGTCGGCAGACAGGATACTAGGCTAGATGGACCTTGGATCTGACCAGTATGGCCATTTTTATGTTCACTGTATATGTTGTTAGGAGGAACCTGAAGGTTTTAGAAACAGTGTGGAGGGCAGTTGAGATTTACAGCTCCCAGCGAGCTGTAGGAGGCAAAAGTTTTATTTTTTTTTCTGTCATGTCAGACTTTTAACACTGGGCTGGAATACTTCTCTTCCATCCTTCCACCTTGTGGCTTGAGGTCTTGTCATAACCAGCACTGCAAGCCTTAACAGCAAAAAGCTGTCTGCACTTGTCCCAGGTTCATCTATTAGCTCTAACTTCTGCCACAAGGACAGTACTTAAATTAAGTGTTTATATTTAATTCCAGTTGGTTTCATTCATTGAGATGAATGGGGATTGGTTAAGTTACAGGCATTTCCCAAGTATGCAGACAATTCTGCCTTGGTTCATGCTCAGTTTACATCGTAGGTTTTCTTTGCAATGATAAGAACTAGACGTGTGTGCACATGCGTGTGTGCGCGCGCACATGCATGTTTGAGAGAGAGGTTGCCTGGCCCCTGTCCACATTACAGACTCATATCAGTATAACTGTGTTGCTCAGGGGTGACTTTGAACACACCAGTGAGTGACATAGCTATACCAACCTAACTCTTGGTGCAGATAGCGCTTTGTCAACGGGAGAACTTCTGTCGATATAGCTATGCCAATGGGAGGAGCTCTCTCATCAGTGTAAATAGCATCTTCACTAAGTGTAGACGCGTCCTTGTATGCTGCCACATGTTCCTGTCGCAGATAGGAGATTCGGCATCCAATTCCATGGGTCTGGAAACAGACTACACAAGGCGTTAGGTATAATGGTCGGAAGGTGAAAAGATGCTTAATGGGTTTCTCATGAATCCTGGCAGTTCCATTAAAGATTTGTTATGCTGCAATTAGACTTACAGAAGGTGATTTAAAATCTAACAAAGAAAAGGAAAAAGCATGAATGGCACTTTTCCAGGCACTTTCCTTTAAGACGTCCTACAGATGAGTTCTAAACCTCTGGGACTGGCAGGAAACTGATGCGCTGCATACTTCTGATGACCTAACATCTATGGCATAGGACTAATTAAATCTGCATCTTGACCCTGAAGTGCCAGAACCCATATGTGACTCTCCAGAATCCAGTGTATTTATACTTGATTCCCAAAGAACCTCACAATCTGTCAGCTGCTGCTGCAGTAAAAATAATCAAGGACAATTTTTAGGCAACTAAAAATGCAAGCGGTTAAAGCTGGCAGCTCATAAGGAGAGGCACACAGGCTGCCGTTCACCGGTTCCTTTTTGTCCTGTGGGGGTGCTCCATGACCTTCCATTTCTCTGCAGTATAAGGGCAGCTGAAGAGGGAGAGGCAGCAGCATTAGGTAATGTAACTGTTTCATGCCTCTTCCCTGAAATTAAATGTGATATGCCAGGAAGGGTATTGGCAAAGGAGTGGCCACTGTTAGGTCTTTATTTAACTTCTGTGCCAAGAAAGATCATGGAGCAGGTAATTAAGGAATTCATCTGCTAATATCTGGATATTAAGGTGATAGATAACAGCCAGCATGGATAGAGAACAAATCATGCCAAATCAATCTGATAGCTTTCTTTGATAGGATAACAAGTCTTGTGGATAAGAGAGAAGCGGTGGACGTGAATACCTAGACTTTAGTAAGGCATTTGATACAATTTTGCATGATCTTCTTATCAATAAACTAGGCAAATATAACCTAGATAGGGCTACTATAAGGTGGGTGCATAACTGGCTGCAGTAGTTCTTAGAGAGTAGTTATTAACGTTTTACAATCATGTTGTGGCATAACAAGTGGGGTTCCACTGGGGTCTGTTTTGGGACCGGTTCTGTTCAATATCTTCATCAATGATTAGATATTGGCATAGAAAGTGCGCTTATTAAGTTTGCAGATGATACCAAGCTGGGAGGGGTTGCAACTGCTTTTGAAGATAGGGTCAGAATTCAAAATGATCTGGACAAATGGAGAAATGGTCTGAGGTCAATAGGATGAAGTTTAATAAGGACAAATGCAAACTAAACTCCACTTAGGAAGGAGCAATCTACTCTGCACTGACTAGGCCTCAGTTGGAGGATTGTGTCCAGTTCTGGGCACCACATTTCACGAAAGATGTGGAGAAACTGGAGAAGGTCCAGAGAAGAGCAACAAGAATGATTAAAGGTCTAGAGAACATGAACTATGAGGGAAGACTGAAAGTATTGGGCTTGTTTAGTTGGGAAAGGAGAAGACTGAGGGGGAGATGATAGCGGTTTTCAAGTATCTAAAAGGGTGTCACAAGGAGGAGGGAGACAAATTGTTCTCTGAGGATAGGACAAGAAGCAGTGGGCTTAAACTGCAGCCAGGGAGATTTAGGTTGGACATGAGGAAAAACTTCCTACCTGTTAGGGTGATTAAACACTGGAATAAGTTGCCTAGGGAGGCTGTGGAAACTCCATCACTGAAGATATTTAAGAGCAGGTTAGATAGACATCTATCAGAGATGGTAGACGATGCTTGGTCCTTGGGATTGGACTTGATGACCTCTCGAGATCCCTTCCAATTCTAGTATTCTGTGAAATTAAAATGTTTAGTAACAGAAGGTAGTTTTAATCAGAGGCAACTTTCTAAATATATGCACAATTTCTTGAGATCTCTCCTGAATTTATAACTTTGCGGGATGAGATGAAGTACTTGATCTAGACACTGACTGGGTTCCTTACAGGAACCTCTAAACACCATATTTTTAATGCTGTAGGCAACAGCATAAGCACCAGGCAAAATGACTGAAAAGTGTGTGTGTGTATATTAGAGTTATAAGTGCTTTGATTAGAACCTGAAGCTAATACCTTTAGTCAGTTAGTTTCAGGTTCTAATCGCAGCACTTATAAACCAGAATGTAGAAGATGTTTATTGCAATGGATTTAATTAATTAAAAAGGGTTAAGCAGTATTTCTAATTTTTAAAGGGAAGGGAAATGGGTAAATTTACCAACTACAGCGATTTTGTTTCATGAAGATTCTTGGCAACACTTCTTTATGTAACCAAATATTAATATATAAGTTTTTGAGATATTGTTTCAAACAGAGTCAGATTTTTAAAAATGTTTACCTTGTACTTTATTTGTGTGCTTCAGAATCCTTCACAGCTCAGTTGTCTCAAGGCCTGCAGAATTAAATAAGTTAAATGTGTGCCGTTGCATACAATAGTTATTTATTGAAACTGTTGTCAAATGCACTTTCTTTGTTTATTTTTAGGTTTTCAGCGCTCCTGCCCTTCCTGGTTCACCCATCTGTCAAATCTACCCAGCCACCATCCGGTCATCATGTCTAAGTTAAAGAGTTCTGAATCTGTCAGGGTTGTTGTGCGGTGCCGGCCAATGAATGGCAAAGAAAAGGCAGCTTCATATGATAAAGTTGTTGATGTGGATGTCAAATTAGGGCAGGTA
Organism: Pelodiscus sinensis; assembly: GCF_052426305.1. Taxonomy (NCBI): domain Eukaryota; kingdom Metazoa; phylum Chordata; order Testudines; family Trionychidae; genus Pelodiscus; species Pelodiscus sinensis. The sequence goes on from NC_143068.1 coordinate 34,466,190, forward strand.
TCAGTGAAGAATCCAAGGGGAACGTCTAGTGAGCTGCCTAAAACTTTTACCTTTGATGCTGTCTATGACTGGAATTCCAAGCAGTTTGAACTTTATGATGAGACCTTCAGACCGCTGGTGGATTCTGTCCTGCAAGGGTTCAATGGGACTATCTTTGCCTATGGGCAGACTGGGACAGGGAAAACGTATACAATGGAAGGAGTGCGTGGTGATCTGGAAAAAAGAGGAGTAATCCCCAATTCATTTGATCACATCTTCACCCACATCTCTAGATCTCAGAACCAGCAGTATTTGGTTAGAGCGTCTTATCTGGAAATATACCAAGAAGAAATCCGAGATTTGCTATCAAAGGATCAGTCCAAGAGGCTGGAGCTGAAAGAGAGACCAGACACTGGTGTGTATGTGAAGGACTTGTCATCTTTTGTCACAAAAAGTGTCAAGGAGATTGAACACGTCATGAATGTGGGGAACCAAAACCGCTCAGTCGGTGCTACCAACATGAATGAGCATAGCTCCCGGTCCCATGCCATTTTTGTGATCACTATTGAGTGCAGCGAGGTGGGACTTGATGGCGAGAATCACATTCGTGTAGGAAAACTCAACCTAGTGGACCTTGCAGGCAGTGAACGCCAGGCCAAGACTGGAGCACAGGGGGAAAGATTGAAGGAAGCTACCAAGATTAACCTCTCCCTTTCAGCTTTGGGCAATGTTATATCTGCCCTAGTAGATGGCAAAAGCACTCACATTCCATACCGGGACTCAAAACTAACTAGGCTACTTCAGGACTCACTAGGTGGGAATGCCAAGACTGTGATGGTGGCCAATATAGGCCCTGCCTCTTATAACGTAGAAGAAACTCTTACTACCCTGCGATATGCCAACCGTGCCAAAAACATCAAGAACAAACCAAGAGTTAATGAGGACCCTAAGGATGCACTCCTACGAGAATTCCAGGAAGAAATCGCTCGGCTCAAGGCACAATTGGAAAAACGATCTGTTGGCAAAAGAAAGAGAAGAGAAAGGAGAAGAGATGGTGGTGAAGGGGAAGAGGAAGAGGAGGATGGAGAAGAGGGTGATGAAGGGGATGACAAAGATGACTACTGGAGGGAGCAGCAGGAAAAGCTGGAAATTGAGAAGAAAGCTATTGTAGAGGATCACAGTTTGGTGGCAGAAGAAAAGATGAGACTGCTAAAGGAGAAAGAGAAGAAGATGGAGGATTTGAAACGAGAGAAGGAAGCAGCAGAAATGCTAGGTGCCAAAATCAAGGTAGAGTGCTTGTTGGACTCCTTAAAGAGACTGTTTTCTGGATTTAGGGGAGGATGGTAGGTTGTTGGATTGGGAAAATAACCTTGTAGGGAAAGTTTTGGAATAAGGATGATGAATTGTGCCTTGCTCAGAAATTTTAAAAATCAACTTTGGGAAGACAGCAGTGGGAATTCTTTTAAAACTGAGTTTAGAATTAGTGGTGCACATTGTAAGATGTTTTATATCATTTATAAATTGTGGCTATAGAACCTAATTCTAGGACCCTGGGAAGTCAGTACAGTAGATTGAATGTGATGTACATGCTTCTTATTGTGTTGCAACTTATAAGTAACAAACTTCAGTCTGTTACTGACTATTGTGGCACGTCTACACTGTACAGAAGATCGACATTCCAGAGGTCAGTCTTCTGGCGTTCAATTTAGTATGGACCCATATGTCGAATGCTGAGCGCAGCTTTGGCCAGCATCCGGTACTCCTCCTTTTGTGAGGAGTAAGGGAAGCCGATGGGAGCATTTGTTCCCATCAGTCTCCTGCTGTGTGGACTGTACGGAAACGCAATTTAAGATATGTCGACTCCAGCTAAGTAATTAACATATCGGGAGTTGCATATCTTATTTCAACCTTCTGCTGTATTGTAGACATGGCCATAGAAACTTATGTGTGTGAAAGCATCTAGCTCAACCTCTCAGTCCAAATGTGGGAAAGATTTCCACAATGCAGAGCACAAGACAATTTACTTAGTGCTTAAACCAGTGGTCCCCAACGTGGTGCCAGTGGGCACCACGGTGCCCGCCAGAGCATTTATGTGCGTCCGCTGAATGATCTCGGCAGCCCCAAAAGGTTGGGGACCACTGGCTTAAACCTTACAGTTATGTAGGATTTCACAGAGAGCACCATTTCCATAACAATACATTTTAAATTTGAATGTTTAGTCAGTGATACCCCTTAGAACGAAGGAGAGTTCGGTGTTAATCATGTAAGAAGTTGCTCCTGCTTTTTAAAAAGGATTGGCTGCATGGCTGTTTCAGAGGTTAACCTCTCAAGCTGTTTTTTGTTTTAAACAGGCAATGGAAAGCAAGCTCCTTGTTGGAGGGAAGAACATTGTAGATCACACAAATGAACAGCAGAAAATCTTAGAGCAGAAACGTCAGGAAATTGCAGAACAGGTAAGAGGGGGAAACATTTATTATTTTGCGGCAGTTAGTTGCTTTTCTAGACCAAGGGTGTGGAACCTCAGGACCAGGGGCCGGATGTGGCCCTCGTCTTGCCTGGATCCAGTCCTCAAGGCTCAGGTCTCCCCCCCAGCATTGGGGAGCCCGCACTGGTGCTCCTGTCCCCCTGCTATTCGCCTGGGGCTGGAGTGCACAAATCTACTCAGCTGGGCCCCCCTAGGCTCTGGTGTGCGAGGGGAATGTGGGGAGTGTCTTTCTCGTCAGTCAGGGGCCACTGTGAGGGTTTTTTTCCCACTTCTCACTTGAGTGCAGCCCCTGACTGATTTTTTTAGGGGTCAGCGGCCCCTGACCCAAAAAAGGTTTCCCACCCCCATTCTAGAAGTTTCAGAAAACATGCAGGTAAGATAAATTATAAATTAGTGTTCTTGAAGTACATGATTGATCCCTCACCCTAGTTTAATGATTACTGGAAAAAGAGAGGCAAAAAGGACTTCTGACCTTTTTGCTGCATTATAATGTATAGAGAAGACCAGTAATCTTTTTTCTTCTTTGTTTTTTACATTAGAGACTCTGGTTCTGTCTTGGTTGGAAATTTTTGTGGTGAAGAACTAATGAAATGAGGAAATCATAAGACCCTAGGGAGTGAAAGCTGCAGCTATTAAATGAGGAAAAATTTAGTCAGAATATTTACACCTTTTTCTATATTGTGTTTTTGTTGGTGCATATTTAACTGCAATGACTAATTACAGTTTTGGAGAAAGAAAGTCCTTGCTCAAGATTCAACACTCCCCCTCCTTTAACTGAGCTTATTTCCAATCAATATCCTATGAGGCCCCCAACAAACCCTTCATCAAAGTCACATAAGCAGAGAGTTGATGTTCCTGATATTTCTAAGAGGGGAAAAAATACCTTTAATTTGGAATCTAAATCCAGAGACCTGGGTCCCAGGCAAAAGAGACGCCTTGGATGTGGCGTTCATGTATGCGAGCAGTGAAGGTAATAATAAGACAGTGTTGATCTCATCCTGTCTGTGATATTCATTAGAAACGTCGGGAACGAGAAATCCAGCAACAAATGGAAAGTCGGGATGAGGAGACGCTGGAGCTGAAAGAGACCTATAGTTCCCTACAGCAAGAGGTGGACATCAAAACAAAAAAACTCAAAAAGGTAAAAAGTAAATAATGGTAGATCAGACAGATTCGAGACTGAATGGCTCTGCATGTGGAGGTGATAGCAAGTCATGGCTCTGGTTCTTTTCCTCTCTTCCAGCTGTTTTCCAAGCTGCAAGCTGTGAAGGCAGAGATCCATGACCTCCAAGAGGAGCACATCAAAGAACGGCAAGAACTGGAGCAGACCCAGAATGAGCTTACTAGGGAGCTAAAGCTAAAGTAGGTCCCATTGCTCAGCTGCTGCCCTTAACTCTTACTGAAGGTGTTTTGTTTTATTTTTCGAGGTGGGTTGCAAGCCATCTGCTTGTAGAATAAGATTTAAACATGAGGGAGAACTAGACATTCCTTCTCTTTTTCTAGGGTTGTTTTGGATCAGTGAGGGAGAGGTGACATGAAGACAAACAGAGATGTGAATTCTCCTATTTGCTTATGTCCCATCTTTGTTCTTGCCTGTTATCTACAGGCACCTGATTATTGAAAACTTTATTCCCCTGGAAGAAAAGAACAAGATCATGAACAGATCTTTCTTTGATGAAGAGGAAGACCAGTGGAAACTGCATCCCATAACCCGGATAGAGTGAGTTTACCTCTTTAACCTTACATTAAGACTAGAGTGTGGTCATGTGATGACTTCAAGTTGGCCAGCCCAAGAAACTCCAGATAGATAGGTTTATCCTCATGCAGCCAGAGTGCTTAACTTTTGGTTGCAGTATTAATCCAGAGTAAAGTTCTAGCTAGACAAATAATGAGCAGCCTAGGCTAGTGAGTGGGTGGCCCTCTTGACTATTGTAACCAAAATGGTCTCCCGCTATAGGGTTGTTTTGCTAATTGCACTAGAATTTGTGGGGTGTGCCGATTGAACTGTATCAGCACTTTGATTGAATACTGAGGGAGCGTGCGGCTCTCACAGTCAGTGTTGTGTGCAATCAGCAGGCACCTCCCTTCATGTGCCCTGGCTTTATGTGCTTGTCACGTTAATAATACTGGTAAGAAAAAAACGACATGGACAGAAACCAGCAGAATCTGTCAACCCTGCTCATGTGCAGAAATAAACAAAATGTCTTGTGAGCCACACATAGAACCCCGATGGGCTGCATGTGGCCCCCACGTTGCAGGTTGCCCACCACTGGGGCAGTCTGTAACCTGAGTAGAACAATTGTGAAGGCAAAGCTAGGAAAATTCTAACCTGTGAGGAGAGGAAGGAAGTTCTACTGATAATTTTTTATATTATATATAGCATCTTTCTTCCATACAGTGCTATGTTCACCATTAAAAAGTTAACAGATTCACATACATACTACTACAGTTATTTCCTATTTTAAATATAAGATGTCTCCGAGGCCAGTGTTTAGAAACAGTTGACAACTCTTGAGTACTTTATAGGAGGTTCCAAAGAGCAAATGTAGGATGAGAGGGCTAGGAATGTACTCACAATAAGCATAAAAGAACGGATTGGACAGTCCAACTGTCCTACTTCCATGTCTCTAACTGCACAATGATATGAAGGATGGTATCGGATACTACTTGCTGGGTTTTTACTGTCCATTTGGAATACTTTCCCAGGTGCCTGTAGCAATCTTATTTTTCCATATAGATACCTTGGATTGTCGCAGAGCATTGCAGATGTTTTGATTTATTCAAATAACGAGGAATCGTGTCGGTTTTTGGCATGTAATGGATTTGAGTACTTCTCTCCTTTTCAGTAACCAGCAGATGATGAAAAGGCCAGTGTCAGCAGTGGGATACAAGCGACCTTTGAGTCAGCATGCCAGGATGTCCATGATGATTCGTCCAGAGGCTCGGTACAGGGTAAGCCCACTTACGGATGCAGCTTGCCATATGCTTGCCTCTTGTATTCAAAGGAGGATGAAGTTCTGAGACGCATAGTTGTCCTACATAAACCCCTCCCTCTTGCCACCTAAAAAAATGTGTCTTAAAATAAACCCCGCTGCCTGATGTTGCTCGAGCAGAGTTTATGCTCTTCGTGCTGCTGCTAAGTTACCTTCACCCAGAGTTGACAGCAAGTGAAACTGGCTTGGGCAGGGTGGTAGGAAAGTTCTAAGCCAGAGAGAATGAAGTGGCCCGAGAGGAATCTTTGCGACAAGTGTAAAGTGACCACAAGCACACAGGAAATAAACATTTCCTATAAATCTAGGAGTTCTGCTAACAGTCCTTATCAAAGCGTGGACTATGTCCATACAAAAGCGACGAGGAGTCCTGTGGCACCTTATAGACTAACTGAAGTGTAGGAGCATAAGCTTTCGTGGGCAAAGACCCACTTCGTCAGCTGCATCTGACGAAGTGGGTCTTTGCCCACGAAAGCTTATGCTCCTACACTTCAGTTAGTCTATAAGGTGCCACAGGACTCCTCGGCGCTTTTGCAGATTCAGACTAACACGGCTACCCCTCTGATACTATGTCCATACAGTAAGTGGACAGTATGAGTATGCGTTGACATTGATGGTTCCGGTTCTGCTTCCACTTTCTTAGGCAGAAAACATTGTGTTACTGGAGCTAGATATGCCTAGCCGAACAACCAGAGACTACGAGGGCCCAGCCATTGCTCCCAAAGTGCAGGCTGCTCTAGAAGCAGCTCTGCAGGATGAAGATGAGATACAGGTGGATGCCTCCACTTTTGAGAGCATGTCAAATAAAAAATCGAAATCCAGGTGAGTCAAGTTGTAGAAAGTAGGTTACGTCCAGGGGCCCCTGCCAGCAGTGAACGCATGCACGCACAGGGCCACTGTCTGTCTGCACGACTCGTCAGTTGGATGAAAATTAAATTCACCCTGAGGTAGGTGAAGAGAAGTGGGGAAAATAGGGCAGCGGCACAAGCTGAGGTTGACTGGATATAGTTTTCTATCAAACTCATTACACTTTTGGGAAATGAGTGTTAATATCTAACAGGCAATTTTCTTTGTTTTTTTTACTTCAGGCCTAAAACTGGAAGGAAATCAGGGGGCTCCTCTTCCTCAAGCACCTCTGGGTCTCAGCTCTACCCACAATCCCGGGGGCTGGTTCCTAAGTAAAACCAGCAATTCCTCTCCAGGGTGTGAATGGCATTTACCTTCTGAGAGCAAAGACAAGTCAAAACCTGCAGAGAAGCCTCTCAGCCAGACTCCATGCCCTTTCCTTTGGGGAATAGTAATGGTCTCCTTGCCATTTAACTGACTTGCGTCAAAATGTGCCAGTCCCCAGTGTGCTGAACCTTGCAGGAAAATCTAGGAATCAGCCCCTAGTGGAAACAGATTTTAGTTAGGAAATCAGAAATGCATGAGGTACGTTAAAGTGTAATAGAAGCAATGGGAAGCATGAGGATCATCTCAGAACATTGCCCTCTCTCCTTCTGTTCTAGCCCCCTTACTGCACTGGGCTCTCTTGCTGATGGGCAACAGGAAAGAGTTGAAAGTCATCTCAACAGAATCCACTCTCCAGAACCTCAGGATGAAAACTTAGTGAGATTAAGAAGGGGAAGGCGTGGCCAGGCATGAGTAGATGCTTTGTTTTCCTCTTTCTGTTGAAAGAATGGCATCTTCATTTGGAGTTAGTCCGGTTGAATAACCCTGAGAAGGGCAGGATTGGTGATCTGTCTCTGTGCACTTCACAGCTAGCCCTATCTGCTTCCCTTTAGAAAAATAGGACAAGAGAGGGTCTTGGAGGTGTGTATTGCTCCTCTAGAATGAATGCAATAGAAACTGACATTCTCTGTTTACAGGCATCAGTAAGAGTCTGACCTACTAAAGACTCGGACCCTACCAGCAGGGACCACCTTGTCAAAGAGTAAGTCTGTAAGTTAGTGGCAGCTCCATGTTAGTTTTCTTCCTCTCTTCTCCATCCCCTACCTGGCGTTTTAGGCCAGCATCCATACTGAACAGCTAAACCCCAGGTTGGGTCTGGCCATTTTCTCAGCTCTTCCACCATCTGCAGGACATGTAGATCTAGGTTGGTACTAGATCTTGGCCAGGAGGCAAACATGGCTACTTCTGCTATTCCCTATGACAAGGGTGGAATCTGGAGCACTAAGAGGCAAAGCCATACCAGACTGCACTTTTCTAATAAGCATGCCACCTTTCCCTTGTTGTTATGAGGAGGTTCAGTGCAGGAGTGCTGCCTTTTGTGTCTCATCCTGTTCTAAGTTAACAACATTCCCACTTCTCAGTCTTAAGCTTTCCTGAATACAGGGGGGCCATGTGTAATCACAGGTCTGTGAATGTAAGGAAATCCAATATAAATTCCAAGGATGGTACACTGGAATTGGAGGGGGAAGCACTACTTTAGATGGTCTCTCTTCAAAGTTTGCCCTATGACTAACGTAGGCAACAGGCCTGCATGGTCTAGCGGGAAGAGGGAAACTGCTGTACTGGATGAGCTCAGAAGACTGATTAAGGTGTTCCTGTCTTGCATCTCGCTGTTGTTCAGCTTGTAAGTTTTAGTTCCCTGTATATTGAGAGTTGGGCTATTTTTTTTTCTTGACTGTTGTCAACTGTTGTCCTGTGATTGCCTTTATCCGTTACCTCTTCCTTGCAGATGACCTCTCCCTAGACTGACTGAAGGTGTCTGAGAACTTTCCTGTTCTTAGAAATACTCTAATGTAGGGACTCTACCTTGTGTTCTTGTCAAGTATCCACTGATTGACTCTGTCTAGTCTGGAAAAACTAGGAACACGACACCTTTAGCATAAAGCTCTCCTCTGCATCTTGCTGGCATGGTGCTTGGGGAGCTAACTGCTCAGGTGGCCTTGGGTTAAGTTCTAAATCAGCAGCTTTGATTCAAGGAGTGTATTTCTGGGTGTGGACCAGATTAATATTTTTTTTTTTAGATGTTGATGGGGGGGGGGAGTTTTGCCTATGGATGAGGGAGGAGCCATCTGCTCATTTTCTGCTAACCAGATAATGGAAGCCTGGCATAACTTTCCTTTTTATAAGCCTTTTCTGTACAAAAAGCCTTTTCATTGTCTCTTGTGGTATAAAACATGTCGTCGTCCCCCCCACCCTCTGGTATATAATCTTATTTATTTCCTAACTGAAAAAGGAGATTCCATGGTTCCAGTATTCAGAGAATTGAAATGAGGCAAAGTAACTGTTCAACCTGGGATAGCATATACATGCTATATCTCGGCCTCTTCATGCACTACTATTTCATTGGGTTTCTCTATGAAATGTATAAGATAATTCCCCATGTGACAGATATAAGTACCTGGAAAACCACAGCCCAAACCCAGACTGCTCTGCTTTCACTGTTAATATGCTAGAATGGCTGATACCTCAGAAAGATGTTTATAAATGTGTGTAAGTTAGAGTGAGTGAAAAGGGAATAGAGTAGGCAAAGTTATAGTGTTTAAATTGGAACTGTGGATAAAGTATGTACAGTGAATTGAGATAAGCAAATCACAGGGCTACAGCAGCTTTCAGCATCTCACTGTGACTTACCTGCCCCTGGAGTAGATCCATAGGTTATATCTACACTGCAATTACAAATCTGTGGCTGGCCTGAGACTGCCAGCCTGGGCTTATGGGGTTTGGGCTAAGGGGCTGTTGAATTATGGGTAGCCCCTGCGAGATCCCAAAGCTCAAGCTGGAGTCCAAGCCAAACACTGAAAGTAAACCGCCCTTTAGCCTGAGCCCAAATCAGCTGGCACAGGCCAGCTCCAAGTCTCTAAAGGCCGGGCGGACATACGTTTTGTGACCGCGAGCTTGGGATGAAACGAATGTGTTTTGTCTTAAATTGTACAACATTAGTGAAGTTCTGGAGTGACATGTCTAAAAAGCGATCCTGCCGGGCTTGTGCCACTCTGGTGCATGTGGGTATGATCTGAACCATATGGGTTTCCTGCAGGCTAACTGCCAAAGAAGACAGGAAATCCATCAAGTTCCTGGAAGAGGCCTTTGGAGAGTATGCAGATCTGTCTCTTCAAAGGAATGTTTAAAACCCTCCTCCTCTTTGCTCTGATCTGTATAATTGGATGCAATTTTATTTTCCAGGTTACATGCAATAAAGGTAGCTCTTCTGTTCCAGAGCCAGATCACACCTGAAATGGAACACATTAGGAATTACAGCACTTAACATTCTTAATATAGGTCTGATCACCCTTAGTTGAAAGGTTTGCATGCTGCTTGAAGCTTTTGAACACATACCTCTGTGATGACCTTTTGAACTGTAATTATGCATTATACAGACTTTTGGTTTAATACAGAACTGTCTGTACAGCTGTACTAAGTCCTTCTTCACTGTGTCTAGATACATTGCCAAGTTTCAGAGAAGCATTGATTTCTAAAAATCTGATTATTTTATCTGTCCTGTCTTTCAATTTATAGTGTCTGACCATACAACCAGGCCTTAAAAGGGAAAGGGATTCTTGTGGCTCTCTTTTGACAGTGTTAAACACACAGACAAATTAGAAAAAAACATATGTGCATAGTGTAAAAGTTATAATTGGATGCTCATTTGAAACCAAACAAACTCCCTGTGAACTAGGCACTTACTACATTACCCTCCTCAGCTCCATGTTTCTTGTTTCTGGAATGAAGTGCCCAACGGTGCTTGGAGGCACAACTGCCTTTGTGAGATTTCACACTCCTTGATCTTATACTGATCTTGAGCTTTTCTTTGGTGACCTGTAGACAAAGAACATCCCAGTTCTGTCAATAAGTTTTACAGCTTATATTTATTTGTATTCATCTCTTTTGGCTAGGAATGTAAAAGTGATCCTAAAATAAGATGTGGAATAAAATCAATCAGATTTATCTAGAATGTGTCCTTTTTTTTACATTCTTCAATGAATGTATAAATTATCGCAATGTTCACGGAGCCTTGAGTGTGTGTAAAACATCAGCCCCTCTTTCCATTAGTGTCTGCAGAAGCTAGCTTGTTGCAGCTAAACAATGGAATGTTAATGTGGTGACAGACTGGAGCCCCAGAGAGAAACACCCTCTTGCTCTCAGAAAAGGTGTAGTTCAAGCTAAAGCCGCACAAAGTCCTTGGTCTCCTCCCTGCACCTGGAGGCTCACCTCTGTTCTGAAGAGACCACTTGTGGGGCTGAAAGGGTAATTTGGTTCCCTTGTCCTTTCTGCTGAGTGACCAAGAGGGATCGAATTAGTGGTAATTAGGGTGGTGATTTTTGTGCTGTAAACACCTGGAAAATGGAATGAGACCACTCAGCTCATTTAATATAGGTCACTATATGGCCTCTGAGTTTAATATTTTGGTTGGAAAAACAATCTTTTGCTCTATTTATTTAATTTGTGAAGTTTTATAAGCAGTAGCAAGGCTTTGTATTTAATGAAACATGGCGTTCTGTTCCTCAGCTATGTTGTAATGTGGCATGGCGAGGGATCCATGCCCCCCCGCCTCAAAAAAAAAAAAAAAAGCTCCAGTGGAAAAGGTGGGAAAAACTCTAACCCCTTCACTCTCCCCAAGCTTTACTTGGAACACACAATAAGGCCCAGATCCACAACGGTATTTAGGCTCCTAACTTATATTGATTTAAATGGACGTTAGAAGCCTACATCCTTTGAAAAACTGGGCCTAAATCCTGTAGTCAAGGAAATAAGGTCAAACGAGCTTGCAGTCCCTAATTTCCCTCACTAGAGGGAAGTAAAGAGAATGAGAATGGGCAAGGTTATATAGAAAAAGATAGCTGCAAATAAGCAATTTAACACAAGCCCTGGAGAGGCCTGACATTTCCAGGACTGCAATTCAGCTGATTGTAGAAGATAAAAGAAACAAGTGAGATGAGCAAAAGGGGTACTGGAAGCATTGAATACAATCCATCACTCTAAAATGCTCCAAGCAGCTGCAGGAATCTTCAAGCTGGTCTTGAGTTGATAGTAGCAGGAAGACTGTGTAGTACTGATCAAGTAGTTAGAGCCCCATGGTTTGACAATTTTTAATATTTATTGTACCTTTTAAATTTTGTTTTAATTGCAAGAACGTGAGTTTTGATTCTGTATTAAGAGTAACCTGGATATCAGAATATAATGCTCTTCATCTGTTGTATTCTAATTAGGATTAAAATATTTCTATGGTATCAGTCAAATATTCAGACCAGTTCTCTTCCCTGCTGTGCTGCCATCACATCTGCTTCTCAAATGGCATGAGGTGAAGAGAAGCGGCTTTGTTATACAATTACAGGATACGAATATATGACTAAATCAGTTCTCTGCAACAAAATGGTTTGCTTTCGATTTGTTCTTCTGATTCTTTTCCTTCTTCTAGCTCAGTGGTTTTCAAACTGTGGGTCAGGCACTGGGTTGCCTTGCTGTAGGGGGACCGAGTGACTAGTGGTGGGTGCTCAGGCAGGCTGCCTGCCTGTCCTGGTACTGCAGACCACGCTGCATCCCAGAAGCAGCCAGCAGCAGTTTTGGCTCCAGAGGGGCAGGCATGGGGCTCCGTGTGCTGTCCCCTCCCCGAGCACTGACCCCACCCTTCCACTGGTCAATTCCCAGCCAATGGGAGTGGAGGAGGGGTGTGTGTCTGTGCCTGTGGGCAAGAGCTTGTGTGCCTGTGCCTTGGAGCTAGACCTGCTGCTGGCTGCTTCTAGGGCACGGCATGGTCCGCAGTACCAGGAGAGGCAGGAAGCTGCCTTAGCACTTGGGATGTTAAAATGCATTTGTTTTGGTAAATGTGTACCTGTGGAAATGTTCAGCGTTTACACACTTACGCACCCGGGGGAGGCAGCTCCATGGGAGCTGGTATGCCTCCTTTCCTCCTCCCCCTCCTCCGCCCACTGCTGCCTCTGTATCAGGTGGGAGCCAGTGCTCATGGGGCGCCTGCTTAAAAGCCGGTGCCCCACGAGCACCAGTTCCTGCTTGTGCAACCCCTCCACTGCTGCCTCTGTATCAGAGGTGGCAGCGGGGGAGGCAGCTGCATGTAACCGTGAAGATTAACCAATGAGCCCAGGATTAACCGTTTAGACGTTTACACTGTCACATCGCTACTTAGAACCTCCACTGCGCTGCTGACCAGGAGCTGCTGGAGGTAAACCTGCGCCCAACCCCTTGCCCCAGCCCTGAACCCAACCCGAAGCCCCCTCCTGTACCCCAGGCCCCTCATTTCTAGCCTCCCCCCAGAGCCTGCACTCTAGTCAAAAGATACAATTATGTTGGGTCACGAGCATCAACCGTTTTCTTCAATTGGCACATAAAGTTTGTAGACCACTGTGCTAGCTGTTGAGTTTTGGCACTGGAAGTTGTGATTTTCACCTATTAGAAGGGAAAAATCACTTTTTAAATGAGAACAGGAAAAACACCAAGATTTTTTTTGTGTGAAATGAAAAATTAATATACATTGTAAGCACAAAAAAAGTCCAAAATTAAAAGCTTCCAATTCTATAAGTAAAACACAAAAGCACAGTTGTAGTCTGAAGTCTATTGTTAATGTTTGGCATTCTTTTGTATCTAATCTTAGAGGCCAACATATATTTTCCCAATTTATTTGCTATTTTAGGACCTAGCCTATTGTGAAGTTTTGATCAAGCTTATGTGAATTAAATTCCTATTGATGCTGTGTTGACTGAGCAGGAATGCAAATCCTCAAAAAAGGAATGGTCAAACCACTGACTTCAACTGTCCTATTTCCAATTATTTTATCTCCACACATTTCCAACATTTTGATGCAAAAACCAGCGACCCAACCTCCTTCGCAGATTTGAGACACAAATCGGAACCTGCAATTTTATGTACGAAAATTCCTGAAGGGAGGTTCCAAAGAGGCTGGAAAGAGGCTGTTCTCAATAGTGACGGATGGCAGAACAAGGAGCAATGGTCTTCAAGTTACAGTGGGGGAGGTCTAGGTTGGATATTAGGAAAAACTATTTCCCTAGGAGGGTGATGAAGCACTGGGATGGGTTACCTAGGGAGGTGACGGAATCCTATAGGTTTTTAAGTCCCGGCTTGACAAAGCCCTGGCTGGGATGATTGAGTTGGGATTGGTCCTGCTTTGGGCAGGGGGCTGGACTCAATGACCTTCTGAGATCTCTTCCAGCCCTGGGATTCTGTGAAAGGAACTGAGAACTTCCTACACTCAGCCCCATTTCGGCCTTTTTTCTAGCTGTCAAATGTACAACCTATTTAGGATCAACTTTTTTTGATAAATAAAGGAAAGAGTTCATTTGTCTCTGAGGATTTCATTTTATTTTTATTTTTTTTCAGTCCTTTGTTATTTAGTTTGAGCTAGATTCCACTGGGATTCCATATAATTCATTTGCCTCTACTTTGTGAAATCCCTTGTTTTGGCTTGGTAAGTATAGTGCCCTCCGTTAAGTGTCTCATTTTGCAAAGCACTTGCTCTAGAAAGTCCTCTTCAGGTTCATCTTAAGATAGCGGGATACAGTAGTCTATGATTTTTCTCTTGTGAGAGGTGGTGTTGTCACTAATGTCAAAAAACATTATTGCTAGAATGTCTTTTTGCAGTTTCCCAAATCAGCACTGTCCTTTGTGGGTGATGAATCTGAGGAGCTGTCCTGGATTGAAGTGTCATTAGAGGACGTTTTGGAACAAATAGAAAAACTTAATGTTAACAAATCACTGGGACCGGATGGCATTCATCCAAGGGTTCTAAAAGAACTCAGATGGGAAATAGCTGAACTATTCTCTGTGGTTTGTAACCTATCCTTTAAATTGGCTTCCGTACCTAATGACTGGAAGGTAGCTAATGTGACACCAATATTTAAAAAGGGCTCTAGAGGCAATCCTGGCAATTACAGACCGGTAAGTCTAACTTCAGTGCCGGGCAAATTAGTCGAAACAATAGTAAAGAATAAAATTGTCAGGCATGTGGAAGAACATAATTTGCTGGACAAAAGTCAACATGGTTTCTGTAAAGGGAAATCATGTCTTAATAGATTAGTAAGAGGCTCTTGTGTAAATTACATTGTCATAGGATAAGAGGGAAGGTCCTTTCGTGGATTGAGAACTGGTTAAAAGACAGGAAACAAAGGGTAGGAATAAATGGTAAATTTTCAGAATAGAGAAGGGTAACTAGTGGTGTCCCCCAAGGGTCAGTCCTGAGACCAATCCTGTTCAACTTATTCATAAATGATCTGGAGAAAGGGGTAAGCAGTGAGGTGGTAAAGTTTGCGGATGATACAAAACTGTTTAAGATAGTCAAGACAGAAGCAGACTGTGAAGAACTTCAGAAAGATCTCACCAAACTGAGTGATTTGGGCAACAAAATGGCACATGAAATTTCATGTGGATAAGTGTAAAGTAATGCAGGTTGGAAAAAATAACCCCAACTATACATACAGTATGATGGGGACTAATTTGGCTATGACAAATCAGGAAAGAGATCTTGGAGATATCGTGGATAGATCTCTGGAAACTTCCCCACAGTATGCAGCGACAGTCAAAAAGGCAAATAGGATGTTAGGAATTATTAAGAAAGGGATAGAAAATAAGACACAGAGTAACTTACTGCCCCTGTATAAAACTATGGTATGCCCACTTGTTGAATACTGTGGACAGATGTGGCCTCCTCACCTCAAAAAAGATATTTTGGCCTTAGAAAGGGTTCAGAAAAGGGCAACTAAAATGATTAGGGGTTTGGAACGGGTCCCATATGAAGAGAGATTAAAGCGACTGGGGCTTTTCAGTTTAGAAAAGAGGAGACTGAGGGGGGATATGATAGAGGTATATAAAATCATGTGTGGTATGGAGCGGGTGAATAAAGAAAAGTTATTTATTAGTTCCCAGAATAGAAGAACTAGAGGACACCAAAAGAAGTTAATGGGTAGCAGGTTTAAAACTAAAAAAGAAAGTTTTTCTTCACACAGCATGTGGTCAACCTGTGGAACTCCTTGCCAGAGGAGGCTGTGAAGGTGAGGACTATAACCGAGTTTAAAGAGAAGCTAGATAATTTCCTGGAGGTTAGGTCCATAAAAGGCTATTAGCCAGGGGATAAAATGGTGTCCTTGGCCTCTGTTTGTTAGAGGCTGGAGAAGGATGGCAGGAGACAAATCGCTTGATCATTGTCTTCGGTCCACCTCCTCTGGGGCACCTGGCACTGGCCACTGTCGACAGACAGGCTACTGGGCTAGATGGACCTTTGGTCTGACCCAGTACGGCCGTTCTTAAGTTCTTATGTCTTTTTCAAACTTTGAGGGCCAGTCTTTCACCATTACTTTTCACTTGCCCTGGACCAGAGTTAGACCCCAAGCCTTTAAAAGACACTATAAGCCCACTGTAGCACAGCTGCAGCTATGCCACGGTAGTGCCTTAGATGCTTCCTACATTGACAGAAGGGCTACGTCTAGACCTGCATGATTTTCCGGAAATGCTTTTAACGGAAAAGTTTTCCTTTAAAAGCATTTTCGGAAAAGAGCGTCTAGATTGGCACGGACGCTTTTCCGCAAAAGCACTTTTTGCGGAAAAGCGTCCATGCCAATCTAGACACGCTTTTCCGCAAAAAAGCCTCGCAATCGGGGCTTTATTACGGAAAACAAATCTGAGCTGTCTACGCTGGCCCTTTTGCGCAAAAGTTTTGCACAAAAGGGACTTTTGCCTGAACAGGAGCAGCACAGTATTTCTGCAAGAAGCGCTGATTTCTTACAGTAGGAAGTCAGTGCTTTTGCGGAAATTCAAGCGGCCAGTGTAGACAGCTGCCAAGTTTTTCCGGAAAAGCGGCTGATTTTCCGGAAAAACTGGCCAGTCTGGACACAGCTAAGGGGTTTTTCTATTGATGTAGATAATTCACTTCACTGAGCAGCAGTAGCTAGGTCAATGGAAGATTTTTTTTTTTTTTAATCTAGCCATGTATATGCCAAAGGCTGTGTTGTCACAGTTACGGTGCTCATGGCTGTGATTGTTTTTACAATGCAAGCAAGGTAGGTGAATCTAAAAGTATAGATCAGGGTTCAGTTATCATTTTGATAGTACAACAATGGTAATATTTGGCTTGGGGGTGCATGTGGCCCTTCATACTCACACACACTGCACCCCTGACTACATGACCCTAGAAGGGGAGACTGAAGCCTGAGTGTGCCTGATTCACACTGTCCCAGGTCAAGGAGCCAAAGTTCAAGCCCCCCTACCCTAGGCAGGGAAGGGGTCAAAGCTGAAACCCAAGGGCTTCAGCCCCAGCTAGGGGGCCTGTAACACAAGTCCTGCCACTGAGGACTCAATCCCTCAAACTTCAGCTTTGGCTCTGGACCGTAGAGCTCGGGACTTCAGCTCTGAGCCCCAGCAAGGCTAAGCCACTCCTGCTGACCCCAGTAAAAAGGGCTGCGATTAGGGATGTGAATGTTTAACCAGTTAACTGGTAAGCCTCACCCTTAACCGGTGAAGCTTACTGGTTAAGCCAAGGTAACACACCCACTACCTGCAACCCACTTTGGGGTCCAATCCAGTTTGAGAACTGCTAGTCTAGATTGCTTCTAGCTCTGAAAGTGACTGTGGCCTCAGCCCTTAGGCCTTGTGAATACCCTTCACAGTTTGCTATGCTGGGTTGCAAGGGGTATGTGTGCATGCATAGGCAAAGCCCTGGTGTGTGCATTTATAAATGGCTGTGGGCAGGTGTTTACATGAGCAAACAGCTCTGTGTGGTTTTGGGTTCAAAGTGTGCATGTTTGCTCCTATCAGTACAGATGGCCCTGTGGGGGTTCACAAGTGCAAAGAGCACCTGTGTGTGGTTCATCCAAGTGTGAATAAGCCGGTGTGGCATGAACCTTTGGCTGTGTCTAGACTGGCGTGCAAAATCTTGCAGCCTGTGTACACTGGCCGCGAGTATTTGCGCAAGAACACTGACTGTAATGTACAAAATCAGTGGTTCTTGTGCAAATATTCTGATGCTCCCACTCAGGGATAAGGCCTCTTGCACAAGTATTCTTGCACAAGAGTGCCAGTGTAGACAGCAATGTTAATTTATTGCGCAAGAAAGCCCGATGGCTAAAATGGCCATTGGAGCTTTCTTGCGCAAGAGAGTGTCTACACTGGCATGAATGCTTTTCGCAAAAGCAAATCTTTGCGCAAAGGCACATGCCAGTCTAGACACTCTCTCGCACAAATACTTTTAACAGAAAAACTTTTCCGTTAAAAGTATTTGCGTAAAATCATGCCAGTCTAGACGCAGCCTTTGTGTATGGGGGTGTGTTAAGATGCAAATGACTGCATGAATGGTCCTGTGTATCTGGGGAGAGGGTGCTCATGAGGGTGAATGGCTAAGGGTGCATGTATGCTCACACGAGGGTGAATGAGCCAGGACGATGGGGACCCACATGAGGGTGAATGGCCCTGGGGAGGGGGGAAGACTCAAACAAGAGTGAATTGCTGTGGGGGTGTGTGTGTGTGCTCACACAAGGGCGAATGGTCACTGGGTAGGTGTGCTCACACGAAGGTGACTGGCCCGGGGTAGAGGGGTGGACCTCATACGAAGGTGAATGGCCCTGTGGGGGGGTGCTCACACGAGCTGAATGGCCACTGGGTAGGTGTGCTCACACGAGAGTGAATGGTCCAGTGGGGGATGCTCACACGAGGGTGAATGGCCCTGTGGGAGTGTGAATGGCCCTGCGGGCTGTGCGCTCACACGAGGGTGAATGGCCCTGGGGGGGGGTGCTCACACAAGGGTGAATGGCCCTGCGGGCTGTGCGCTCACACGAGGGTGAATGGCCCTGTGGGGGGTGCTCACACGAGGGTGAATGGCCCTGGGGGGGTGCTCACACGAGTGTGAATGGCCCTGTGGGGGGGTGCTCACACGAGGGTGAATGGCCCTGCGGGCTGTGCGCTCACACGAGGGTGAATGGCCCTGCGGGGGGGGTGCTCACACGAGGGTGAATGGCCCTGTGGGGGGGTGCTCACACGAGGGTGAATGGCCCTGTGGGGGGGTGCTCACACGAGGGAGAATGGCCCTGCGGGCTGTGTGCTCACACGAGGGTGAATGGCCCTGGGGGGGTGCTCACACGAGGGAGAATGGCCCTGCGGGCTGTGTGCTCACACGAGTGTGAATGGCCCTGTGGGGGGGTGCTCACACGAGTGTGAATGGCCCTGTGGGGGGGTGCTCACACGAGGGTGAATGGCCCTAGGGGGGGTGCTCACACGAGGGTGAATGGTCCTGCGGGCTGTGTGCTCACACGAGGGAGAATGGCCCTGCGGGCTGTGCGCTCACACGAGGGTGAATGGCCCTGCGGGCTGTGTGCTCACACGAGTGTGAATGGCCCTGGGGGGGGGTTGCTCACACGAGTGTGAATGGCCCTGCGGGCTGTGTGCTCACACGAGGGAGAATGGCCCTGCGGGCTGTGTGCTCACACGAGTGTGAATGGCCCTGTGGGGGGTGCTCACACGAGTGTGAATGGCCCTGTGGGGGGGTGCTCACACGAGTGTGAATGGCCCTGCGGGCTGTGTGCTCACACGAGGGTGAATGGCCCTGCGGGCTGTGTGCTCACACGAGGGAGAATGGCCCTGCGGGCTGTGTGCTCACACGAGTGTGAATGGCCCTGTGGGGGGGGTGCTCACACGAGGGTGAATGGCCCTGTGGGGGGTGCTCACACGAGGGTGAATGGCCCTGGGGGCTGTGTGCTCACACGAGTGTGAATGGCCCTGGGGGGGGTGCTCACACGAGTGTGAATGGCCCTGGGGGCTGTGTGCTCACACGAGTGTGAATGGCCCTGTGGGGGGGTGCTCACACGAGTGTGAATGGCCCTGCGGGCTGGGTGCTCACACGAGTGTGAATGGCCCTGTGGGGGGGGTGCTCACACGAGGGTGAATGGCCCTGTGGGGGGGTGCTCACACGAGGGTGAATGGCCCTGGGGGATTCACACGAGCGTGAACGTCCCGCTGCCGGGACTTGGCCTGCGCTGTGTCCTAGGCACCCCGGGGCAGGGGAGGGGCTGGGGTCCGGCGCCTGAGGCAATGGCCGCCCCAGGCACAGGAGCCAGGCCCAGCATGCTTGGCGGCGCCAGCGCCTGGCGAGGGAGAGCTTGCTGGGAGCTGTAGTCCCTGGGCCGGGGTGGCCCGTTGGCTGCTCGCGCCGGGCGGCCGCGGGACTACAACTCCCATCAGCCCCTGCGGTTTGTTTTCCTTCAAACGGAAAAGCTCCCTCTCCCCCCGGAGCCGCGCGCGGGGGTTGGATTGTCCTGCCGAGGCCACCGTTGAGGAGGTCCCTCCCCCACCACCACCCCGGAGCCCTTTGACCCCGTTGTTATGTCGGGCCCGAGCCGCCGCTGCTGCTGCTGCATTCCATAGCGCCCGGGAGCTCCCCCCTCCCCCGCCTCGCCGCCTCGCCTCGCGCCCTCCCCGCCCGCCGGCCGCGCGCCAGCCCCGCCCCCCGGCTAACGGTCCGCACCCGCCCCGCGCGCCCCCGCCTCCGAACCCCCGCCCGCGTGCCCGCGCCCGCGCCCCCGCCCCGCAGCAGGAGGAAGATGAAGGAGATGAAGCAGCGGAGGAAGAAGGAGCGCACGTGGGCTGAGGCCGCCCGCCTGGTGAGGGGGGGGGGAATCGCCCCCGCAGTGGGGGCGGGGAGGCCCCGCGGTTGCCGGGCAGAGCCCTGTCCCCGTGACTGGAGGGGCCCTGAGGGGGGCGTCGTGCAGTGGGGGGAGGGGACCGAGGCCTCCCCCTCCCTGGGGGCGGGGTGAGCGTCCCCGCGGGTGCCTCGCAGGGAGGGGCCCTGGCCCGGGGGGGGCTCCCCAGTGCAGCCCAAGGGTTGTTCCTAGTTCGGGGGGCGCAGGGGGAGGGATCCCCCTCCTGGGGGCAGAGGGCGGGCTGAGGCCCCCTTGGCTGCCTGGCAGCCCCGTCCTGCAGCAGGACCCCGTTGTGTCAGGGGCTGTGCAATTCAGTCAAGAGGTGGTCCCTGCCCCAAGGATCCTACAGACACACCAATCTCACCTCCTGCCAGTAGCCAGGGAGGGGAGCAATCTGTGGACAGTGCTTCTCCTATACAAGAAGAGAGACCACAACCTCTGTAGCCTCAATATGAGAGAGGGAAAAAAGAAGACAGTTTCTGGAGAGCAATAACATACACTCCCCCCCGCCCACCACCCAACATCATTGCAGGTCATTTCCTTTGTAGAAAGGTAGACTCATCGACTTTAAAGTCAGAAGGGACCATTATGATCATCTAGTCTGACCCCCTGCACAATGCAGGCCACAGAATCTCACCCACCCCCTCCTAGAATAATCCTCTCACAAAAGTGAAATAAAGACAGGCCCAGACAATGTGTTACATTTGCAAATGGAGATTTGAAAAACTCCTGACAAGATTCTTATTTCTGGTCCCATCACGAGCCTGGAAGCATAGACAACTCTAAAAGTTATTTAGCAATACCTAGGTCTTACATAGCAGTTTCATTAGTAAATCTTTGTAAGGTGCCTTACAAAGGCATTCTTAGTATCATTACCCCATTTTACAGATGGGAAAACCAAGTGACAGAAACGCAAAGTGACTTGTCCAAGACTTGTCCAGGCCCGCAGCTGAGCTAGGAACTGACCCCAGGCAGTGTTCTAGCCACTAGGCAATGAGTCACAGCTTCCACCACTTCTGCCTGTTCCTTTTTCCGTCTCCATCCCTCAAGGGAAAGAGATAAATTACTAGTCTATTTTCTCTGTATGTTATTGGGAATAGGAAACGGAATGGCTTCTAGTCCTAACCTATGTACTGCCAGCAGGGTCTACATTCTAAAGTACAAGAGGAGTGCTTCCAGAAACACTTCCCCTACAACATCATCTTGAGAGATGGTCATATTACATGGGGGGAAGGGGCTACTGTCAAATATTTCTCCCGTTCAGATCACCTGGTGTGTGGGGGCTTCACTCAGAGAGAGTGAGAAACAGATATTTTCACATGCTTTCACCCATATTACCAAGAGGAGGGATTGGGTCTTCTAGAGAGAGATTCTCCTTTAACCATGAAAAGAGGAAAATATTCTCTTTTGAGAGGTGTGAGCACACACCCCATTTACAGTGGTTGGATACATTTTTTTTCTGGGGAGATCTTCAACAGTTTTTAAACATTGCTTAGGTTTCTCCATATATGTCTTAAAGTATCTTCTCAAATGGTGTCAATAGTCTCTCTTGGCACCGACAAGTTCTGAGATTTCTTCCCTGTAGAAAATGGTACTGTTAGCCTTTTTTCTGTTTGGGTCAAATTTACTTAACAGGTCAGCAATGGCTAAGTAGTTTGGTAACCATTCTCAGTTTTATCAGGTCATATTTCTTCTTCTGTTTTCCCTTCTTAGATTTATTTAAATTTTGCTGGAAATTCTGAGAAATTCCTTCTGAGAATTTCCAAGTTTGAGGTCCAGAAAACATTACTGCCAGAAATTTCCTTGGGGGCAACAAGTTTCTCCTTGACACCGCTAGTATGGGGAAGTGAGGCATTTTAAGGGGCGGGGTGTTCAAACATACATGAAAACATAAATCTGTTTCCTATCTACCATATGGCTTGATTAGTGGGTGGTTTGTTTCATGGGCAACATTTTCATTTGGTCATAAGCGTGTTCTTGATAAGAAATCTGGTATGTGTGTGATAATTCAAGCAGCAAATTTCTAAAATAAATACTTACTTTGGTTATGTCCATTAATACTATCCTGTTGGAGCCCTGCTGCCCATCATCATGTGGCTTTTATAAAAGAACTAAGGTCAGATCTTAATCTGGAATCCAGATGTCTACTGTAAAATCTGAAATGGAAACAAACTTGAAAAAAGTCTGTACGACATAGGAAAATATAAACCCACCAATACACTACAATCAAGCTAATTTTTTTTAAAGAGGAGGAAAAGATGGAGGAATATGGGCTGGTTGATCCAAATGGAGATTGAACTCCTCATCTACAGTCTGAACAGTTGGTGCCTTTAATACCCAGTCCTGTAACTTGTTCATAACACTCTCCATTTCAACTCTGTTGGATTGGGAGAATGGTCACATTGCAGGGACATTCAGTTTTTAATGTGTTTTATAGTGCCGATTGTTGCGGCTATCTACTTTTTATTGTCAATTGGAAGACCTGTTCTCTGTTCCCCTCCCCCCTCCCCCTCCGTAGGAGCCAAAATTTCTTCACGGTAAACTTTTAAAAAATACTCTGTAAAACTGAATGCAAGTGACATGGGGAGGCAAAGTAATCCTGCTATCATCATATGGAGACTAATGATTTAGGTTTTTTTCTTCTCAGCTCTGTTTGGGTCAGATGCACTTGATCATTGACTTACTAGCACAAGGGCATACTGTGTGTGTAGTATATTGGCATGTACAGAAATACATGCATTTTAGTTTTTTGTTATGGTTTTATATGTCAAGGTTATGTACCAGGCCATGTAGATTTAAAGAGAGCTGGATCTATCTGATCTGGGTTAGCATCCAGAGGATTCTAGTAGTAGTTCTAACTTTTTCTGAATAAGACTTGCTTGAACACAATGGCTGTGTCTACATTGGCACCCTTTTCTGGAAAAGGGATGCTAATGAGACAAATTGGAATTGCAAATGCCGCAGGGGATTTAAATATCCCCCTCAGCATTTGCATGAACATGGCTGCCTCTTTTTTCCGGCTCGCGGCTTTGCCGGAGAAAAGCGCCAGTCTAGATGGGATCTTTCGGAAAATAAAGCCTTTTCCGGAAGATCCCTTATTCCTGATTTTAAGAGGAATAAGGGATCTTCCGGAAAAGGCTTTATTTTCCGAAAGATCCCGTCTAGACTGGCGCTTTTCTCCGGCAAAGCCCCGAGCTGGAAAAAAGAGGCAGCATGTTCATGCAAATGCCACGGGGATATTTAAATCCCCCACAGCATTTGCAATTCCAAAGTGTCTCATTAGCATCCCTTTTCCGGAAAAGGATGCCAATGTAGACACAGCCAATAGGAGATTCCCAGGGCTGACCAACGAAGAGAACATATGAGAATGGCCATACTGGGTTAGAACAGTGGTCCATTTAGCCCTGTATCCTAGCTTCTGACAGTGGTCAATGCTATATGCTTCAGAAGGAATAAACAGAACACAGCATACACTTGTGTGATTCATCCTCTGTTGTCCAGTCTCAGCCTCTGGCAGTTGGAGTTTTAGAGACACTTGGGGCATGAGGTTGTATCCATGATCACCTTGGCTAATAGGTATTGTTGAATCCATCCTCCATGAACTTATCTAAGTCTTTCTTTCTTCGCGTGGTTATAGTTTTGACCTTTGCAATATCCTCTTGCAATGAGTTCCGCAGGTTAACTGTATGATGTGTAAGGACGTATTTCACTATGTAACCTATGCAGACTAGACTTGTGGTATTATTTTTGAGCTCAACTGGCTTTCACTCTTCTGCTCTTCAAGCTAAAAATTGCAGCTGGAAAAAATTAGTGCCAGGTTCATGCTCAGAAGTGCTTCAACCTGCAGCTCCTGTGGGGATCCTAGTCCTGTGGATGGAATACTTTGAATAAAGGCACCTGGGTTACCCTGCAAACACTAAGGATACGTCCACACTAGAAATGTTACAGCTGTGCCACTGTACTGTGGACACTTATAATAGCAAAGGAAGGGGTTCTTCCATTGCTGTAGTAAATCCACCTCTCTGGAGAGGGGGTAGCAAGGTTGAAGGAAAAATTCTTCCATTGACTTAGCACTGTCTACATTGGGACTTAGGTTGGCTTAACTACATCTCTTTGAGTAACATAACTAGATTGACCTTACTTTCTAATGTAAACTAGCTCTAAATCTGCTTGTATAATTTTCCTCGCCAACCAATACACTGAATCCTGTGGTAGTTCACTGCTTATTGGC
This sequence comes from Pelodiscus sinensis, assembly GCF_052426305.1. Taxonomy (NCBI): domain Eukaryota; kingdom Metazoa; phylum Chordata; order Testudines; family Trionychidae; genus Pelodiscus; species Pelodiscus sinensis. The sequence continues at coordinate 34,490,475 of NC_143068.1, forward strand.
TGTCCAAAAAGTACTGCATAAAGTCTGCAGCTCATCTGTAGTCATTTAATGGCACAGTAAGCACACTAGTTAATCCTCCCTGGCATTTGGTTCATCAGTGAATCTTTTCATAGATGTCATTTGTTACCTGCCTCTTGGTTGGAGCTTCTCCCTATGTGCATTAAGTGTATGAGGTCTCTAAACCCCAGCTTCATCTTTGTTCTATTTCTGGTTTGTCATTGGCTCAGCCTCATACCGGATTATCCACTTAGGGAGACCAAGCCTTTCCTAGCACTTCTGGGTTACGGGGCTCTTTTCAAGCTGATCTTAAATCCATTAAAATAGATGTTTGTTTAATACTAGGCTTTACCACACTCCCAGTCAAAGTGCTGTTAATTTGACTCTTTGTTAGTATCTGTTACATTTTTTTTATTCCATTAGATGCTCCATGGATGGGAAGTAAAAGTACTTTTTGGAGCTTCCTGTTGTGGTGATAAATGCTTTGTGTGTTCTATTTAAAAAAATATTTTGAGATTCAGTGGAGTACATAGAGCTGCAAGAATACTGAACAAGTGTTCTGAGGACGATATTGCAAGTCTAGTAACAAGGGTAATTGGAAGACTAGCATAAAGACCAGTTAGGTCTTTGGGCAGGCAGGAAATGGAAATATTACAAACACATTCAGTGTTTAGGGGAAGTATTGTCTTATCCCAAGACATTCCTTCTGGCCAGTTCTCAAAGCTGCATTAATAGGTTGCATTAATGGAGCCATGATGTCCTACCATAATCAGTGAGAGGAGGTGTTGCTTCATCGCATGCAGCCTTTTAGACTAGTTGAAGGAATGAGAGAGAATCTTGTTGATGCTTTGTCTTCCAGCTCTGATTAGGATGACTGTATTTCCCTATGCTGAATACGGGACACCTGGTAATATTACGTATTTTTAAGCAAGGTAATATTAAGTTTTAATATTACTCATTTTCAATGACAGTCAATCAGAGCTATGCTGTACAAACATTCAAATTAACATCATGTTGACTGAGACCCCATTAAAAAGAAATTCGGTGTCGCCGGAGTCTTTGTGTTTACCTTCTCTTTAAGGTTTGCCTGGGGAGAAGTGATGCACGTGCTCCCATACGCCTCTTTCCTGTGGGGATGGGACAACTGACCAACTTTCTCTACCCAATGCACTTCCCCCGCTAGGCCTGGCTGGGCCCCCGGCATGGACCTGCCTCTCCTGGTACCTGGCACTGTGTCTTATCGAGGGATCATTTGGGGGATACGAGGGTCAGAGGCCTCCCTCCGCAGATTGGTGTGAATCCCCTCAGAAGAGTGTGGCCAGCAGCAGCCTTTTGGCCCTGTGTAGGAGGGAAGGGAGCTGTTTCCAGCTGCAGGAGGGTGGAGGTGGGAGGTAAGAATGATTTGGTCCATATATTGGAGAAGTCATCTCTTCCCTCCCTCTCTCTTCTCTCGCTCCCCTATGGCTGGAAGCAGCTTGTCCCTTCCCTCCTGCAGCCTGGAAAGGCAGCTAAGACTTCCAGGCTGCTGCTGGTCACTGACATAACCCAGCCACCTCCTGTCCCATGGCTAACGTATTGGCAGGAAGGGGTTGAGCCCTAAGGCTACATTGTGCTCCAGGGCTCAGAGAATCTCTCCGCAGGGACTTCAGCAAACCTGGCCAGAGAGGCGGCTCAGCAGAGAGGGTACCTGGGGGCCAGAGCAGCCCCTGGTGGGTCCCTGGTGAGGCCAGTGGATGAAGGGGATACTGAGCCCTAGCCCGGGAGGCTGCTGGGGGTCTGCAGGGTTGGGGCACCGACAGGCTGGAAATAGCTTCCTCCCTGCGGCTGCAGAGCTCAGCTGAGGGGCGGAGAAGCTTCCCCAGGCCAGTGCTGTGGGGGCTTTGGCACATGCGGGGCTTGGCTCCCCCTGGGCTGAGCTCAGAGCTGTAGGGCCTTGGGCTTTCCCTGGGGGCCTGTTCAGCCAGAGGCAGTGGGGGGAGGAAGGAGCCTGCCAGCCAGGCTGGTGGGGAGCTGAGGGATCGGACCAGGGGCTGGGTCTCTGTGCGGGAGGGGGGCGCGGCGGGGGAATTGAACAGGCTCAGCAGGGAGAAGACAGCGAGAGTGGCAGTGTGGAGCAGGCCAAAGGGTGGGCAGCAGAGGAGACGTGTCACCGGCCATCCGCTGTTGCCTGTCTGCACTCACCAGTCAGACCGAGCAGGTCACCAGTGCTGGCTGCCACGAGCCAGCACACGGCAGGGACTGCCCTCATGGACAGCACAGGGAGTGGCTGGTCCAATGCTGCAGTTTTGCCCGGCCAACAGCCTTGCATTCCCCCCCGTCCCTATCGTCAGCCACGCCCCCCCCCCCGCGCACTCACCACTAGTGGGTGGCTGGCGAGCAAGGATCCGGCCAGTAGAACCCACCTGTGCTGATGTGATGGGCGACACAGAAAATATGGGACAAATGGACCATTTACAAAAAAAGAAAGTAGGGAACCTGCAGGAGTTTAAATATGGGACTGTCCCTTTATAAACGGTACATCTGGTCACCCTAGCTCTGACACTTAAAAGTGGTGTCACATCTGAAACAGTTGGGGGCTCAGAACTGTTCTTCTGGCCAGGACTTCTTATTTCTGACAGTAAATATTCATTCATTCTCCATTGTGGGCTCTGTTTTATTTGATTGTCATTGAGTTCAGTGCATTTCAGGCGTGTTATGGGTTGTGAAGGTTTTTCTTGATTTCAGAAACATGAATGTTTCATTTTGTAACTCTCACATTTAAGTATTGAGTGATATGTTCTCCACAGCAGATGCCCATTTCATTTGGGTGATAAAGGATGACAGTGTCTGAAAATGGCACTGAATTACTGTACCCTAAAGAAAACTTGATCAGTGCAGGAGACTGGAGTAGAGCTGTATTGCCTCAGAATAAAAATGGTTTATTCCATTTAAACGTAGCTTATCATACAGCTAGCAGTTCTGGCTGTCCCATCTCAAAAATGATGTCTTAGAATTGGAAAAGATGCAGAGAAAGGCAACTAAACTGTTTAGTATGAAACCGCTTCCATACAAAGAGAAATTAAAAAGACTGGCACTGTTGAGCTTAGAGAAGAGACAACTAAGGAGGGACATGCTAGAGGTCTGCAAAGTGAGGAATACTGTGGAGAAAGTGAGTATGAAGTGTTGTTAGCCCCTTCAGATAACACACAACTTAGGGTTACCCAATACAATTAATAGGCAACAGGTTTGCAAACAGAATGAAGTACTTCACACAGCACACATTCAATCTGTGGAACTGGTTGCTAGGGAATTTGATTAGGTTAAAAGAATAACTCAGTTCAAAAAAAGAATTAGATAAATTATTTGAAGATAGGTCCATCAGTGGCTGTTAGCCAAGGTGGTCAGGGATACCACCTGCTTCCTGGTGCCCTAAAACCTGTGACTGCCACAAGCTGAGACTGGATGACCAGGGATGGATCACTTGGAAATTGCCTTATTTTCCCTCTGAAGTTTCTGACACTGACCACTTTAGGAAGACGGGATACTTGGGCTATAGATGGACCATTGGTCTGACCAAACATGGCTGTTTTTAAGTTTTGGATCTCTTTTTTGAGATTTCCTTGGCACTTTCATTGTGTTTAACTGTGAGTTTCACAATTCCAAACTTCCAGTCCCTTGCCAAGCTAATGCTATAGTGCTTTGTGTTTTATTTTTGGATATTTGAATGTCATATAGTAGATATGATTTGGTTTTGCTTTTCTAGAGACAAGTATGTAGACTTTTAATTGCGTTACAACACTGGAGTATGTCATTCATATTGGGCTTTTTCTTTCTTTTTGGAGGCTGGGAAGTGGGGGTGATAGAGATATTGACATAGGGATGTAAGAGGCTAGTCTGGTAGTTGAGTCTCCACTTGACTAGTTCTCCCCCCTCCCCCTCCCTACTTGCTGCCTCTTACTGCATTTAAAAGACAGAGCCGCAGCAGGGTTTGCTCCTGGGCCAGGAGTTAACCCTGCTGCGGCTCTGCAGTCCCCTCCCCCCCTTCTTGACTACTTAAGTAGTTGATGAAAATTCCATCGAGTACTCGATTAGCTGATTAAACACAATTTAACATCGCTATGGTGACACACACTGTTTTCTTTCAGAAAGTCCTGCTACTCTTTCATAAGGAGACTGTAGTCACTGGTCCCTGACATGATGCTGCAGTGACTCAGTTCTAGATGTTGCTAACATAAAAAGGGCATTCATTTTCTTTGCTCACTTGTACTAGTTGAATTGAAAGACACAGTCATGTTGCCAACTTGTAAAAAGTATTGTCTCTGCCAAAATCAGTATTGCATGTCACTGTGGCCATTATATTAGGGAAATTTATTAAATTACTAGATTTACCCTGGCATTCCACAGGCCCTTAACTCAAAAACATTTTTTTTAAATGTATATGCTTCATATGAATCATTGCTCCGAGGTGGGGCTGAGGATGAGGGGTTCAGTATGCAGGCAGTCCCGGGGACTACCACAGCCCTCTCTCACTGCAGCAGCTTGGGGCCAGGTGACAAACGCCTCTCCATGGCTGCTGCAGGGCTAGTAGGCACAGCTGCAGGAGGGGGATGCATTATCCCGACTGGGGAAGTTCCAGGTTCATCTGCCCCCTGCACTTCTCAGCCAGAGTGAGGAATATAGCGAACTGTACACTTTCCCTTCATTCCCTGGCGAAGGGGAACAGCCAACAATGGCCCTACACAGGGCAAGAGCAGTCCCAGACAGGGTGGAGGTGTGCCCCCAGCCAACCTCTTTTACTTGCCTGGTGATTCTGTCTCTTTTGCATGGCTTTCTGAGAAGCAGTCCCATTCCAGGCACATCCAAACCCTTATCTTGCTTTAAGCTCTCATAAGAGGAAGCTGCATACCAAATGTGGTAGCCTAGCTATTACCATTTAGGAGAATACACTTAAAAACAACAAATGGTCTGGTAGTACTTTATAGACTAACAAAACATGTAGAAGCTTCCATTTAGGAGGAGTTACTGAACAAACATTCAGATACACAAACTTTCTCAAATACATAGTAGATTACCAGCAGACTATCAAAGACAGAATGTCAATTGTCTCTTCACTTAGGTACCTTAGGCCATATAGTGTAGTGTATTTTTACATTAGAGCTGCTGCACTTGCAGGTGTGGGAAACCTACAGCCTGGGGGCCACATGCAGCCCCCGGTTTCCCTGGATCCGGCCCCTGGGGCTCTCGGCTCCCCCCCAGCATTGGGGATCCCCACACTGGTGCTCCCCTGCCATCTCCTCACATGGCTGGGTTTCACAAAATCTACTAATCTAGCCCCCAAGTGTGTGAGGGGAACGTGGGGAGTGTCTTTCTCCTTCTCTGTTGGGGACCATGTCAGAGAGGGTGGTTTATGGCCTTTGCTTTTGTTCTTTTGTTTTTTGCTTCTCACTTGTGTGCAGTATCCGACTGATTTTTCTGTGGGTCAGCACCCCCCCAACCCAAAAAAAGGTACCCCACCCCTGCTGTACTGGATTGGACTAGTGTTCTATGTAGGCCAGTATTTTGTCTCTGACAGTGCCCAGTATAAACTGCTTCAGAGGACGATGGAAGAAGTCCCTCAGAGTAGGCAGTTATGGAGTACATGTCTGTGGGGAAAGTTTCTTCTTAAATCCGAATAATTAAAGCTTGGCTTCTGCACTGAAATGCTAGGGGATAACCTCTTCTGAAACCTTGTTTTTTTAAATATTTACTATTACAAATCTGGTTATTGTTATCAGTATAAATACCCAATCTTTTTTTTATATCCTGCTCAACTCTTGGCTTCCATGATATTGTGTGGCAGAGAGTTCTACAGGCTAATTCAGCATTATGTGAATAAATATTTTGTCACTTTCAATTTGTCATCTTTCATCTTATATACATGTCCCTTTGTTCTTGTATTGTAAAGACAGATGAAGAGAAACTCCTGATCTACCTTCTCTAGACCATTCATTATTTTATGTTTCTCACCTCCCCTTTCTCATCTTTCTAAGGCAAACAATTCCAATCTTGTTAAATCTCTTCATGCTAAATTTTGTAACCATTCTTGTTACTAGTCTCTGAATCCCTCCATTTCTTCTGTATTCTTTTTGAGATGGGATGATTAGAACTGAATATAGTGTTCCCTCTGAGAGTGTACTATTCATTTTATGTAATGGAATTATTATTTGTAACTCCAACAACGTGTTAGATGCTTCACAGGTAAGCATGAAGAGAAAGTCTCTGCCCCAAAGAGTAAACAGTCTATATCTACTATGTTAATATCTATTTCAGTGGAAACCTTTGACTCTTAACATCTTTTTGAAAGTTGCATGCAGTAAAGGCTTCATCTGATGTTTATGAACATAGCCGGAAAGTGTCCATTAACTTTAATGGTGCAGGATCAGTGTCTTTAATTGCACCAGCTCTCCCCTTCTCCAAATGCATGCACAATTGCACACCTAGAGACCTGATGAGAAAAACAGGCAAGCTGTTGGTAGCCCTAGAAAAAGTCCAGAGATCATGCATCAATACCGTAGCATGCCCTTGGATTAACCTGAATTTTGTAGCAGGTTTTCTTGGATATATTAAGTTCTAGCAGATAGATTCTTTTCTTTGAATCCCAACTCAGGAAACAACTCAATGCACGTGAAGAGAAAATGTAGCATGAAGCTTTGATATTTATATCTCTTCAGGTTCTGGAAAACTACTCTGATGCTCCTATGACCCCGAAACAGATTCTGCAGGTCATAGAAGCTGAGGGACTAAAGGAAATGAGGTTAGTATTGATCTTCTTGTCTATAATACAGTGTGTGGAGTGTGGGGGAGGGTGCTTAAAAAGCACTGGATTACTTAAAGGAGTTCTTCCTCCTTTCTCTAATCCACCTTTCTTCTCTCTTTCTCAATAATTTGGGGGGTAAGAATACCCTAGCTTTTTTTCTTTAACAGTTGCTACTGGAGGATTTCCAGTTTCTTGTAAACACTGAGTGACCATCTCTGCCTTTCAGTGGAATTGTAGGACTCTTGTAAAATATTCTAAATGCCAACCACTGGCTTGTCTCCAATATAAATGCTTCTCCTGTGTGTGTTTGTGTTTGTGTTCTACAATAAATAACTGCCACTGGTCTGCCAGTGTTGGCTTGTGTTTGTGTAATGAGTCAAACTCAGTCCTCTTTTAAGCATCACCTGTAAAGCAGATTACTCCTTTTCCTGGGATCAAGGAAGAAGCTTCCCTTATGTATGTAGTATAGTGCACTTTCTACATATTCTATCACTCCACAGTGTTAATGCTGCTGTATTTTTGTGGCCCCTGATGTATACATTAGGGATGTGAAAGCGTAAACGTGGAGAGCAGCATGAGGGGCAGGCGGGGAGCCGGTCTTCATAGGGAGTCAGCTTTTAAGCTCGCTCCCTGCATGTACCGGTTCCCACAGAGCCTCCTTTCCCCACATGTAGACATGTAACTGCAGAAATGTTCAGGGGTTACATGTTTACCAGAATAAACACATTTTAACACCCCGAGTATACATCACTACATAATGTAAGAAACTACAGGTGGATGGAACCCCAGGTGGTTGGTTTAAATTCATGTTCTGGAATTTCCATCTGCTTCTGTTGAATCTTGGAGAAAGGAGAATCAAATACCTTGGAGGTCAGAGGAAGTAGATTTTTGCTAGCCATCATGCTGAGAACTCCTTAACTTGTGTTACAAGATGAAAGTTTCCAAGTTTGACTGCACATAATAAATGAAGCTATCTGTGATAGTTCAGCATTAATTTACTCACATGTGGGAACTTAACTCTGTGCTGTTCTAACTATGCTCTGTTTTTCTTTTTGGTTTTATGAACTGTCTTTCACCATCTCGCCTGCACCACTGTTGAACTGCTGTCTAACCATAGAAGGTAAATGAATCTCCTTGGGACTGAAGGAGAACTTTTTTCTCATCTCACTATCCCTGAAATTAGGAAACAATTGTGATGGTTTGAGTAGTGAATAGCTTCATAATTCACAGACAGAGGTATAATGCGTAGGAGTTACCATTGTTCAGAGAGGGGCTGTTCAGCATGCTTTACTCCCTTGATAGCAGAGCTGCTAGAACACCCACTTGATACTAAGGATTCCTAGCAATTAGGTTTAGAATGGGAATGGACTTGGGTGATGGTTTCACAGCATGGTGTATGGAGAGTGGAATGAGGATAGGCTTATAGTGAAAAGCTCCATATTCCTTCTCTTCTAATCAGATATTCACTCTGCACTGACCTACTTTCTTTCATCGGTCCTTGTACCTAGAGAGGTAGCTGTGCTGTTTGAGGCTTTATGGGCATTAAGCTATCCTCTGCTAATGGCAGTAACAAGGTGTCTTTTCACTAAAGCAGATTTTCTTGTCTTCCAAGCTTTGACTGGTAACTTGTCAAAATAGGTATCTAAAACCAAATTTGTCTGCATGTTGAAGTTAAATCCCTCAGAGCTTAGTATTTTTTCTAGGGATTGATCTGTCCCTCCAGGTATATCTGCTTCCTTTTACCCAATTGTTAATTTTCTACTTCAGGGAAAGATGGCTGGCTTACTTTACTATATAATTGAGAGGAGCAAGTATTGTTTATAGATCTAGTGTTAAAATACAAAATAACCATCAAGGCTGTGATCTTGTCTAGCTAAATAGCATTGAACTTCATCAATATTTACATGGGGGACTTCAAAGAAAACCTTCTTCCTAAAGGAAGTAGCATGATGACTAAAGGGACACCATCTTCCAGGTTCAGTTCTGAACCAATGCCACCATGATTTGGAAACATTTCGTTGTTGGAATGCTGCCTTTCTGGAGATATACAAAATAGTAGTCTCTGGTGGTTTATGCGAGAGTAGGGTTGTTTGGTCCAGTCTCATGGCTAAATTGTAACCCCACTGAATGTTTTGATGTCTCTTTCATCTACAGTTTCAATTAGGGAAGTTAATCTTTTCTTTCCCTACAACTTGCTTGTAATTTATTTGCAGCATTCTGCTCAGTGCAGAGGGGGGAAATGATGTGTAATTTACAAGAGAATGTGGTTGGGATTTCTTTGTGGTGTATAAAAATGACACATGGTAACTGTGGCTTTGGCTTTGCAGAGAAATGCCAAAAAGCAAACCAGCAGCCAAACAATCTTAATCAAGATGAACTGTGAAGTTGTTCTAAATCCTGTTTTCAGTTTGAGAAGTTGAGACTCGATAGTTTGAGCTTTTCAGATTGAAACATTGCACATAGACCGGTTTTCAGTTTCTGTTCTAATAATACTGAACTCTTACATTGCTGTAATAATGTCCCTTTCGGGCTCCAGAGGTAACATTTTACATGTGCACGTGTGATTTATGTGGAAAATCTGATGGTGTAGGTTGGCTGGTTTACTTACAAATGGCAAACAACCACTGAGTTATGTGGGCTGTGTCAAATGAACATCGTTGAAGCCTTTATGCTACACTATACTACAGGCAGTCCCTGGGTTACATGGATCCGACTTACATCGGATCCCTACTTACAAACGGGGTGAGGCAACCCCGCATTAGCTGCTTCCCCCCAGCAGACCAGGGAAACGCGAAGCTAGCGCCCCCCCCCCCCCCCCCCAGCAGACCTGGGAGACGCGCTTTTCTCAGCAGACACCTCAGCTTGAGAATAAAGGACTGAGGGAAGTGAGGTGTGGGAGAATAAAACTGAGCTCTGGAGGAATGTTTGGCTAGAGTTACCCCTACAATATGTACCAGTTCCGACTTACATACAAATTCAACTTAAGAACAAACCTACAGTCCCTATCTTGTACGTAACCCGGGGACTGCCTGTACCGTGTAGTCTCTTTGTGTCATGTATGTTGCACGAAACTATTTTGGAAATACCCGAGTTGGTAAACATTTTATTGGTAGGGTTTTGTGTAGTTCTCCAGCTATAAAGCAAGGCTTCCTTAGTACCATGAGTCCAGCTATGAAGAATTCAGAGAGAAAGAGAAATATCTCAAGTTGATAGCCTTCTAAAAATGACCTAGAATGGCTTGAACGCTAGTGTAACATGCTGCTTTCCATCTCCTCACCATCCCTTTTGTTACCTGCCTTTGATTTAAACAAATTATAAGGTTTTGTGTATTATCTAAAAATTGGCATTTAGCTAATCTAATCCTCGTCTCCCTTTTTTCTCTCTGGTTTCAGCGGCACTTCCCCCCTGGCCTGCCTCAATGCCATGCTACATTCCAATTCAAGGGGAGGTGATGGACTCTTTTACAAATTGCCTGGACGTATTAGCCTTTTCACGCTCAAGGTAAATTGTGAATTGCTGTCTTCAGGCTGGGGACAAAGAGTGAGTTTAACTTGTTACCTATTGCTGCTGTTGCTAAACCATCACGGGTGATCACAGTATGAGTTCAGCATATTGCCCTTGGCAACGTCAAGCGAAACAGAGTCTCTGGGATCCAGAATTCTGTACACAGTGGTTCTTGTGCCTATCAGCCATATATAATACATTTCTGTGGTTTTTAACTTTTGTAGTTCTTAAATTACACAAGCAAGATAAACTCTCTTCTTTCAGTACATGGAATGTTACTGTTTAGTTCATGCAATTTTAAAGGATGGAGCATCATCAAAATAATGAAAGCTGTATGTTTCCAGTGTATTCCCAACCATCCAAAATCCTGTTATCTGAACCTCTTTCTTGTCCCCCGTGTGTTTCATGCTGTAAGACAGGAAAGGGATTTGGATAAGGCGGAGTTTTGTATAACAGCACATTCCTGATCAAGACTGCAAGGAGGAGGAGGACAGACCCCTAGCTATGGGGGAGGCCATCCTGCTACTGAATGGTTTCTGCAGCAGTGTAGTAAGGCCTCTGTTGCCCCACTGTTTTGGAAATAAGTGAACAGGGCCATGATAGCAGAGGTGCAGAGGCCTCCCTGCGCTGCCACAGGTACAAGGAAGATTTGCGGTCATCCTGGCTGAGGATGTGTGCTTTGTCCTGCACTTTGCACCTGCAGGGATCAAGGTTTCACTGGTTGTATGACAGTACAGAGACCCCTCTGCAGCCACACAGTGAAGGAAGTAAGTGGGGAGAAGCAGGTTTCCCCTTCCTCCACCCTGGCCAGGAGTGCAAGGAAGGTGAGAAGAATGAATCCCTGGCTGTGGGGGAGGCCACCATACTACTGAATGGCTCCCGCCCTCTCCATTATCTGAACTCTGAGTTATCTGAACAAAACCAATGTGTATCTGTTGCTATTCACAGTTGAGTTATTTATACCAATATCAAAGGGCTGCAGTCTGCTTATAGATAACAACATTCACTGAAAGTTTGTACAGACAGTCGTTAAAAGTAAATGAAACGTGTGTTTCATTTTTTTTTTTACTCTGACAACAGTCTGTGCATAGTTCATTCTCCTCCTCATATAGGCTGTTCAGTTTCTTTGCGCTGAAAAGACTCTTACAAACATCAACTGAGGGGGGAAAAATATACATTTTTTTAAAGGAATTTTTGTAAAAAGTCAAGGCACGCTGTTTAAAAATGCTTTACCTGAAATACATTTTTTTGCACAAGTTGACAGTTCCTTTAATTTGAAATATAGAAAAATATGCATCTGCACCTACATGCCTCCTTTTCCACCCCACCTCTTTGAATGCACCTCTGAACCTCTTTCTTCTTCCTAAAGATGCCTTATGTTAATGTGTCGTTCTGTGTTGGAACATAGACTGAATTCCAAATTACTTTTATTTGTCATTGGCATAACCAGTAAAAATGAATATCACAAATGTGACATCTCTGTAGCTAGTTAATATTGTTGGCTCTTTATCTCTAGGAATAAAAAGTGGCCAAGCTTCTCATCCCAAGAATGAATAATATTTCTGAATATTAAAAAACCCACAGTCACTGTGCATGGACAGATATGAACAAACTGTTTCATTTTTCTCGGGTATGTTTGAATTACAGATCCGAGAAGGGTCAACTGAGCATTCTAAGAATTCATTTCTACTATTTGAAAAGAGAGCATGAGGGTTAATTTAATTAAAACCAACTTTGCTAACTCCTGTTCTGTTAGGAGCTTGAATGGGAAGTCCCAAGGGATTCAAGTATTGAGGTGAAAAAATAAAGTGAAAGCTGCAGAATCTTCACTGCTGCTGTCTGTGTTGGCAGTCTGAGATCAGAATAAAGCCAAGGGATACTGCCAGAAGGTGGTGGAACAGAAGGCCACAGTTAGGTAAAGGCAAGTGCAGGAGTGACTGCAGACAATAAAAATTGCCAGTTAATGCACAGACGGAGGAGCTGTTCTTCCTCCCACTGCTCACGTGTGCGCGTACGCACACTGCTGTTTTGCGTATTTAATTTTGAACCTTAATGTCCATACGAAATGTGATCTTATTGCATGAGTTTCTTTCTCTTTACAGGTCAGGCATTATCTCCTACAGCCCTCATCACTCCATACTTCTTGTGTACATGCCACACACACATTACAGTGCATCACTTCTGTACTACTAAAATAAATGGGGCACTTACATGATTATGAATACTTCAGGTTAATGTTGCTTGACTGTTTTGATGGGTCACAGTTATTGTGAACGTAGGATTAGAGATTGGATTAAAAAATGTTCCTTTGACATCAAGTCATAATTTGGGCATGTTATATGCTAGAGTTTCTTTCTGAGGAAGTGTAACTGTAGCCATTAGTATGTGTGTTCCTGTAAACCTAGCTCAGGGAGGGGGATCTACAGCCTATGGGCCAGATCCAGCCTCTGGCTTAATTGGATCCAGCCTGCGTCAAGTCTCCATGTCACGAGCCAAAAGCCCCCAGTTTTGGCATCCCCTTGCTGGAGCTGGAACACGGTGTGCACCAAGATAAGCATGAGTGACAGGTGTTGGGTTTTTTGCTTCTCACTTTGGTTTTTTTGTTTGACTTTTTTTGCTTGTGTGTGGCTCCTGATTGACTTCTGTGGCTCAGTGGTCCTTGACCAGAAAAAGGTTCCCTGCCCCGATCTAGCTCCTAAAGCTCCAGAGGGAAGGATTCTAATCACTTCTGTTCTGCGTGGCCTTTTTAGAAGGATGCCTTGCAGTGGTCTCGGAACCTGTCTGTGCCAGAGGGAGAGGAGCTGGATGATGCAGTAGATGCAGAAAGCTGTGGGTCCAATGAAGCCAGCACTGTGAGTGGCGATAATGATGGTAAGTGTCAAATAGTATTAATATGAGACCACAGGCATCTTCTTCGGGGTCTGATCACCTGCTCTTTTCTTCCAGTGTCTCTTGATGAAACCTCTTCTAACGCCTCCTGTTCCACTGAATCTCAGAGTAAGAGTCTCTCTGCTTCCAGGGAGAGCTGTAGAACAGCCTCACAGGTAGGGGTGCGTGTGGGGTTAATGGGAAGGGGCAAAGCCATGCGTATTTATTGAGAGATCACAGTGCCACATGAAACTGGGTGGGAGTGAAAGGGTTTAGAGGCACATCAGTGTCTTCCCAGGTAGAGGCAGAATTACAGAGCCAGCTTATGAAGTGGTAATGAGTGAAAGCTGCAGCAAAATGAGAACTGTTACACAAGGCCTTGATTCCAGGGTGAGTGGGTATTGTGGAGGTGGTGAAGGGATTCTGTGCCGTTAAAGATATGCTTAATGAGCGAGGAACATTTGAACACTTGGCTGGTAGCTCATTTGTGGCCAGGTTGAGCTATCTGTCTGAGTTCTTGTAAGAGGAAGTGCAGTTTAGAAAGTATCCTACGTGTACTTTAGCACTCTAAATAGATTGTGCCTGGTTTTTCTCTGGGACACAGACAAGCAAACAAAAGAAAAAGACTGGTGTGATGTTGCCTCGCGTTGTCCTGACTCCACTGAAAGTAAATGGGGCACACATGGAGTCAGCCTCAGGTGAGCATGTTTGTTGTACCTTGTGTGTTTTCAGCCAATAGCCTGTTATGGCCCTTCAGCATTGGTCCTGTGTAAGCTTTTCCTAGGCCAGGACAGGGGAAAACTGTATTTAGTGCTCACTACACGTACAAGTGATTCAAATTAATTTGTGTAGTGCTGCTGTATTGGATAAACATTGTATGTAATATAATCAGTCCCCCAATCAGACCTGCCGGGGATGGAGAAATGGTCTCATTTTGTTTATCTCCCTCAATGGAGCTTCTGCTACTCATCCACGAATCTGTGACAAGTGGCCTTGCCTTTAGGTTTCACAGGAAGGCATGCAGATGGAGAGAGCAGCAGCACTTCCAGCAGCAGCAGCTCCTCTTTGGCCCTGTGTAGTGCCACCATGCGCACTAGGGCAGAAATCAGCAGGGATCCTCCACAGCTGCTGAGAGGTATCCGGAAGCCAGCAGCTGGTACGTGCTTCTGACTATGGTTGTAAGAATGGGCTATAAAAACTGAAGCAAAGGTTGGATGCGTTGAAGTCTCTCTCTCTCTTATGGAAAATCCTAAGACTTATTCTTCTCAGCCTGTCTGCCAATGGCAGAGCTCTTCAGCATCACACACCTGTCTCCTCACCCTCAGTGAGGAAGCAGGGACCTCTTAAAAGTTATTTGCTTAATCTGAAATGTAGCATTCAGGGCTTTGGCGGTGTGAGAGCATGCTTATGCAAGGTGGAATTTTAGAGAGGTACTTTCCAAGTCTTTGTGAACAAATTTTTTTATAAAAACTGTCGTGATTGAAGCTTAGTTTTTATCAATCATCTTGTATGTGTTCCACTATGTGGCACTTTTTTATCCATGTGATAATTCATAAGGCACATTCAAGTCAGTGACATGATGCATCCAAATCCCTCCCCTCTATAAAAGGTCTAGCCAGGTGAGCTGGAGAGTGATCCTTTTGGAAACTCATTAGTCCCATCCTTTAACTGTATCGCAGAGATACAGGAGTAGAGAAGCATTGTCTCTTAAATGCCACTTGTTGTACTTAAAAGAAGTACTCGGGATCTTTTTCAAGGGGATAAGGCAACACGCCACATTTATTGATCACACATAGAATAATTAACAGTTATCATATGCATATGATATATATATATATATATATAAGTCACTCATGCACTCACACACACACACACAACACACACACACACACACAAGCACACTCTGTCTTGCTGTTGTTACCAACAAATTGCTCCCCTTAACTGCACTGGCCAGGTGAGTTAGATGGGGGAGGGGTGGAGCCGGGCTTCTGCCGATCCAGATCGATGCTCCGATGGTGACAAGACGAAACCCGGGGTCCTCTGCAAGACACCTCACTTTTATAGCATCCCTCTCATATGCAAATATATATCCCAGATTCAAACTCTGGGTCTGTGTCCCTTGGTCCCTTTGTGCTGCAGAGAGGGTGTTTTCCAGAGAAGGTGCCTGCTTCTAATCCCCAAGGCAGTCAGTATGTCTGCTCTCCTTTCTTCAGCCCACTTGACACCTTGGGTCTGGCTTCCACCCCCTCTTCAACTCGTGTAGCTGTCTGGAGGTGCTTGGCTCCCAAGTCTTACTCATTCACACCTCATTCATTCAACAGGGCAATTAATTACAGAGTGGGGGGAAGAGAGTGGGGGAAAATCTTATTCTGGGATTATATTCTTAACAGTTCTAAGTTACATGACCTAATACATTATATTCTAAAGGGGCAATAATAATAATAAATCTAAACATTTAACAATCTTAACAAATAAGAATAAGAATAAGAAGAAGAATTAATAATAAATCTAAACACTTTAAGTTGTGGGGAACAAATTATGGGGAGTCACTTCCATTTGGGGGAATCACATTTTTAATACATTGGTATGTTATCCCTACATACTGGCCCCATGAGCACAGTAGGTGCAAGGTGGAGTCACTAGGCCCCTGTATATTAGTCCAAAAGCTGTCTGACTGCAGGAACCCTAGATAGGATGGATCTGAAACAGACAAGAGGATTGTGTGTGTTTGCCGTGATTCAGATATTCAGGGAACTGGTTTCTGAAGCCACAGGGGTGTGGTGCTTTGAAAAGCAGTTAACTTGATTTCAAACACCGTAACTTATCTAAGAAGGGCACTCTTATATCAGAACACTAGCCATCTCCTTTCTCAGGTAAATATGCTATTTAGTTATGTAGTAGAATATGACTTATTTGTTTAAAGATGTTTGAGATCCTTCCTTTGTACTGGAGTGCCACAGCCGGTTCTTTGTAACTTGCTCATTTGCACCAGCACATTCCTTTATGAAATGTTGTGTCTGTGTAGTTTTGATTTATTTGGTTTTCTGGAAACTACAGGGCAAATGAAGCGCAACAGAGGTGAGGATATAGATTTTGAGACACCTGGTTCCATTCTTGTCAACACAAATCTCCGAGCACTGATAAACTCCAGAACCTTCAATGTACTCCCCCCACACTTCCAGCAGCAGCTCCTTTTCCTCCTGCCAGAAGTTGACAGACAGGTACAGGCAAATAACAATCACTGCGCATCTTATTGCATGTTATGTTGTATCGTTCCTGTTCCCAAAGAGCTGTTGCTTGTGGTTTTCCAACTATTATACTTTTGTTCTCCATAGGCTGGGGCAGATGGGCTGATGCGTCTCAGTGGCAGTGCTCTGAATAATGAGTTCTTCACCCATGCAGCTCAGAGCTGGAGAGAACGACTGGCTGATGGTAGGTAGATTTCCTGTGCTGAATAATGGGATGAAGCCTGCCGTGCACCTTAGAAGAAAAATAAACTGTCGAGTTTTTGATTCTGTACCAGCTTTGGAGTCTGTTTGGATAAAAGTGCCCTTTTTTTAAAAGATTTACCTTACGCATTTCCTAGGTGCCCAAAGGCCTTCAAATCTAAGTGCCAGCTAGATTTGTGTTTTCTCAAACACTGCCTCTGAGTGGAATATGACTCTCAGACCTGATCTAGTGTGTATGATCATGTTGCCTTTTATTGGCGGCAGTGTAAAGAGAAAAGCTGCGGCGAGAAAAGCTGCTCCGTGTCTCCCTGGTCTGCTGGGGGGAAGCGCCCCTGCGCTGCCGGAGGCGGCGACAGTGGGGGAGGCACCCCGCACTAGCTGCGCGCCCCCCCCGTTTGTAACTAGGGGTCCGACTTATGTCGGATTGACGTAACCCGGGGACTTACTGTATATTAAGTTGGGTTTCAGTTATTGTGCATTGGAAAAAAAAAAAAATAACCCAACTTTAGCTGGCTCATGTTAGGGAAAAGAGGCCAAACATTTTTTTCTGTTCTATCTAGTCATAAAGAGCGGGAGGTGATCAGGACTAGGAATGCAAAGGGTTCACTGGTTACCCAATAAGCATCACCCTTACTGGCATGCTTACTGAGTTAACTGGTGACGTAGGCCAGCCAGAGCAGAGTGTGGTGCGCCCGGCCTGGCTGGAGTAGCACCCCACCTATGGGATCTCGGTTATTCAGTTAAACATTGCATTTAACTGGTTGATTTTTTTTAAACGTTATTTTACATCCCTAATCTGAACATCCCTGGGCCTGTTTGTGACTCCGTTTGAGAGCTATGCACCTCTACTATATTCATTTCTATGGTATATGAGCACTTAATCTTTTCTCCCTTCCTCCTTCTCTCCCCCCCCCCCCCCAATCTTCCCATCACGAATGGTTACAGTAAAATGTCCTGTAGGAGGGGAGAATGCATATCATATCCTAATCCAACTCCCCGTGTACTCTGCAGCAAATTGGACACCAATTGTGTAGTATGCTCCCCAGTTTCTGTGATAAGTATTAGAGGGATAGCCATGTTAATCTGTAACTTTAAAAAGTCGAATAGTTCTGTGGCACCCTACAGACTAACAAATAACATGTAGTATCATGAGCTTTCGTCGACAAAACCCACTTCATCAAGTGAACTTTCAAGCTCATCTGAAGAAGTGGGTTTTGCCCACAGACCTCATGATACTATATGTAATTTGTTAGTCTGTAAGGTGCCACAGAACTATTCAGCGTTTTTACAGTTACAGATCATTTATTTGTGATGAGCATGTGAGTTGTGTGGCAGTTTCTGGTAAACTTCAAAATGGAAACTTATGTATAAACATGACTAATACATGCAATACAGTATCCCTCCTGCTGGTTTTTGTATTTAATCTAATTAACATTGCTTGTACGCTTTCAGTGTCAGAATTCATTTCTAACACGATGAGTGTGAGAATTTCACATTTCTCAAAGCTATTGTTTCAGGCTCTCTGAAATCTCAGGGAGAAAGACATCCCTGCATTGGTTACATTAATTTTACATTTTGAAGGCTTTCTGTACAACTCTGAGGGCTAAACACTTTTTTTAAAGGAATGCAAGATTAAAATTTCGTGCACAAGAGCAAGGGAAGGTTCTGTGGCCATGTCTACACACTGCCCCTCGGGGACTACAAGCTCGTGAATAACAACAAGCACCACAGCTCTGCACTAGTACTCCCCCATATGGACTGAAAGGTTCATGCCCTGGTTGTCCAGCAAGGGGAGTTAGTGTAACTATTCGCACACTTGTTGAATGAACAGGGTAGTAGTGTACATGGCCCAGGACAACTTCTATGGCCCCTGAATCATCACATTTTCATTTTCTTTTTGATGTGACTTCATACGGTCAGATTAGGGTAATTTCTTGCAATATAAACTCTAGGGTTGAAATCCAGGCTTCACTGGAGTCAGTGGGAATTTCACCGTAGGGGTAAGGGCACTTTTCTGCAAAAGTGTTTGGTCACAGCCGAGCATCAGTCTGGAAAGAACAGAGGAGCCTAATTTTTTCCTCTTAGGAGAAATTGATGCTTTGACCACTAGCAATATTTCAATATGCTGGAATCTTGCATCAGGATATCTAGAATTTCAAAGGGTAGAAAGTGTCCATGTACTGGACAGGGATGTTTGAGCTTAACCAATGTGCTGATTGGTTAATATGATCAATTAAACTCTGCCCAGCTCCCATGGAGGTGGCTTTGCTGCCGTAGCAAAACTTCCTGCCCAGAAGCGGAGCTGGCAGCTGCTGCTCACCCAGCTACCAGGGAGGTGACTTTCCTGCAGCAGCGAAGCCTCCCTGGGAACAGGACCGGCAGGGGAGGCTTCGCTGTGGGTTCTGCAGCATGAAGCTTTAAGCTTTATACCGCAGAGCCTGCAGTGTGCGTAACCGCTAGGATTTTTAGCGGTTACACAGTTACCTTATTAAATGGCTTTTAACATTGCTAGGAGTGGATGGGTGTTTTCTGGCAAGCCCAGGGTGTTTATTATGCATGCTCTGAGGGCTATGGAACTAGCGAGCTGGTTTTGGAGAGTAGTAATACTTGTTTGTTTCTCGTCAGGTGAATTCACTCATGAGATGCAGGTTAGAATACGACAGGAAATGGAGAAAGAGAAGAGGGTGGAGCAATGGAAAGAGAAGTTCTTTGAAGACTACTATGGACAAAAGTAAGAAATTGAGTGAATCATTCAGATGATCACTGCAAGGGAATATCTAAAATTGATTTGTTTTTGTTTCCAAGGCTAGCAATATTACAGATTAGTTTTAAAGTGCAAATTCTGACCTCATGTAAGCAAGCGTTCTCCTTATTCCCTGAGAAAGGTACCAGGAGTAGTGAATACATAAAATATGTCTTTATAGACTGAGTGAGATTTTGTAATCAGTAATGCACCATGTACTGCTCTGGTAGTACACATTGATAATAATAACTTGTACCCTTCCCAGGGGATGAAATCAGACCTAGCCTAGGTTGCTCCAGCATTTATGAGTCTGTGGTTGCTTTACAGGTTGGGTTTGACTAAAGAAGAATCACAACAGCAAAATTCAGGGCAAGAAGATGCTGAGAACAGGACCGAGTTTTCTGTTCAGGCAGAAGCAGCAAAGCCACAGCATGGTCCTTCTACACGTCAGCGAGATGGACATGTCAAGAAACGCTCTCGGCCAGATCTGCGATGCAGAGCCAGAAGGAGCTTGTATAAAATACGAGAGCCTGATCAGACTGAGACCCCCAAAGAGACTGTGTCTGTGGGACCAGACTCCTCCTTCCATAAAGAGACTAAAGCGGAGGTGGATTTGGGAGGAGAAGATCTGGCAGGCTCTTCGTCTGCATCATTGAAGCCGGAGAGTCCAGAACTGCTGTTTTCTTCAGAGTCTTCCAGACTGCACAGTAAAGTGGAAGATCTGTCTTTGGCAGCCGCATCTATAAGCAGAATTCCCAGTTTGCCCCAAGAAAACTTAGATCAGGAGTCAAAGGACCAGAAAAGGAAATGCTTTGAGGAGGCTGCCTCCACCTCCTTCCCCGAAAAGAAGCCCCGGCTTGAAGATCGTCAGTCCTTTCGTAACACAATTGAAAGTGTTCACCCAGAAAAGCCACAGCCTACTAAAGAGGAGCCAAAAGTCCCACCCATCCGGGTAGGAGAGACAATTATACCTGCTTATTATGTTAGGGATTTTGTGCCCAGTAGTGTCCAAGTAATATGAGAGTGTCATGTCACTTGTTCAAAGGGGGGAAGGGAAGAGTCTCTCATTGATAGCTCTTGCTAAGATCTAATTACTGCAATCAGGCCCGCCAACAGGGCCCGGAGCTCCTGTTGAATTATTCCAGGGTCCCTTTGAATTGTTATGTTCGCGCCAGAGCTTTGCTCTGCTTTGCTCTGAAGGTTGGGGCGGAGGGTGGGGGGTGTTGCGATCTGATTGGCACTAAGGCTGTGTCTAGTCTACATCCCTCTTTCAACAGAGGGATGTAAATTAGACACTTCGAAATTGCAAATGAAGCGGGGCTTTAAATATCCCGTGCTTCATTTGCATAATTACGTAATGGAGCTCTTTTGAAAAAGCGCCATTTTGAAAGTAAAACCGCGGTCTAGATGCGGTTCTATCATAGAATCATAGAATAATAGGACTGGAAGGGACCTCAAGAGGTCATCGAGTCCAGCCCCCCGCCCTCAAGGCAGGACCAAGCTCCGTCTACACCATCCCTGACAGATGTCTATCTAACCTGTTCTTAAATATCTCCAGAGAGGGAGATTCCACCACCTCCCTTGGCAATTTATTCCAATATTTGACCACCCTGACCGTTAGGAATTTTTTCCTAATGTCCAATCTAAACCTCCCCTGCTGCACTTTAAGCCCATTACTCCTTGTCCTGTCCTCAGAAACCAAGAGGAACAAATTTTCTCCTTCCTCCTTGTGACACCCTTTTAGATATTTGAAAACCGCTATCATGTCCCCCCTTAATCTTCTTTTTTCCAAACTAAACAAGCCCAGTTCATGAAGCCTGGCTTCATAGGTCATGTTCTCTAGGCCTTTAATCATTCTTGTCGCTCTTCTCTGTACCCTTTCCAATTTCTCCACATCTTTCTTGAAATGTGGCGCCCAGAACTGGACACAGTACTCCAGCTGAGGCCTAACTAGTGCAGAGTAGAGCGGCAGAATGACTTCACGAGTTTTGCTTACAACACACCTGTTGATACAACCTAGAATCATATTTGCTTTTTTTGCAACAGCATCACACTGTTGACTCATATTTAACTTGTGGTCCACTATGACCCCTAGATTCCTTTCCGCCATGCTCCTTCCTAGACAGTCGCTTCCCATCTTGTATGTATGGAACTGATTGTTCCTTCCTAAGTGGAGCACTTTGCATTTCTCTTTATTATGGAGAATATCAGGCGTTTTCAAACAGGATCTTTTGAAAAAGCCTGCTGTTTTCGACAGAACTGTGTCTAGACTGCGGGTTTACATTCGAAATTTTTTGAATGAGCTCCATTATGCGATTATGCAAATGAAGAGCAGGATATTTAAATTTCTGCTTCATTTGCAATTTCAAAGTGTCTAATTTACATCCCTCTGTCGAAAGAGGGATGTAGTCTAGATGCAGCCTAAGGGTTGACTCGGCTCTGCCCCTGCTACCCAGCTTTGCCCCTTCTGGGAGCACGGAGCTGCCTCTCCTCCCCCTAACCTTGCCTGGGGGACTGTTGGCCCTGCTGACTGCAATGTGTTTAGATAGCCAGAGAGTAGACTGGAGAATTATTCCAAAGTCTCCTGTACAAGAATGCAGAGGAGCCTTTTTTTATTATACAGCTCCTTTGTAGTTTAGTGGCTGCAGATACGGCTTTTCCTGAAATGGGCTGATTTAATGTAGTGCAGACTTTCATTGTAACCTTGTAGACTCCTCCTCTTCCTCCATGTGAGAGAGAATCCTCTTGTCTCATCTCCGATTCTCCTGTTGGTGGGATTGCAGCTGGGCCCTTTTTGGCAGCAGCAGGCCATCCTACTAATATCAGTGAGAACAGATCACGCTTGACAAAAATCAAACCGGTGTCTTCTCCAGAGTCCAGCTTTACCTCGCGTTGAAGCTGTCAGTTTAGCACTTACGTCTGGTGGGTAATGCGCAGATGACCTCACTGTAAAATGGATTTTAAAAGATGCCATGATGTGGCATCTGCGTAGAAACCTCTTGAGGATCCCATAAAGAGGCTAAGGGCAGCAGCGCTACCACTGTGCCAAAAATCACTCCTCAGAACGTTAACGAAATGGATTGAATTGCCACGAACTGATTTAAAAAATGTTGCTCTTGGAGAATATCAAGTATTAGATTAACATCATCTCTTCTGATTCTTTTTCAGATTCAACTTTCACGTATCAAGCCACCCTGGGTGGTTAAGGGTCAGCCCGCTTACCAGATATGCCCCCGGATCATCCCCAACACAGAGCCCTCTGGTCGGGGCAGGACTGGTGCCAGAACACTCGCAGACATTAAAGCTCGTGCTCTGCAAGCCAGAGCCCAGCGAGAGGCCGTTACAGCTGCCATTGGAGGTGGGGGTGGGCCAGGAGGAGGAGGGAACAGCACCGATAAAGGAGGTGGTGGTGGTGGTGGAGAATCCAGTAGCCATAGAGAGTCCAGGAGATCAAAGAGAACTCATGGAAGGTGTGCGTCAGATCTACAACGAACACAATTACTGCCGCCTGTCCCTCTAAACAGAGAAAAGAGTAACTTTGCTGAGGTAGCTGTGCAGGTAGCTAAAATAAATTTAGCTGAACCTGGAAAACAGGACTCCTGCCCACCTAATGGTGAGGGAGCCTTCATTCTTGAACGTGCTGCAGATGTTATCTCAGGTGGAACAGAAGATGTTGCTCAAAGTACTAATGGCTTAGCTAATCGCCAGCTTGATGATGCTTTGATTGGGCTGTCTTTTGATGCTGCAGCTTCTCTGGGGCAGGAGGAGAGCTTTGAGCCGCTCCTCCATGATGTAAGAAGTGAAAACACACCTCATACTGCCTCTCAGGAGGGTCAGAGTACTAAGCAAGAACACTCAGTTCCGTCTGAGAATGGTGTGTGTTGTTCTCAGGTACAGGGGTCTGCAGTCATAGATGATATCAGTACTGTACCAAGAACTGAAGATGTTGGCACTCCCCCAGAGTTGAACAGTAGTTCTCCTATGAAAGAAACTTTCTCTCATAATTCTAGCCTTACCCTAGAATTGTCATCAGACGGTAAAGAACAGCATGAGCCAGAAATTGAAATGCGATTTAATGGCTCTAAGAAACCCACAGGAAAACATGTAACTGATTGTGATGATTCAAAAACAAATCGTATTGGAATGGAGAACGTGGGCTCAGAGTTGTATGCTCTCACACACCGACAGACAGGAAAACACGAAAGTGAACTGCTAAATGGAGAACGGAATCAAGAGTCCTTGGTGAAACCTTTTTCACTTGGTGATTGGACTGTTCAGAATGGAATAGGTACCTCTGAAAAGCTTCCACACCTGTGGAAGAGGCCATCAGGGGAAAACACAGATAATTTGTGTCAACACATGAAAGAGACACAAGGGTTTAAGACAAATGGAGATGATGAAATCCAGAGTACACACAGCGAAACTACAGATACTGCTTCTGATTTTGAAGCTGACCTAACTGATGAGAATGTGGAGGTGGATATCTACTTCAGGAATGTCCACTTCAAGGAGGCTACAGGAAAAGGAGATGCCTCCCACAAGTGCAACACTGAAAGAAATGACGGCATTAGATCTGACTCCTCTGTGAAAAATAACAGTCTCCCATACGTAGCAGAGTTGCCGTCAGTAGCAATGGTGAGCAAGATGTCTCCACCCCAGGCATGGGCACTACATACACCTCTTTCTCAACAAACTCCGAGTCAGAAAACACCGGGCTCCAGTAGGCCCATATCATCTATTGAAGCCAATAACCCTCTGGTGATGCAGTTACTTAAGGGAAACCTTTCTTTGGAAAAGGTTCTACCAGTATCACATGCCAGCATCAAGCTGGAAATTATGGAATCACTTCTAGACAAGCCATCAGAAAACCACTCCCTACAAGTGGAGAGAAGCAGCAATTGCTGCTTTGGCCAAGAGTCTTCCCGAGATGCAGGAATAAATACAAGTGGCCGAAACAGAAGTGGTGACTTCCACTCTCCAGATGCTTTCAGAGATCATCAGAAAACACAATGCAACTCTGGGACAGTACTGCCCAAAACAGAAAGTGTGGAGAACCAGCCTGATGTTCCAGAAAAGCATTCCAATGTTGGCAGTAGCTTGAGCTCTCCAGACCCACTGGACAGTATGGTGAGCGGCTCTCAGAAACCTAAAGAGTTGAGCCATAGAGAAAGATCTTCCTGTAGTTTTGGAGATCAAAAAGAGTTACCCCTGGTCCATGATGTCCCACAGCACAATCCACTAACACATACTATTATAAATGAAAGCCCTGAAAAGCTAAACCCACCAGTAGCACCTCAGTTTTTAGCTCCAAATGTAACCTCTCTCGGAACAAAGCGCATCAGTGGAACCTCAATTAATAAAAGTTACGTTGGCGTCCAGGGCAAAAAGCTCTTTGGTTCGGGCTTCCCCTGCAACGCTGCTGCTAGATTGCCTCATCCAAGAGCTTTGGAGCACCTCGCAACCGTGGGAACTGCCTCCCCCAGCAAGCAGATCCCGTTAAATAAGAGCACTGCATCTGGAGAAGGAGCACCGACTGCCAGGGAAGACTGGCCTTCAAAACAACACGCAAACACACTAGGAGGAATAAAAAATGAGAATATACTGGC